>NC_135497.1:273893110-274264360 GCF_052857255.1 Amblyomma americanum
TGACAATGTTCTAGACGCTGATCGCTTTGAGCAAAGAAAGGGCACATAACTGACTCCCTGGATATGTGGACGCCTCATTCCTGCATTGATTCGTGGTGAGAGATGTGGAATGAATGAATTAGCGCTGACAGCGTTGTGGCTGACATGCGGCACTGCAGCAATACCTAAGCCGCAGCGTTCATTTGGTGATCAATATCTCGCGATCAACCAATAACTGCATGCGACCTCCCAGGGTGGCAGGGAGGGCGCGCTGCCTATCCAGAGTGCGGAACGCAATCAAAGCAGTCTTTTGACACCAACGCCATGTACAGTACTCACGGATTGAAATAGGACATTCGAAGCCAAGCCTTGCAGTGCCACGCAGGCATGTGGTAAACCACAGGCCGGCTCGTTGGCGGCTGGAAGGAACAATTCTGCTTTGTAGATGTTCTCCCCCTCGCGCCATACCACAATGCACCACCTTGGTTCCATGAGCATCTACGGGCGGCGCTCCATGAAGCGACGGCCACGCGCTCCGAATGTCCTATTTCAATCCGTGAGTACTGTACATTAAAGAGATTGAGGCCTCCACTAACCCACAGAGCCGGTTGTGTGCCTTTCCTTTCGTGAAAATGAACCGCCTTTGCAAAGTTGTCAACGGCAAATGACTTCTATGAACGCTGTCAGCTCACTTGCTTTGTTTGGTTTTTGAGGAAAGGAAATGGCACAGTAACCCCCTCATAAATCTTGGTGGACACCCGAACCATGCCATAAAGGAAGCGATAAAGGAGAGAAGGAAAGAAGAAAGAGAGAACTGAAAGTTGCATTTTGAGGGAAGGCGCGGTGCTGGGCAGTGGGGGAACACCTGTGGCTCCGTGTGACTAGGGAGCGACTATGGAGCGAGAGAGAGAGATTGCTTGGCTCATGCTCCGCGTGAAGTGAGGTGTTCACTAGCGTAGTGAAGCTTTTCCCTTCAAAATTGGAGGACGCTTCAGCTTCGCCTTTAAGAGTGGAACCGACAGCGTTTTGCAGCGCTGCCAGGTAGTCCACGGAATGCCATCACCCGTCCAGAGCGATGCCTTTCCCGTTGTACAAATCGCAGAATCTCTAGCCAGTCTCTCAAAACAGCCCATCAGCCGCCCGAAGAGATCACGAACAGGCAGCACTGACGCTGCTCGATGAATTGGATGGCCATTGTGCGTCTCCGTGATTTTAGAGGAAAGGAAAGTTGCAATAACTGTCTCACATATCGGGGAAGGAAGTTTCGAGTCAAAGAGAAAATACAGAGAGAGAGAGAGGCCGTAATGGAGGTCTTGTGTCTCTGTTGGCGTCGCATTCGTTGACCACTACAGCACACAGACGCCGTCCATCACAGGCGCTCAAGCGGTACGGGTTCCGTGACATCGCAGTGGTTGACACTCGCACAAAACATGAGCACACAGGTCCGGTTGCCGCTGCCTGCCCGTCTGAAGCCTGAAGAGGGCGCGAAGGGTTGCACCCACGCTGCTACCCGCAGGGGCGAAACCGTTGTGTTAGCACCGGCCCCCGTGTTCAGACCAGTTGAGGTCTCTGGAGATTTCGTTTGCCGGTCTTCAGAATTAAAATCCACAAGCCCTGTGCGGTGTCAGTGCACGTTAAAGAACCCAGGTACCGAAATTACCAAAGCCCTCAACTACGGCGTCCCTCAAAGCCTGAATTGCTTTGCGAGGTAGAACTCCACACACCCAAACTCAAACTGAACACAGTCATAACACTGCCTATCACGCCTTAGCACAATCTATTCGCATTTACTTCATCATCATCATTCATTTACCCTTAAAGGCCATTGCTTAGGGCAGTACGTAAGGAGGGGGGGGGAGCAGTCGGTACATAATACAGTGGTCAGTAACATCAACAAGAAATACAAGGTGCAGGGTTCATATTCAATATTAGCATTATCAACATTATCAAAAGTATCAACAATAATTAAGATACAGTTGCTCAAGAACAACTTGGAGAAAGATAAAAACACATGCACACAGTAAAAAACACGGCAAAATAACTCAGCCCCTTGAAATGTGCTTTCGTTTCTACAAAATAGGTGGTGCTGCTTCGCCGCAGCCCATGGCAGTCTATTGAAATGCTTTATAGAGTAGAACGCGATTGTTATCGGGTCGCGTTTCAAAATTCACATACTCATAATTACTCTTGTACGCAGCAGTGCACAAAGACACTTCACGGAGTCAAAGACTCCAATGCATTCACTAGGCCCACTTTTATTTCCGAACCAACGAGCCTTCGTAGCGTGTTCAGTGTGTCCAACCTGAAAGGCTTGATTCCCCCATCTCTGTAATAATAATAATAATAATTGGTTTTGGAGGAAAGGAAAAGGTGCAGTATCTGTCTCATATATCATTGGGGACACCTGAACCGCGCCATAAGGGAAGGGATAAAGGAGGGAGTGAAAGAAGGAAGAGAGAGGTGCCATAATGGAGGGCTCCAGAATAATTTCGACCACTCGGGGATTTTAACATGCACTGACATCCCACAGCACACGAGCGCCTTAGCGTTTTGCCTCCATAAAAACGCAGCCGCCGTGGTCGGGTTTGAACCCGGGAACTTCCGACCAGTAGCCGAGCGCTCTAACCACTGAGCCACCGCGGCGGGTGTCTCCCGCAACATTTTTTATTTTTAGGTTCTCATGTTACAACGCCAACAACTCCGACACCAGCATATCTGCGACAGGAGCTCCTTAACCCTGCCCCGGTATACACTGGTGGAGGGATGCACTGAGCTGAGGTGTCCAAAGAGAAGTGAGAAAGTTGCTTCGCCATTTCTTTTCCTCAAAAACCCCTAATTCAGTCGCAACAACATTGCATGTCGTTTGTGGTCAGCAGCCGGAAACCGTGGCCATATGTAAAAAATCACTGTGGGTTACACATGAAAGAGTTTGAGAGCGGAGAACAAACTGCAAAAATACGACCTAATTCTTCATGCAAATCAACCCAGCATGGAGAATTTTACGGGTGTAGCCGAGGAGTTTTTAAAAGTAATTAATTGTAAGACAAAACCCAACATGTTAGCCTTCTAGAGTAGCGGACAGAGGGTCATGGAGCGAGGAGCACTTCTGGCAGAGCTCACGAATCACCATGCATGCTGACTCCTTTTTCGCCGTCGTGTCACTGCGTCGTGGCGCCCGCCTGGGTTCTCCGCACCTATTTATCCGGATAAAGCCCGGCGCGGGAAAGAGCCAAACCGTTGACCTCTGAGCTCCTTGCAGTCCGCAACCACACCATACAACTGTACTGTGTCGCGATGCCACCATGTTTCGAGACACACAACGGTGTGCTGTTGCACACTGCTGAGCGCAACGCCATCGTGCAGCGTTGCACATCCTCACCCCCCCCCCCTCGACTTAAACGAAGCATAAAGACAACAGCCTGAACTTGCAGAGCAAACTATGCCAACTCGTAGTCGATTAAACTATTCAGCGTGGCGGGAGCGTTTTATCGGCCAGCAATGATTGCCGTTGGTTAAGGATCTGAGACCATGCCAACTATGAAAATGTCACTGACCCGGTTACCGTCGTGTCAGGTTACGGGAACCGCAAACCACCGCGGAGCATTCCGGGCCTTCCGTGGCCGCCGTGTTTCAATTGAAGCGAAACGCAAAGGCATTCGTGTGCTGTGCAGAGTGCACGTTAAAGATCCCAAAGTGGTTGAAATTATCGTGGAGCTACCCTCCACTACCACGCTCTTTCTCTCGTTCTGCTTTCATTCCCACCTTCCTCCCTTCCCACAACACTCAGCTGAGGTGTCCACCAAGAAGTTACAGTTACTGGCCTTTCCCCTCCACAAAACCAATTACCAGGTATTTGCAAAGGGGTCGACAAAGCTCCACCACGAGAAGCACGCTTAAAACGAGATGGGAAGCTCGAATCGACCTCAGTAAATGCTACTGTCAGCTGAGCATGCATGGCTTCCGTATTCTTTGGCAGTCGTAAGTCAGCGCGGCAGCTTCAACACATCATTACCCGCTGACTCAGTCACGCTATCATGTGAAGGGTCCAATATCTTACGTGGTCACGCCGACAAATGGCGCGATCGGTGAGTAAGCGTGGCGGGCAGTTGGATGCGTCACGTGATCGACAAACAGACAGCGAGCGTTGCCTATAGCTGCGCGGGCGAGCTTTCCACGGGAGCCGGTGAGACTGAGAGCAGGAGGTTAAAAGCACGATCCCGCGAGGCGAGGGTATAAAAATTCTCTGCCAACAGAAAAGGGTGTTCGAGACTAGTTTTTAAAATGCTTTCACTACATAGAGTACAAGCCACCTAGCTTTCATGTCACATACGAGACCTCAAAAGCGAGCGGGAAATTTACAATACATTTTTAAAAATTTCCGTTTCCGCACCTCGCGGCGAAGCGCGGTGCCTGGCTTTCTCGTGAAACCTGGCATACGACGTCAAGCTGTGCAAGTGACGGCAGACCCCGGGGGTTATCATTGGTTCACCACGCCAAATTCTTTTAAACGTCGCGCGCTACCACGGGCGCGGCCACGCCGCGCGCCCCGGGAGCCGGAGGACGTAGGGAAGGGGGGGCCGGCGGCAGTAATAATAATTGGTTTTTGGTGGAAAGGAAATGGCGCAGTATCTGTCTCATATATCATTGGACACCTGAACCGCGCCGTAAGGGAAGGGATAGAGGAGGAGTGAAAGAAGAGAGGAACAAATAGGTTCGTAGTGGAGGGCTCCGGAATAATATCGACCACCTGGGGATCTTTAACGTGCACTGACATCGCACAGCACACGGGCGCCATAGCGTTTTTCCTCCATAAAAACGCAGCCGCCGCGGTCGGGTTCGAACCCGGGAACTCCGGATCAGTAGTCGAGCGTCCTAACCACTGAGCCACCGCGGCGGGCTACAGAGCGCCGACGTTTTGGCGTGCGAAAAAAAAACGATAGCGTTTGACACCATACGGAACCCCCTGCGACAAACGGTTCGGCATGACCCTCTGAAGGCCCGCGGAATGCACGGTTTGGGGGCAGAAAGGTCGTCATTGCGAATCCCACACATAACTTGGGCTTCATCTCAATTAGTAATTTTATTCTCAGGAAGCTACCAAGTCATTTGACGCCACTTGGAATATTCTGCGACAAACCGGTAACTCCCAAGTTTTATGCAAATGGTGTGGCCCCGGAGGCGGGTGGTCCCACTTCGATGGCCGCTATACTGGCATATACCTGTACAGCGGATAGAAAGTATAGGTATTAATTGATGCACTACGCGCCCACCGTAGTGGTAACTGTTCTGGTCAATCTGACCTGCATTGCCGACTGACGTGTCCTTGACAAAAGCAGTAAGAGCTCACGCTCTTAAAAACGCAAGCGTTGCAACCACGGAGCAGCTCAATTCGAGTTGAGGTCAAGTTCAAAATCCGATGACTTCGAGCTGCGAGCACCCACAGATTCCCCGCTGAGACTTTGGCTCGCAACGACACAGACCATGTACTCGACGCCCCACGGACGATCAGACATAAGGCAGGCCACTATCTTGGCCAAGGTGACGGACTCCATGCCGAAGCTTGTCACGAGAGGCTAGCCGATTCCATCAAAGTCAAGCAGGCTTCAATAAACTTTTTTATGCACCTAGTTTTTCTAAGCTTCGCTAACACTCGAAGCCTGTGCGTGCGAGCGATTGACGAAGGAACGCTGTCTGGGCCAATGAAGCGTCTGCAGCACATCTTCGGCGTTTCCACGTTTATGACGGGGCCGCTAAATGTGACGGGTACGGACGTTTTTGTTACTACGGGAAATTCCGTTCGACCAGGCACTAACAGTTTGCTCGGCGACACAGTTTTGGGCACAATAAAAACGCACTCTCAACACTATGCACTAAGGTTCGAACGAACGCTGGGAGCCGTCGCAGTCACGGTGGCATTAGGCCTAGCTACTGCCAATGCTCTGCACGGTATTTACAAGGCTCGCAACCGTGCCTCATAGCGTAAAAATAACCACTAAAGGTATTGCGCACATATTACAGTGCATAAATACCTGCTTTGCAGATACAGAAGGGATGACCCCAGAATTCTCCATCGCAGATGTAGTAGATCGTAGATGCAGCAGCGTGCCTTCTCTAAGTTCGCTCTCACACGCAGCCAGTGATGCCAACTCAGGTCAAGGTTTTATCCCTAAAATGAACCCCAAAAATCCCTAGATTAAAGGGGTTGTGAAAAGAAAATGAAGCCGCCCGGTTGTAATTTACATCGATTCAATAAATATTGTACATGCCGATTCCGAAATATTTCAGCGCAATATTGAGTCTGCATTTAATAAAGCCCGTTGGAAATCGTTGCCTTTTTGCGCTCGTGAAACGACCATGCGACCCCGGCGGCTGACAGAAGTACTACCCAACTACGTCACATTAAGACGCTTAGAAACTGATATACCTTTCAGTTTCGTTTACCCCAAAATAATAGATAAGTATGAAAGTTAGAAAGCGAAAAAAAGTGTGACAATTATTTGCACACGGAACTTTACTCGGCAAAGAACAGCACGTGATCCTAGATCAGTCATTGACCTGGGATCAGTCTCGGTTTTGGTTACGCTTCTCCGTCCTCCGTGGGGTCTTTCGTTTACATGAACTCGATAGTGGATGGTTCTTTCAGGGCATCGAGTTGAGCAAGGCCGGCCAAACTCGACGACTCTCCGTTTACATGCGCTCAATACGAGTGAGTCAACTCTCGTGGCGCGCCCTGCGAGGTGCGACTACACGAGTTGTCAACCGGCTCCCGCTTCTGTTCTCACCTGCAAAACAAATGTTTTCGGAAACCAAAGCGTGAATGATTGTGTATTTTGCGGAGGCGGTTGCTTGTCAACGCACCCTTCGGGTGGAGTGGAAGGGTCGAGTTCAGTCCGACACGACTCGCGGAGTTTTCACGATCCCAACAGCCGGTTTGTGACCAAACAACTCAATCCAACCCAGGCCTCCGGCTGCACGCTACAGTAGCTCGCTGCTCTTCGTGTCGTGGCAGTTCCATCCAGGCTGTGGTTTTCAGCGTGTTATCCGCGTTTCAGTGCACGCCATGCCAACTGTGTGCCTTGTGAGACAGTGCCGCACGACTTACCAGAATGGAAGCAATGTTAGATTTCACAAGTTGCCCGGAGACCCGCAGCGAAGAGCCCTGTGGCTTCGAGCCATTAACCGCGATATGGGCAGTCAGACCGGGTACGTGTGCTCCGAGCACTTTCTACCGGGCGACTACGAAACGAACCTGGATGTCCTTCGAAGCCTCGGTATGGATTTGAAGAATGCTCGCATCAAGCGAGACGCCGTACCGACGCAAAACCTCTCGCCCGGCGCACCGCCAAAAAAGCGGAGAAGGTCCGAGGTAAGTTCGCGAGACGAAAATGATGAACTTTATTACAGTTTATTGTCCTTTCTTTCGGTTGCTAACAGCTTTTCCTTTTTTAGGAACTACCCGAACCGCAGGATGTGGAAGCAATTTTGACAGCCGAAGAGGCGCAAACTTCGCCTCAAATGGTTGACAGCTGCACACAGACCCCAAGAAACACCTTCACTGTTGCCTGCCAGACTGACGGCCGTGATGTGCGAACACGATGCAAGATTTTCCTTGCAGCAGTGGTGCGTTCGTGTTCTACCCACATTCCACAAGAATAAATTGGGTCGCAATAATTTTTTCGCGGTTTAGGAAGAGGGAAGGAGCACTGTTTGATGCATTCATTGTTCACTGGTACCACTGAATGCTTGACAAATTCTGGAGGAGGCATTCGTGTTGTCAGTTCCAATCTGGGGAAGTGCTGGAATAATGTATAAAATTTTTTGGGCCTCCGAAGGAAGCCATCACGTATTTCACATGCAGGTAGTGATAGCATAACTGATACCAAGTTTGCCACTCGCATGCCTATTAGTTGATAATGAGGAATCCATAACTGTGTGATATTAACATTGTATAAACAAACAGCTCTTGGCATTGCATGAGTTTCATTTTCTTCATTAACTTTCAGATACACAGGTGAACCTCCACATTTCTGTGAGAAAGGATATCCACGTGCAGACAGATGCCGGGCAGACCACCAGCGCACACTGTGAAGCTTGCACGAATACAAGCACAGCTCCAGCCTCCACAACGCAACCTGTTTCTTCTCCTCTACCACCTCCTCCCTCCCAAACAGTCCCCTCACTACCAATTGATGGTCGAGCACCGTCTCCCATCTCATTCGCTCCACGACAGTCATCCAGCCCCATAGAATCCGAAGCCTCAGACTGTGAAGAGGAGCATAACACTCTGCAGAGCTCGGAGTTTTTCCCATCACTTAACGAGACCTTCTTGGGGTAATAATTATGACTTAATACGTACCCCTTTAGCATGTGCACTGAATGCCGTTCCATTATGATGGCGTGACTAAAAATCAAATCAGTCATTTAGTAGGTAGAAGAGCACATAAGGTTGTCCTCCCTTTTCTCGGGCAGGGGCAGGTATGAGTATCGTACTGTCTGCGCTCGCATAATATCGTTGTGGTGGTGCACATGTCCTCTCTCCAGCTGGCCAACTTCGCACCCTATGAATATTCATAAAGCAGCTCTTGATCCATTGAAATGCTTTTGCAATATTCCATGGCACAAGCAGCTGCTCATGCTGCATCAATGAGACAAAAAAATTTGCAAGCTTTGCAAACCTGTCATAACATTAATTACAAGCAAAAAAAATGCACAGAATGGAAAAATGCGCACTACAACACAGAAGGCGCAGTGTCGGTGTGGGCAACCATTACATTTACTGCTCTTTAATGCTGTTAAATTCTAGCTTTCAGTTATCTCGGCAGCATCACATGACTATTTAAACATTGCAACTCACTTTACTTTGTTTCAGACTTGACTCCAGCACTGAAGAAGTCCTTCCACAGGATGATAAAAAATTTATAATATTTGAAAGTTGCCTGAAAGAACTATTTCAAGTGTGCCGCAAGTGCTTTGCCGCTTGCAAAAGTGTAAGTCATGTGTCTGGGACTTGGCTTCAAATACAGACACTGTGTGCAAACCACCACTTCCTGACATGGTCAAGCCAACCGATGATCAATGGCAAGGCGGCGGGCAACGTGCTGATGTCAGCAGCTATGTTGTTCGCTGGCACCAGTCCCACCTCAGTGCTCCGGATGTTCAACTATGTGAACGTGCAGGTGTTCACGTCACGAACATTCTACAATTACCAACGAGGCTACCTGCTTCCTGCAATCGACAAGGTAGGAGAAAGGTTGTGCATTGTAAAATGAAGAATTGCTGAACCAATATTTCACAATTAGTTACTTCAGTTCAAGCAGTAAGTCATCCAGTAAGTCATCATTTGGAGTCAAAGCACTGAGAAACTTGATCACTCTACCTTGCTTATAATATCGAACAACCTCTCATGAGCTGATCCCCCTCTCGGGTGAAGACCCTGGGTCTGCCCATGTGCCTGTCAACATCAAAAACCCCTCTCGTTTTAAGACACAAGGTTCTATCTGTATGTGCTGATGTAATATCTGGTCTGTGAGGCATGTGTTCTGGAGGGTCCACATACTATCGCAATCAAAAGTTTATTGGACACGAGTACATGGAAAAAAAAATTGTGGCTCTGTTGCGTAATCCAGTCGCCCAAAGAATTATTTGTTGTTGTCATTGGAAGTTATGCCCGCCTAAAAAGATGGAGAAGGCTTTTTCGGAGAAGGCTTTCCTGAGAAATTGATTTGTCAATGCAGGGACAACTGCACACAACAAGTTTGTAGAGGTTGTGAGCTCACCTCGTATCCTGAAAGACATTAGGCAACTGGCTCCCTGTACACACACCTTCAGCTTGGAGGCTTTCCACAGTGTACTGATAGGCTTTGCACCAAAGTCTGTATGCTTCTCACCTGAGGGCATGCGTGCAAGGTAAGTAGTGAACGATATTATGCGAAAATTTACACCTGATGACCTGCTCGAATTATTTGTCTGGTTTTTCAGAACACAACTGGCAATACTCCATTTCAATGAGAATGCCAGCAAAGGACAGGCCACCACAGCTGAAGGACTGTCCAGATGGAAAATAAAGCACCCAAAAGCAAGGAAGGGTACAGCCGTTGCTTGTCCCGTGAAAGCGGAGCCTACATATGGTAAGCAGTTTACTTAGCATTACAAAAACAATTTTTTGTAAACTCTTTAAGGTCCAAGACCTCAAAGGGATACAAAACAAAATGTGGGCTAAGAAAACAAAAACAGAAGTAACTGAAGTGTAACTTCTAATATCGGCAACAAATTCTTTTCTCTAATATTGGAATCTATATGCTCCAAACCATTGTGAAGCCATATTATCAAGCACAGCGTGCCTAAGGATATCCATCATATATGGGCATGACTGCTCTAAGCCACCTGGTGGTGTCAGTGCAACACAATATCGTGGGTTGATGCAGCCTGGGACCAGACAACCCCCAATGACAGCAAACTTGAAAATGGCCATTGGCCACGCTACTATATAGAGTACATTACAGGCCTCGCTTTATGTATATACATTAAAATTTTACTACAATCTTTCACACGTGTACCAGCATCTAACTTTCAACTTTGTATTTAGAATATAGGCTTGGCCAGCATTTTGGTGGCATATTCATCCAACCAATCAAAGTACAACCTTTGTCCGTAACGTTTTGAGACTGATTTATTTTCTTCTCTAGAAATGATTCCTGAAAGGAAATGTTGGTGTGTATGTGCCATCTTTCCAAGCTAACCTGAGCAATTTACATGTAGGAAAATACGTTGTCACTGGTCGTCTGTGCATTCTACTGTGACAAAATGTGGAGATGGACGTCCACCTCGAAAAGCGTGCAAACATTAAATTCTGAGTGAAGCTTGGCACGACAGCCACACAGACATATGAGCTCCTTCGTGACGTTTACAGCAACTAGACATTTTCGCGGGCGCAAGTTTTCGAGTGGCACAAGAGGTTCATTTCGGGGAGAACATCGGTGGAAGACAACACAAGGCAGGGACGCCCTTCAACCTCACGGACTGAAAACAACGTGGCTCGGATCAGGGAAATCGTACCGCAAGACTGCACCATTACAGTCTGCATGCTATCAGATGCTTTCGACATTAGTAAGACAACATGCCACCAAATTTTGCACGAAAACTTGGGGAAATGAAAGCCGAATGCAAGACTTGTGCCGCACTCCCTCACACAGGACCAGAAGGACAAGTGGGCATCAGTGAGCACTGATTTGGTCTCCGAGGCAGAGAAGGGTGCTGCATTAGTCGACAGCATCATCGCTGAAAACGAAACATGGCGTTTTCAATACGATCCTCAAAGAGGCAGAGCGCCGAATGGCGATCCACAAGCTCTCCGGCGTCGAGAAAGGTGCAGCGACAGAAGAACAAAACAAAGACGATGGTGATAGCTTTTTTCGATCCAGAGGAGTCATACACCATCAGTTCGTTCCACAAGGGCAGACGGTGAATTGGGAGTTTTATATCCGCATGCTCCAACACAGGCCTGATGCACTGTGACGCCGTCGCCCCGACTTATGGACATCTAGACAATGGAGCCTTCTCCACGATGACGGAAGGCTGCACACTGCTCTCAGCGTGATAAAATTTCTTGCTAAGCACAGCATTACTGTACTTCCCCATCTGCCATACTCGCCTGGCCTCTCTCCATGCGATTTTTACCTGTTTCCTCCTGTGAAGAGAGCCCTAAAAGGTAACTGAATTAGGAGCGTGGAGGCCATTCAAGACGCCACGACAAAGGAGCTGACAGCCCTGCCAAAAGAGGCATTTTCCAACTGTTTCCAAGACCTCAAGAAGCGTTGGGAGCTGTGTATAGACTGCAAGGAAGACTATTCTGAAGGGGTGTTGCACAAATGCTTTCAATGTTAAACGCATTTTTTTTAATGGACTCATTCTCGGAACATTACGGACAAAGGTTGTATTCAATTTCAGCCACCAAGTTCTATTGTAGGCGTTTCCAAGAAAACCTAAAATATGGGTGTGTATGGGCATAAACAAAGCAGTATCTCCTATACCCTCTTTAGTACGCTTCAGCACGCTCTTTTTGTATAACTGGTTAGTGTCAGGAATGTTGGCATTAATAATGCTGATGTTATTATATGCACGCTTGTTGTTTTCCAGATTATGTTGGCCTGCTTCTGAAGGAGACAGTCCATTGCTGTGAACAGTGGCCGTCTTTCAAGGCAGCTTTTGCGGAAAACCTTTCGACTGCCCCACCCCCCATGAGTCACTCTTTCCCGAGGCCCTCTAAGAATGAACTCGTGGCAGCAAGAAGGTCTAGGTTTGCCAGTAGCATGGGGAGCACCACTGTCTAGTACAGGTGCGTATTCCCTAAAATTACGAAATCAGCGTTGAAGGATAGGCCCATTACTTTCAAAACAAGTTGTAGTCTGGTCGCATGTTAATACGCATGAATTTATGCAGGGCGTGTTGCTGGGCTAATTGTTTTTTGATCAGACATCGTAGATTCACAACGCTTGCATACGAGGACACAGAGCGGACATGCAAAACTGTGCAGCTGTTTGTGTGTCCTCTCTTTGCCCCGGCTATAAGTGCTGTGATTCCATGATGTCTGCCATGAAGCATGGCACAGGTTGAAGTGTAGGTCGTCACACACTCAGACAAAAAAAAAGAAATATTCTCCATCTCTCAAAAGCATAGGTTGGGATAGAGTGCGAAAATGCAATCAATCTGTCCCTACCTATGCCTTGTACGCAACATCAGCACATTAAAAATAACATGATAACAAAGTGGATGCAGATGAAACTTTATAAAAATATTATTCAGAAATGGATGGATACAAGTATAGGATTTTTAAAAGCAACCCTTTCACAAAAATAATGAACACCTAGGGGGTGCTACTTCTTTCAAATGCTCCCATCTGCAGCGAAACTTTTCTCACTTTGAAGTCTCTTGTCCCAAAGGTGCATTCCCCTCTTCCATACTTTTTGAATTGCATAATACAGTGATGTGCGGTTAATATGGACACTTTTGTTCCCAGAAAAAATTATTTATAATATGAGTGGTCAAAAATAACGAATGAAGGTCAAAACTCAGCTACTCAGCCAGAGTACCCTTGTTCGAACCTGACCGTGGCGGCTGCATTTCGATGGAGGTGAAACACAAAAGGCGTCAGTGTGCTGTGTGATGTCAGTGCACGTTTAAGATCCCCAGGTGGCCAAATTATTCTGGCGCCCGCCACTAAGTCACCTCTTTCTGTCTTTCTTCTGTCAGTTCCTCCTCTAACCGTTCCCTTACTGCATGGTTGGACACCTAGACATGAGACACTGCGCCATTTCCTTTCCCCAACAACCAATTTTCGACTGCATATTATACCCAATGAGCAAGGTCCCAGAGGACCAAAGCAATGTCTGCAAAACTGAGACAAAATGTATCTTTTTTTGCTTTTGGTTTCCAAATAAGCTGTCCATAGTCTACGCAGAGAGTTTCTATATCACCAAGGCAGAATGGAATGGGAGGGGATCAGTCCTTGAAAATTGTCCTTATAGCAAGGTGTCCATGTTAACAAGACATGACTGCAAGTTCACAAGCATTGCTGAACAAACTTCTAGAGCCCTTGTGCATACTGGAAACCAGTGTAACCTTCCGATGGAAATCTCTCCCTTATTTGGCATACAGCACAAGCAGGGAGGACCTTCCGGTGATGTCTGCCCAGGCGTCCCCAAAGCCAGTGTGCAAGCTGGCTGTAGCTGATGTAGCGGTACCTCCTGTTGACAAGAGAAAAACAAGAGTCACTATTTTTTTCAGCATAGCAAAATGAAAGTTCAGTTTCAGGCTTTTACAATGCTGAAAGCTAATCATGTTATCAGTGTCTGTACAGTTAGTTCCAACGTCATTGTTTGCAAGTTAAATCATGTGATTGTCACTGTGTGTTCTTCCTGGCAGCATTGTGAACTCTGAATTCTATTGCAACATTTTGAAGTTACTGACAGAGAATGGTAGACAACAAAAATGCAACAGTGGCATGACCCCAATTTCGTGGCAGCATTGAAACTTTTTATTCATGGTGCCACGGTTCTCCACAGGCAGCACAGGAAAATGTTGCTGAACTACTATATTGGCGCGTGCTCATGGGAGCGCGCCGACGATGAAGACGAAGTGTGCGTGTGCCGGTGGACAAAGACGAAGTGTGTGTGTGGTTCAGACAGCCATCTTGTGAGTTCCCTGCTGTGCGCTGGACTTCGCTGAGACTGTGATCTGTGCCGGTCCTGTCTTCGTTACAATATTCATACGAAGTTGCGAGAGCAGGAAAGCATTTATTTACAAGGCCAAAGCGGGGATTGGGCACGTCACTGAACAGTCAGTGGTGAGCACCATAGCTCATTTTTGCGCCCACCGAGTCTGTCGTCATTTTCTCACTGCACTATAGCGCGGCTTAGCATTTCGCCCCAGGTCAGTTGAAGCTTGTCCTCAAGCAATTTAGACAGCATTGTGATGGCAGCATTTGAGGGAGGCTATGTGAGTCCATTCGGCCATTCGGCCAGTCCATTCGGCCTTAGACACGCACCAAGGCTTCTGTCTGATGGGCAGAGCGGTACCAGTGTTAATCTATAGTGTTGCATGCCATAAATTGGCAGCGGAGAGGAAGTGGCTGGCTGAGCAAAATCAAACACTGACACATACTGGCTAAGAACAGCCTGTAATGCAAGCAGTTTGGACGACAAAAGCGACTTGTTAATCATATGATCGATATTGACGGTGAAGTCTGTGGCTCGACTGGAATGCTCACACTTAGATATGGATCTGATAGTATGAATGTCATAAGCATCAAATCAAGCGAGTTTAAGCCCCAACAGGATCAGAACAGGTTCTGATGAGGCATTCACTGTCCACACTTGTGCGCAACCGTCATCTACGATAAGAACGACCTGTGGCACGAGAACATTCTGTTTCGCAGTGTTGTTCACATCTGGCTCAAAAAGCAAGGCTCAAAGCACTTTTTGTGCGGTGTTCAATGCAAAGCTATTTGTGTAATTAAATAATTCTATTTGATTTTGTGATACCACCTCTTCTGTCACGCTGGTCGGCCCTACCACTTTACAACTTTAGAGCTGGTGGGTGGAGCTGCGGAACAGCTGGGAGTTTCAAAGAGGTATGCCTTGCACCGTCAGCACATGCAAGATGCCAGTGTCGACACGTTTAAGACAGGTTTACTGTGTGACTGCTGATGATGCGGATTTTATACACCATGCTGTGGCACAAGCATCCACACATTAGTAGAAGTGATGATGGATGCAATGAAGTCTATCAGCAAATTCTTTTTAATTGAAACGATTTGTATGGCACACTATAGAATGTTACCACCTAATGCACGTTGCCAAAAAAAGATGGCAATGAGGACAGCGCTGGAATGGTGATTGTTCTGGCAGTGAGTGGGGCTAGGTTACTTAGCTATGAAATTCCATTTTGTACAGTCTCCTGCGAAATAAAGGATTGATTGTTTTGTACTGATTTTACTGCAGTTCTCACAATCCTTTCCATTGCAATCGGCTTCTCTAGTGCTGCACCTGTTAAAGATGTAAACTCAGCCAATAAAACAGAAATGTGTCTGGCCAGCATCCTTACAACAATGTGCATGATCTTCAACTGCATTATCCAAGTTCACACATGCCAGAAGACACATCTCATCTGCTTGCTCGTTTACTCGAGAATATTTTACCGCCTGAGTAGCAAAACATCGTGATCGTCCACGCATATGAAAAAAAGACCACCGATGTTGTGTTCGCACTCGCGTGCCGCGATGTGTATACACACCGTGGCACCTAGTGCAAACACATCGGCGCATTTACGCATTTTCCTAGGGAGCGATGTCATCCCAGAAGTTATCGCTAGGTTGAAGTCTTTGATGAGCACTGGCTCCCCGTTTGATTACAGCGCTTCGCATGTGAGAAAAGAGCAAAAAAAGGCGGTCGCTTGTTCATGCTGCGTCTCCCTTTGAGCATTGTTCTTACCCTGTGTGCTCGACGCGTAGCCCATGATCCAAAAGCATTTGCAGTGCCACCGTAAGCACCACCTCGTCGAGGCACAGGGTGTAAAAGTGGGGGTGCTCCGTGATGCACCCGGACGGCTGCTTCACAGTCGCTGCAGGGATCTCGCGGCAGCAGGTGCTCTCGAGTGCAGTGGGCATCGACACGCACCGCCCGCAGAAACACCTATTCGAATGCTTCAGTTAGCGATTGCACTCTCTCGAAAACTGCTCAACGTAAGCAACAAGATTCGGACATACCAGTGTGTATTCCCGACACGACCGGGTTCGGGAGGCTCACGGTCGGGGCTTCCGCAAGTAGCGGTTGTGCCGCGGGCTACGACCGCTAGTTGCTGGCCGCACGCTCCGTCTTCGCAGCCATTGTCACTGCCACCGCTGTCGTCCTCTGACGACGGCTGATCTGGCACCCGCAAAGGTGTGTCGCCGTACGGCTCAAACCCCAACAGCCGACTCCTTTCCAGCTAGCGACGCTGCAGCTCGGGAAGATCGGCCATTTTTAAATAACCTTCTGTGCGTGATGCAGCGTGACGTCATTTTGACGCCACATTTGAGTACATATAGTGCTCTGACCTCGGTCAACTATGGGCCAGCAGGCCTCGCTAAGCCGCCATGTTGTGTCGGCGACAGAAGCCTTGGATTGGCTACTTATGATGACGTTTCCTGTAGAGTTGAGGAGGACGCGTGCCGGGAAATCGAAATTAACTTTTTTTCGCTATTCGATCAACCCGGACGATGAAACAAATCACTGTACGCTATAGAATGAAGGGTCAGAATTCCAAATATACACGTCGTCCAAAATTTTCGGAAAACACTTCACGACCCCTTTAAGGAAAAATTCCTAGCTTTTAGTTTTTTACCTGTTAATGTGGCGATTACAGCTTTAACAGTCTCAACGCATTTCACGCTTTATTCCATGTCTTGTACATTTTATCAGAGATAAATGTGTGTTAGCCGCAACTCTAGCTTTTTTCTTAATTTTTTGTAGAGTTGCCTTGCATAGAGGGTCCACAGATGGCACCACCAGATAAAGGGGGAGTCAGCAACGACGCTCTCCTGACTCCCCCTCTATCTGAAGTAAAATTCGAGCAGACAACTCCTGTTTCACCGCACCGCCTTTTGAGCTGCTCCTTCAGCAGGCTCATCTTTACGCGCAAAGAACCCGTGCAGCCCTTTGTAAAAAGAATGGAGTTGATCCCAAGTTGAAAGAGCTGGCATTGTCTGCTAAGCCCGCTTAAAGTTGCCTTGCATAGAGGGTCCACAGATGACACCACCAGATAAAGGGGGAGTCAGCAACGACGCTCTCCTGACTCCCCCTCTATCTGAAGTAAAATTCGAGCAGACAACTCCTGTTTCACCGCACCGCCTTTTGAGCTGCTCCTTCAGCAGGCTCATCTTTACGCGCAAAGAACCCGTGCAGCCCTTTGTAAAAAGAATGGAGTTGATCCCAAGTTGAAAGAGCTGGCATTGTCTGCTAAGCCCGCTTAAAGTTGCCTTGCATAGAGGGTCCACAGATGGCACCACCAGATAAAGGGAGAGTCAGCAACGACGCTCTCCTGACTCCCCCTCTATCTGAAGTAAAATTTGAGCAGACAACTCCTGTTTCACCGCACCGCCTTTTGAGCTGCTCCTTCAGCAGGCTCATCTTTACGCGCAAAGAACCCGTGCAGCCCTTTGTAAAAAGAATGGAGTTGACCCCAAGTTGAAAGAGCTGGCATTGTCTGCTAAGCCCGCTTAAAGTTGCCTTGCATAGAGGGTCCACAGATGGCACCACCAGATAAAGGGGGAGTCAGCAACGACGCTCTCCTGACTCCCCCTCTATCTGAAGTAAAATTTGAGCAGACAACTCCTGTTTCACCGCACCGCCTTTTGAGCTGCTCCTTCAGCAGGCTCATCATAACGCGCAAAGAACCCGTGCCGCCCTTTGTAAAAAGAATGGAGTTGACCCCAAGTTGAAAGAGCTGGCATTGTCTGCTAAGCCCGCTTAACCCATCAAAGTATTTTGTTCAGACAACATTACAGTCTTTTTAAGATGCAGACAGAAAGACGAAGACGTTTGACTTCGTGAAAGTCCCCTTCTCGCCTCAAACAGAACACTCAGAAGCCGTGAAATGGCGTACCTCACCGCCCAGTACTTTATTTATCAAAGTCTCAATCAAAGATTGTCAATTAATTAAAGAGTAGTTGGAGCGGCTAAGAAGATTGTCAATTAATTAAAGAGTAGTTGGAGCGGCTAAGAAATGACATCACGAGAACTTGACGTTCTCAAAAACGTAGTCTTGCTAGTTATATAGCAGTGATTCAGACGTAGAGTTGGTAATTAAAAATCATAAAATGGTTCCTTAAAACTGAGAATATATATGTTGTTTTGGAATTGAGCAGCACGTTGAAACGAAGCGGTCTAGTAAACGTGGAGAATGCTTTTCTTTAAAAAAAAAACCTGCACAGATCGAAGCACTTTCTTCAATAACATAAAAACACGTACGATGCAAATGATACTAGAGAGTTATAGCATATCTTTACCGTGTTTACGTTACCGTTTACCGGGCCCGGCAAGCGGCGTCTGCGCATGCGCCGCCACTTACCGGTCCGCAAACACTTTACGGTATCCCTTTTAGCGTTGCGGAGAGTTAGCGTTCGCTTGTAAACAAACATGGCGGCGCCCTGCACGGCCGCTTCGGACCAAATACAGCACCGCCGCCGCGTTCTTCGGCGCCATTTCTCGCTACACATGAAGGCATTCGCTTTTAATTTGCAAACTCTCACTCAAACGTTGAGGTTTGAGTAACAACTAGGCCATGTTTTTGAGATTACTTGCCGATTTTTGAGCAGTTAAGCCGGACCATATGTCGTGTACATAGTCAAATAGCAACGACTACACTGCAGCTCTTTAGTTTCGTGCCCGATTTAACATTTTTCTATATTTTCATTATTTTTTCCTCGAAAAAAAGACTGGTAATTCTCTTGCTATATTTCAGAAAATAATAATTTCAGAAAATAAAGAAGTTTCTCCGGCCCGGTGTTGGCGCGCTTTAACTTACTGCCACTAGATGGCGCCACAGTATTCACATCCGTTGCGGCACGGCGAACAGGTGTCGTAGTTGTGTTTTTTTTTACAGCGCTCGCAACGCAACGTGCGCTGTGTATGCAAGCTTACTGAGGTCTACGTAGTGAAATTGTCTACTGGCCAGGGTAGGCAAAGGTGTCTAGCTTCACGGGCACATTTGAAAAGCCGCTGAGGCGGCTGTTAGCTGAAGTGTAGTCGGTACGTCTTTATATGCAGAGAAAAAGATTACTAAAGTGTAGCATTTCACTCCATAGAAATGATTGCAATGCATCCGTTTTTTTTTATCATTAAAATCTGGGCATCTGCCATCATCATCACTCGTTTCAGCCCTACGGTAACTTGTTACGGGAGAGACGGTACGCTAAAACGTCTTCTGGCGTACGCCGCGCTAACCGGAAAATCCGGCGTCCGGTAACTTAAACACGGTAACGTAAACACGGTAACTATATGCTATAACTCTCTATTGTATTCTGAAATAACGTAAACGCGCGTGCAGTGGCAATGCTGACGCTTTTAAGATATATCTTTCTTAACTCTCTAGAATTATTATATGGCACACAAACAAGGAATTAGACGCGCACACAATCTTAAAGTCTTAATCATCGTACATATCTTTGTTCATCCTCTTCAAATGAGGAGTGATCTTGAACTTGTAAAGGCAGCTGTCCATCAAGGCTCTTTTTGTGTGCAGCAAACCGCACAACGCTTCTGTTGACAATCTGTTTCTCTGCTTTGTTTTCAGCAAGTTGACTTGCGAAAACACGCGTTCGACAGCGGCGCTGGAGTGTGGCAGGCACGTACAGAACGTTGTTCATAAAACTTGACAGCAGGGGGTACTCTTGTGAACCGTCTCCTTTTTTTCATTTGAGACACTTTGTGCCAGAACTGGCTCGCAGTCAATAAGTCAGCGTAGTCGCTCAACTCCATGCTGCGGAGAAGTCGTCATTCCTTGTCCAGTTCATTCACTTCGTTTTCTTTCACTATCAGAGGAAAGGAGACCGCAAGCGACGCGATTGATGGCACTGTCTTTCCCAGGACAACTTTCGGGTCTATGACTCGGAAGGTTTTTCATCTGTTCACTTTTTAGGGGGAACCGCAGGTAGATCTGATGAGCTGCTTTAATAAAAAAAACTCTTAAACACCGCAGCCGAAAGTTGTGAACCTGATTATCGTTTAAGCCGTGCGTGTTACCGGCTAGTGCGGCAGTTGGCTTTGATCCGAGGTAAATTTCTTCCAATGACAGGAACTTGGCTGGGTCTTTGTACCGCACATCGGACAACGCTGTGGCTTACAAGTAGTCCCCCTTGATGTAGCATTCAAGTATGCATTTCGGCATGGCCGAAACTTTTTCATGGAGCAAGTGGATTCTAGTTTCTTCCGACTGCATTTCCTTATTTAGGTTAGTGAAAAAAGGCAGGACATACTCAAGAAACTCGAGGTAGAGTTTCGTTGACGGGTCAATCAGTTTTTCCAGAATGGCTTCTGCAGCAAGCAGGCGGTCGTCAGTGGCAGCTTTTTTGAAAAACAAAATCAGGGCAGGCATCTGCTCAAGTAATCGTGTCACAACAACTTGTAGGGACAGCCACCTTGTTTTTCTTGGGCGCAACAGCTTGTGTGGTTTCACCTCTGCAAGCTTCTGGAATTGTTGGAAGGCAGATGTCTACTTCGGCGACAAAAAGTAGTTGAAAACATCGCGTGCCAGATCCTCAACTCCTCTCGGAAGTGTTTTACATGCATACGAGGCGCATAGATGGATAGAATGACAAACGCACTTGAGAATGAAGAGGCCTAGAATTTCTGCCTGTAGCAGCGACGCGACGGAATGATGTGCACCCATCATCACGTTCGCTCCGTCGGCCGCAATACCGATCAAATTTTTGTCGTGCGGAATTTACGCAGCACTGAACACTGCATTCAGGCTAGTGTTGAGAGAGCTGGCAGTCGCATCACTGAGTGGTACTAAGTCCAAAAACGCATCCATTATGCCGCCGTCGACGTTCATTACTCGGGCGACGAGGGACAGATATGCTTCACCGTTGCCTTGTCAGTGGATTCGTCGACTAGAAGGGAGAACTGCTGTTTGCGCAAAAGCTCACAGAGCTCATCGCGACTCTCCTCGCCAAGCACATTCTTTATGATGACAGCGCACTTTGTCCGGCGGCAACTTAAGTTCTTTGCAATCTGCGAGTTGTCACACGACGCTTTGACAACATGAACTAAATGCCCCATGGCATTAAAGGATAGATTGTGTTCCGTGATAAACGCCGCGTCTTATTTCAGCCTCTTTGACAGATTTGTCTACTTGAGTTTGCCCACTTATTGAAGGCATGGATGTCAGCGCGCGGGTCGATTGCAAGCTCGCAGCGCTTTTTTGTGTTTGGAGCTTGCAAGGTGGGGGTCGATTTCGGATTTCCCCCCTTTGTAATCGGATCTGCATGCTTTGCAGGAAAAGAACAAGGGCACTTTTTTACTGGCTGACAACCAGCCTCTGTACTTTGGATCCGCCTCCCATGTTGTGAAATATTTTTGGTCGTATGCTTTCGCTTTCTATTTGCTTGGCTCACCTTCCTCAACGTCTCCCGGTCCAGAAGTTGCCATCTGGCATGCAGCACGTTTGAACGGATAAGGTACGCGGTGAGTGTAAACGTAGCGCGTTGATCCAGACAATACAAGTCAAAACTCATCTTTTTTCTTTCGTAGAGCAGCAGTCACTCATAGCGCCAGAGAAGACACGCACGATTAAACAGTTTGAAAGTTAATGGTTTCGTTTCTCCTATCTGTGCAGCAGCCGATTATTTCGCGTTGCAGAACTACTGTCGCCATCTATCGGCTTGGCACAACACCAAAAATAGAGGAGCAGTAACTAGCATTCTTCATAGTTTTTTTCTGTTCGAAAGGCAATATAATCAGATACGAAATATAAGGCCTCAAAATCTCTAGATTTCACAAAAAGACACTAAATCCCTAAAGCAAAGAAAAAATCTCTACATTTAGGGATAAATCCCTAGGGTTGGCATCACTGCACGCAGCGTCTGCAGTGGCCTCTGGCTTTGTCGCCTCTCGCTGCTGTTCGGCTCGAGAGAGAGAGAGAAGGTTAGGAGGAAAGGAGAGGATGTTTGTTGGCATTCGCTCTTTCGGCGAACGGTTTGTTCCTGGCGTCAGTGCCTGTGATAAGGAACATATGTGGCATCGTCACGACCTTATATGGCCAGATCAGTGCCATATCTGGCGTTGTCACAACCGTATACAGCCAGATCAGGGCCATATCTCGGCACATTGCGACCTTATACGACCAAATCAGGGCCATATCTCGGCATCATCACGACATATAAGACCAGATCAGGGCCATATCTGAGCGCCATAGAGACCTTATGCAGCCATACATTTGGCCTTTATCTACCATATTCGCTGGATATTCAATATTGGCATCGTGTGGCCCAGCTTCATTTTCCGACACATTCAGCGTGGCCTTCATGCTTAGTTTTGGCATATATAATTGTGTCGAATTTAGAGAAGCTAGGATTTTCAATATTTCAAAATAATTCTTGTAAGCATGTATATATGCTGACATAATTATACTGCGGGTTTCACATGCACATCATTATACCAGGTGTTCCTTATGTTTTTCTGTCCAGGCTGTGAAAAATTCTGCTCAAACTACTGGACGGTTTGGACCCAAATGCTGACTGCAGGCAACTTGACTTAGTCTATATTTTCTTATACTTTAACACCTGCATTTTCCAGAATTGGCTGAAAACTGCAGTCAGCTGTGGCACAACTTTCGTCAAAACAAAAGAAACAGCCAATTTTGCAGATCGTGCCATCTGGCCAACTGTGCTGCAGTGCCCACATAGGGCGCAGGCGGGCCTTGCCGTTGGCTAGATGATGCAGCTTGGCGAATCAGCTGCTCTGCTCGCCACGATGAAAAGTGCTGCCACAGCTGATTGCCATTTTTCGCAAATTCTGGAAACTGCAGGCACGTTCACGTGTTAAATTACCTACCGAAAAACAGGCTATCAAAGCTACCTTGTGGTCGTCTATGCACCCGAAGAGGGTTTCTGCAACCTGGACAGATAAATATTGAACGCTGTGTATAAAGCATGCAAGTATGACAATTTGTTTACAGCAGCAGCCATCTATCTGCGCTCACACATTTTCAAGCAAAGAGTGAACTTTCAAGAAAATATTTCTCTTCACTATAATAACAACGATGTGCAATAGAGTAAATGTAGTTCAAAACCCAGTCAGAGCCCAAGGAGCTTTTATGTGCTAACTGCCCACACCAAAACCTGCATACTGCTGCCCACAGTAAAAAAAGCTGAGGGAATCTTTCCATGTATGTTGAAAAGCAATAAACACTAATATTCAGAAGTGTGCGACGTACACGTGTTTCCAGAAAGCAAAAGTTAAACCGAAAATCATTTTTGCAATGTTTATTTTGAAACTGTGCAAAACCGCAAAGCAGCAGATCAAATATCCTTTACAACAAATCAATACGCAGGCATCATGAAGCTCATACAGGTGCCAACACAGCGTAAATCAGGCTGTACTTGAAGAAATTTATTATGAAATGCGTGTTAAACAGCTGAAAAACAACTGCACCTTGTGCAGGAGATAAATAATTTGCACAGAAAACATTCAAGGAAAACAAGCCATACATACATAATCACACATATACAAGGACCGTTCAAAAAGTTCGGTCTCTTGGTCTGTAACATATTAATTTACAAATACAAAGATTACACAATCGGAAGAAAGCTTGAAACATTTTCCTTCAATAAAAAAAAGTTCATTTTTTGTTACCCTAACAACAAAGAACTTGCATTATCGATACACTGGCATTTGCACACCATCAGGAAAGAATGGGGCTGGCCAATGGAGATTTACGCACTGAATTGGTGAGCTTACCGTCAGACAAAAAGGGCATGCCTTTTAATTGCTACTATACAGCTTTGGGACAAGCGGTGAGCCACATATGGCACTATGTCTGGAATATACACTGAGAGGCAAAACATCTCACAACTGCAGCTTCTTTAATGTGGAAGTTGTCTTCAAACGTGTGGCCAAGCACGGCCAAGCGCTGTCATGTCAGCTATCAGGTGATAAATATCCATCTGAAATTCCAGATTGTCCAGATCTAGTGCCACGTGACCTGTTGCTGCTGCCAAAGCTGAAGGAACAGCTGAAGGGCATGCACTTTGTGTCTAAGAATAAGTTCGTTAATGCAATTCATAGTTGTAGCCAGCAGCAAACTCATTCCCTGACAGCACACAAACACTTGTTTATCGACGCAGGTGCATCATTGCTGGTGGGGATGTCAAAAATGATCTGTTCTTTTGAAAAAAAAAAACAAGACATTCCACGCTTTCTTTCGAATTGACACCTTTTAAATTCAACAAGGTAAAGGCGCATTATGAACTAGAAGGTAGATTTTAATGAAGAGCCCTCGTACTACTACTAGCAGGGACTGCAGAAAAGTGTTCTTGCATTAACATCGCTGAAAGAGATTAGTAGCAAATATTACAGTGCCTGTAGCTAAAAACACATGAACAAAAATCTTGTGGAGTGAATCCCACGAACTGCATGTTCAACCCGCCACATTTTGGTGTTTCTATGTGAGTAAACACACTACTGGCGGCACAGCAGCGCTTCACAAAAAACTCAAACCCAAGTTAGTCGTAATGCGGCATTGTTACATCAAAAAGATTGCCTCATTGTGAATTTATCAACAATATGAGCCACAGTAACTACACAAGGTCTGCCCAAAAAGATCTAAGCTTCAATATTTACAAAAACCTTAGTAAAAGAAGGTGGGATGCCTCATCCTCCTCCTATTTGTTTATTTAAGTACCCTAAGGTCTCAGTTGTGCATTACAGAAGGGATGAGTGCAAGAAAATTTCAAAGTTACACATGAACAAGGGTTAACGTCATAATGAAACCAAGTGTCCAAACAACAAAATAATACAAGCTGTATTTTACATTGATGCCAAATTATCCACCCCGAGCGGTAACATTTCTATGCAACTCGGCAGTACAGAATGCAGTCAGAAGACACAGGTTGACGTCACAGGTCGAGAGACTTCGCGTATGTTACAACAAACCAGAACACTATGCAGTGAGAAGACGTACAGGTTAGGCATCTCAGGCTGCGTGCCTTTTTCAAATGGTATCAGGAAATAACCCTTCAACATGTCAAGCACTGTCAATAGCTTCTTTTACAACAGGTGGTCACAAAGGTCATCAATGCAAAGCAGCAGACCCTTGCCTTTCACAGTGCGGTTGTTTAGGCAGTGGTAGTCAATAACTATACTCTCTTTCTCACAAGGCGGAGAGGGCTGCTGTACTGCAACGTGGTGTCGGAAATTAATGCCCATGACTTGAATCGCTTAGTTATTCTTTTCAGCATGCATTACAGGAGAAACAGTATGACAGGGAAACCGGCTTGCTTCCAGGCTGTTCGATTTTCATTTCTGTTATATCAGTGCTACCAAATTCTTCTATGCTAAGTGCAAACCACATCCTGCATTTATTTAAGAGAGAACACAGTTGGTATGTCTCTTCATCCGAAATGCCAAACTTTGTGTTCGGCTCATGTTGGTCTTAGCTGCCTATGTGCCATAAAACACACTTCACCTGAGATACAGGAGCCAATCCACAAAGAAAACAGCACAAAACACGTGGACAAAAGAGAAGCAAAATAAACAAGACCAGTCTGTCGTGTTTGTTTCTCTTTTGTCCCCGTATTTAGCGCAGTTTTCTTTGTGAATCACGCACCAACTAGACCAAACTAGAGTTCTCCAGGAGCCAATAGTAAGTACAACTAATATTGTTTGCAGAAAGGCTTTGGGCTCTTCGTTAACAAGTACATGCCCTCCTTATCAGTATACAGAGCAGAATAATTTGTGTGGGTCTACCCTGCCCTCAAATGCAGATTTTTGTTACTGCACTTGGACACAGCAGTACTGAGCTCATCCGCTGGCTAGAATGACAATACTGGTATGAACTGCCTGTGTGTGGAAGAATTTCGTCGCTTTCGTAGCACAAAATTACTTCTTTCTCCAAAGTCAATTTGTCAACAAGCCCTAATTCTCACGCCTCTTGTTGATCGAGGAGTTGAGTGCGGCCTGCGTGTCTTACGAGAAGCAGGCTGGGGAGGTCAGTGACATGGGCACCAATGATCTCAGGTCCAGTGCTTGTCATGCTAGATCCCATATTGAAGTGCGTGGGCTGTCTGCTCTCGCTCCGTCGGCACTCTAAAACAGTGCTAATACATTCCCTGTATATGTTGACATCCCTTAAAGGGCCACAGAAAGGGGTGTTTCAGCTTGGCTTTAAAAAGCTTGCACTATGTAGAGCATAGGCCACCGAACATCCACGCGTACGAGACCTCAAAAGCGAGCGGGAAATTTACAATGCACTTTCAAAAATTCCTGCTTTCACACCTCGCGGCGATGAAAGGTGCCGGGCTTTCGCGCAAAAACCTGGCATAAGATGTCACGTCGTGCAAATGAGGTCAGCAGCCAGGGGTTATTATTGGTTCACAACGACAAATCCTTTGAGATGTTACTCGCTACCGTGGCCGCGGCCACTCCGCGCACGCCGCAGCCGGCAGAGGTAAGGTGGGGACCGAGTGAGTGGGGCCGAGGAAGGAACGCCGCCGTTTTGACGTGCAAGAGGAGAGGGAAAGGTGCGAAGACGCGGAAGTTCAAAATTTGCCTGCATATAACTCAGCTTCCACAAAACGCATTAAAATAATTCTTGCTGGAGGATAATTATGAACCGCCGTCTTCTAACATCCCAGACACCTTTATTGAGAGCCCCTTTCTGGGTCCCTTTAAGTCAAGCAAAGCGGAGCGCTGTGGGGATTATCAACCATATAAGATAGACTAAAAGCACACGGCTACGTTTGAGCTCATGCCTAAGACAGCAAGAAATGGAGGTGCTCAGTAGTGTCACACATATCCAACTACCCCAGGCAATTTCAGACAGTGCAGTCCTCTAGATGCTACTGCTCCTAGTGATGCTTTTTCCAGTGACACTCATGACGTGCCTTGTCAGCTGATCCTCTCACAAAAGCCAGATTCTTTCAGTCAGAGCAGCCGCTTGTGAAGCCACTGTGCAATAACAGCAAGAAAAGGAAGCGCTCAGCAGCTGCCACCTGTGACAACTAAAGCTTGCACACTTGACTAGCTTTCCTTCTTTGAAGTATCCCACAAAATTCCCTTTTAGGGTAACCCTCAGTTGCTGAGCTGCTGTGCTTTTGACCTCGTTGATAGTCAAAAGTCTTTTGCCTCATGATATCGGAGTAATAAAAGCAAAAGGATGCAAGGAGCCACATCTCGGCAGTTCAGCGGCTCAGCAAATGTGAATGCTGTCACCTATGCACTACACCAGACATTATCAATAGGCAGGTACACTATAGGTATCAAAATAACAGCCATTCATTGCTCACAACTGACACCGTTATTCTTGTGATAGCATCTTATGAGCAGAAGCTTTTGTGTCTAAGTCAACAGTTAATCAGCCATCATCACAACATGTGCTGAGAAGTCATTTTATGATGGTATGGCAGTATTCAGCATTTTAATTATGGGTTCGTGTGTACTGTGCTGGGCTAAATTTTGCATGATAAATCTTGAGCTGCCATAGTGGCTCTTGAGACTTTGGCATTTGGCTTCCATCCCAAAGTTTCCGGCTTGGCTGCAGCAGCCTCATTTCAAGGAAGGCAAAATGCGAGAACGCTTCTGTACTGTACGAAAATTCTGTGTACAATTTTCATTTCTTTGCGTGCTGTGGAATGTCACTGCAAAGAGCCAGGGTTGGCCTGGAGGGCTTGAAGCTCACTAACGCCTGTGCAGCAGCCAGCGCTGCAAAGCCAAGCGCACCTGATGCAAGAGCAGCGACACGGGAGAGCACATCGGCGGCACTGTTCACGGGTCCTTTGATGTGTCTTATATTCATCGTAAATTCAGAAATAAAACTCAGGTGCCGTATCTCTCATGCAGTGTATGAGCTTTGATCCACACGAAAAGCAAAAGTTAAGGGCTTGTGGTCCGTGAGCACATAAAAAACGGCTTCGTCCAAGATGCGAAGAAAGTGTCGAATGGCGAGACAGACAGCTAGCAACTCACGGCCGAAAGCACTGTAGCGCGTTTCTGTGGTCTTGAGCTTCTGGGAGAAGAAACCCAGAGGGCACCAGCAGTCGTCCTGAAGCTGTTGCAGGATGGTGCCTACAGCTGCACCAGAGGCGTCGGTGATGAGACGTAACGGGACGTCAGCTAGCGGGTGCATGAGCAAAGTAGCGTCGGCAAGGGTGTTCTTGGCGGTTTGAAAGGTGGTTTCGCCAGCTGACGTCCACTTGAGAGGAGTGTGAGGACCATGCGGTAACTTTAAGAGATCGGTGAGAGGCAGGATAATGCAGGCAATGCTGTGCAAAAAATGTCGGTGGAAGTTCAGGAGGCCGAGTAACTCGTGATGCGATTTGGGGCGAGGAAAGTCGTGGATGGCGTGTACCTTGCTCTCCAAAGGTCGAATGCCCTGCGCTCTGACGTGATGGTCAAGGAACTCGATGGCGTTGACGCGAAAAACGCACTTGGCCAGATTGACGACGAGACCGTGCTTTTTGAGGCGTGAAAAGAGCAGGCGCAGGTGTTCAGCGTGTTCTTCTGACGAGGAACTGGCAACCAGCAGATCATCGAGATATGCGAACACAAAATGCAGGCCACTAGTGACCTCGTTGATGAAGCGTTGGAATGTCTGAACAATGTTCCGCAGACCAAAGGGCACATGGACGTACTCGAAGAGGCCAAACGGTGTTACAATTGCAGTCTTCGGGATGTCTGCGGGCTCCACCGGGATCTAATGGTAGGCCTTCACCAGGTCAATCTTGGAAAATATGGTCATGCCATGCAGGTCGGCCGCAAAGTCATGAACATGAGGGAAAGGATATCGACCCAAGACAGTGCGGGCGTTAAGGGCACGATAGTCGCCGCAGGGGCGCCAATCACCGGCGTCACATTTTGGCACCGCATGCAGTGCCGAAGACCAACTGCTGGACGACGGCCGAATGATGCCCAACTGCAGCATATGGTCGAATTCGCAGCGGGCTATGATGAGGCGGTCGCCAGCAAGGCGACGCGGTCGGCAGAGCACTGGAGGGCCCGTAGTGACTATGTGCTGCGTGACGGTGTGACGGACGGGAAGCTCAAGGTTGCTGGGCCGCGTAATGGCAGGAAAATCGGCTAGAACCGCAGAAAAGGTGGATGACGGCAGCTGCAGAGCGGCTTGGAAGATGGGGTTGGCCAGGCCAAGAGTTACGAGAAAGTCTGCTCTAAGGATGGCAAACCGCACGTCCGCGATAATGAAAATCCATCAGAATGTGCGGCATAAGCCCAAATAGAGGGTGACTGAGCGCTGTCCTGGGAGGTGTTGACCGCCTGCAAAGGCACACCTTGCACATCGCGTTGCCGATCGAGGCGGGAGGCAGGCACGACGCTAACCTGTGCACCGGTGTCCACAAGGAAGCGGCATCCCGAGATCGTGTCGGTGACGTATAGTAGGCAGCTGGATGTAGAGCCAGAATCACCGGTTGCCATCAGTGACTCACAGGCGCGTTTCCCAGCCATAGGCAAGGCTGCCGGCACTGACGGGCAGCAGCGCCGAACTTGCGGTGGTACCAGCAGAACCTGTCACGGGCAGGGCTCGATCAATGACTGGAACGATGGCACAACCATGGTGAGAGGAACGCTGGTAGCGACGAGGAATCGACACTCGCAGTGCGACAGTTGTGCTTGTGAGGTGGTCGATTTTAGCCTCGAGAGTTGAATGGCGGTCGACGAGAGTGAAATAATTGCAGCCACAGAATGGGGGGCCAGAGTAATCCGAGACACGGTCAGCCAACTCTGCGAGCTTATCCAAGCTAACATCACCTGCTGCAGCCATGACGACCACGAGGTCCTGAGGCAGGTGCTGAAGGAACAGCTCATAAAGTAGCGGGCTGTTAAAGTCCTGTGGGTGATTGCTGAGCAGCTGTCGCATGCAATGGAGGAGCTGAGATGGTCGGCAGTTGCCAATGTCCTCAGTGCTGAGCAACTGCTCCAGGTGGCTGTGCTCAGAGATGGTTTTCCGGGCCAGGACCGTAGCCTTGAAGTGATCATATGAGGAGGAAGGGTCAGGCGTCTTCAAAACGTCGTCAAACTCATCCATTTCCACAGGGGAGAGAGTCGACACGAAGTGGAGATACTTCACGCGTTGTGAAGTGATGCGCCGAAGGTCGAACACAGTCTCCACTTGTGCGAACCATACGGCAGAATTCTGAGGCCAAAATGACGGCAGCTGAACGTGGACACTGGCGATGTCCTCCGCCTCTGGTGTATGAGCCGGGACTTAGGGCCTGGGCGCCGCAACCGTGGTGGCGTTATCCGCGTCCATCAAGTCTGGGTTCACCAAACTGTAGAAGGACAGGGACTTAGTCCCCTACAAATTAACAGAGCGCGACGCAGACGAAGTGAACAGGCCGGGAACCAAGAATCAACTGTCCTTATTCTACTCCACACGTGGCCCCACATAACCAGCGCGAGCTCATGTCATGAGCTGAGGCAGCGCAGCACTGCTGATGGTGATAGTGCCGCTACACAGTGCACTGAAAGACAGGGGGGTGTGTCCAGTCTCATTCCCAGCATGTTCAAGGCATTTTTCTGCCTTTGTAAGTTATAAATTTGCCTCGTAAGAATTTGGAGAGATACACAAAATCTAGCACCTTTACACAATTGGTCAGCTTTGGCAGAACTGGTATCACATCAATCTGGCTACTTGGATATGTGGAAACAACATGAGGAAGTATGAATCCTGTCCCTCGGTGTATGTACTGGTCGTCGTGCTCAAGCAGCCTGTTTACAACTATATAGAGTTCTCCAGCATACTTAGCAAAGCACTGAATTGATGCAAAGTTTCACTCCCCACCAACTACATACAAAACTGTGAAATTGTTTCACTTCGGCTGCTTTGCATAAAGCACAGAAGGAAATGTCTGTGCACCAATTGTAACTTTGCTGTAAGCCCTGACATTGTCCACTGAAGAAAAGAAAGAAATCAAAGCCCTTCTGGCTACTTCAGATGATAAATAACAGCATTAGACGACACTTTCGTGAAGTGAACACTTCAAATCTTGCGTAACACAAAATCAACATCAGACATCTCCTTTACCTCATTCTGGAGAGCACTCAGCGCATTGCTCAAGTCAACTAATTGTGAAAGCTGTTTCTCAACGCTCCGGGTTCCCTTAATAAGGCGCAGCAATTGCCCATTCCTGTTCTAAAAAAAATGCTGATGTGCACCAGAGTGGGCCTTAGTTTCTCACCGATTCAGCAAGATGCAAAAGCTGATGTACATTAAAGGAGCAGTGGCGTGCTCCATATAAGGCCTGAACACCATCAACAAATTTGAATAACGATTTTTCTGCCACATCAACCTGCTCGGAAGAAACAGACTGACAGTAATATATAGATTCCACTAACAAGGAGATTAAAGTGCTGCAGGTAAGCATCTGGTAGGATGCCAGACAGAACAGGAAAACAATAAAACAGAAGCCATGCACGCAGTTCATTAGCCTTCCAGTAGCACCTATGCTTGAGGGAACGCGGAGTTCTAGTTATGTAATCTGGTGGCTTAATCGATAGAAGTTTGCTGTCCACCACATCTACCCGGCGCCCAATGTACCATGGCTGACCATGATGTTTAGTGTCAAACCAAAGACAGAGAAATGTTCTCGCCACCCCAAGGAGGACACAGTGCATATAATCAACCACGAAGCCAGTGCTGCAGTCGAAACCTGGGATGAGGTTTACAACAGTAGGGCCTTTAACACCTTTTACCTGATGGCCTTTGCTGACAGCTTGTCCAGCTTGCCGCCTCATTCTATGAGCATTCCTTAGAGTGTACGTTTTCCCAGGGATGTAAACGTGTACGTGACATTTGCTTGGCAGCAGTTGAGATTTTCCTGGGTGCTCGCAGAATGAGCAACCATAAAACCCATTAAATTGCCGAATTCATTGCAGCATCGCTCTTGCCACAGCATCAACTGATGACACAGGAGCAAAGACATATGATGTTACAGTTTTGCCTGTTTCTGGGTTCTCCATGTGAGCCCGTTAGTTCCAAGGTGACGACACTCCAAACGAAAAGGTTTCAGGAATATGTTCATCAATGGTTTTACACCAAACCACAATAGAGTCAGGATTTGAAACTTTTTTCGAATGAGAGGCGGAAGTTCTGGGATAACACAGTGGACTGGCCAAAGGCATCTTATGGAACTCTTGATTATCTGTACACCATCAGTATACCAGAGGAGCAAGAAGTTAAATTCTGATGAGTGGGCAGCACTACCTTGGTACATTGCGCCATCCACAATGTCTTCCAGATGGTGATCACTGGCTGAACTCACTCTTTTCATAAAATACTTATATATTTAGTCATTTTCAAGAAATGATCGTAATGTGTCAGTCAACCTCATCTGAAAAAAACTGCCATGGTCATGGCACTCCTCATCACAGCTGGGGCAGGCTGTCATGTCCACTTCGAGATATTCCTGAGAGTTTTTGCAAAAAAAGTGTCTGCACTTCTGTGACTCTTTGAAATCCTGACAACAACTTGAAGAATTTAAATGTTGTAGTTTGGAAGTGTGTTGGAAGATTGCAACAGAGCTGAAAAAATGAACAAAATCTGGTCTAAGCACTCTCTGGTTAGTTTAAACTTAAAAAACAGTACCATTAAATGAGGTATGCGTCAACATTGCTGAAAGCACTGCCCTCAAAAAGTGCACGCTTAGTAGCGTCGGGGCTCCCAGAAGCGATTTATTTACCAGACCCTGCAGAATCAATCTCAGAAGTGGAACTGTCCATTGGATCATCCTCCTCACTATCACTGCATGAGGCAGCACTGGATGTACTACCCTGTCCATCGTCTAATGTTGAGGGTGACAAAGTGCCACTAACGCAGTGGCTAGGAGTCTCGCTGGAGCCAGGAGTCTCACTGAAGCCGGAAGCCTCGCTGGAGTTTGCTGCAAATGATGCTTGCCAGCGCCGACAGGTTTCCCGTGGAAGCTAAAATACAAATTATAAGTGTTTGTACTTCACATGAGCATTTCCAGCAACTCAGTTATGACCTTGTACTCCTTGAAGTACTCCTACTTGAAGCCAAGTCAAGCCCGCTTCTGGTTGCACCCTAGTGAGCATGCTCTCAATGGCACGTTATACCTTTTCCTCCAATTGTAACAATCTGAGTATGCTCTCAATGGCATATTATACCTTTTCCTCCAGTTGTAACAATCTGAAACAAGCAGATAACAAAGTAAAGAATGGCAAACCACAGGAAATGTAAAGTAATGAAAGGAATCAAGAAGGGACATAAAAAACTTTCTGCACAATGTTGCAATATGCAGGTAGTGCCATGCCTGAACTGCCATGACTAAGGACAATTTGATTAAAGTGCGATTGCTAGAAGAGATCAATTTCTTGGTATTTCATGGCTCTCTTCGCATCTCTTCTTAGCAACAAAATGTATTCTTGCATTTTTACTGAAATTAGCTACCAACAACTGGAGTGGAAACCAGCGTTCAGTTGGGTTGGGTTTAATGGCACTAGGCTACTAAGGCCATCATGTGCCAAATGCAAGGTTTAGTGTGTATATAGGTGAGAGATATCAAAAGGGTTGTTTAAAAAATCATATCTTGTTTAAAAGCTTTGCTTCTTTCAAGAATGAAACGACACATGAGATATTGACGAGTGAATCTTGCCCTAAGATTAGGCTGGGATGGAATGAGATATGTTTGTCAAAAAGAAATCTGGGAAGTGTTTTTTCCTCAGTTTATCCAGTCCTTTACACGAGCATAAAATGTTCATTACTGTCATCTTCTCCACACAGCTCACATGCTGCTCTCTGATGTTTTGCAAGAATAAAATTGTGTGTAATATGTGTGTGTCCAATTCGTAGGTGACATAAAATGACTTCAATGAAATGGAAACCAGTGTGGGCGGATACATATCCATAAATAGAAAAAGTGCTGCTCGTTACGCATCTAATTTGAAAAAAAAAATGGTAGGTAGTGGTAACATGTGTATCTTTTTCTGTAGTTTATAAAGGCTGTTTTCAGTGAAAAATATCATTTATCAATAGAATTAGTCATCAATACAGCCAACTCCTTATTTGACCTAAGTGTCTCTACAAAGAGAGCATGGGAATGTGTAGCCTTTTAACTACGGCACAGCAGTGGCTAATACCGGGGAATCCAATGTGCTGGTTGTTAAAGAACGCAGCAAAAGCTTTTACGACCATTTTCACAAACATGGAGAAAACAGCCGCTCCTTCACTCTTGGGTAAATCATGATTCATGATTTAAATGATCCCAATATTTCTGCGGAGAAAGCCGCCTCAAAAAATCTCTTTCCACTCGAGGGGGCGTGAATGGCGTATAAGGATGAGATTAAGGCCAAAATTTGGCCCACAGTCTGTATGCCGCTCCGTGTAGCATACATATTTCGTCATGCTAAGTCTTCTAAACAACTTCCACAAGCAATCTCTACATTCACAGCCCAGTAAAACATGTTTTGTGGGCTGCATGAACCAGCGGAAGCAGTGAAAGATGTCTGTAAACGCTTTTGCGTATGGAAATGGTCTTTGCTGGTGACGCACAGCCCATGTAGAACAAGACTGTGTTCAAGAATGATCTGAAAGGTAGTTATGTTTATTTGGGTTTCGTGTAAAATTTGTTACCCTTTTCTTTGCCCTCGCGAAGCTCAGGGCTCGGGCGTGGTGAAAACATTGCATGCAGCAAGTTGCAACACATGCACCCAAACCGAGTTCAACTCTCTAAAAACTAATGTCGCTGGAGGGTTCATAGCAAGCTGGGAGCCGTAATTACCAATGTGCCTGAAAAGCCGGGCCTTCGCTGACCACAAACACTCCTTTTCTGGAACAAGCAAATCAATGCTCTCCTTGGACAGCACTACGCTTCGAAAGACAAGCATACCCTGAGGTGATGGGCAAGCTGTTGGCGCGCACATCCAGGATGCTCGCACAGGTTGAGTGTCTCCGATGCCCCCCAGCTTCCTGTATGCAACACGCCATTCCCCACAAGTGAGCAGCTGTATGTGGGAGCTGCCATGCACATCGAGCTTGCTATTAGCCACCAACAGCACTCCACAACTTGACCCATGGTAGGCTGTGAAACATTTCTCAGGTGTCCAATGATGGCTAGAAATGTGCCCATGCCACAGCATCATTACGCGATTATCGGTAGGCTCAGTATTTTCAGCTTTTAACCGAAAAACACTGATAAACATCCGCTGGTGAAAATATTACGGCATCGGTTAAAACCCAAAAATGCCACTCTTTGGTTTGTTCATCCTGGCCTAGGACCGATACTCAACAAAAAACTTCCAATTTACTTCCTTTCAGAGTACAGAAACAGGCCAGCAGGCACTTGGAAAAGCAGCCCAAGGGGAGGTGGGGGCACTTGAGGGTCTGCCGCCGAAACGAACCCACTAGCATCTCCATTGCTCTAGAAATAAACAATTTGCAGCCATCTGTAAGTCAGCTTCTCTCCAAGGCTTGCTTTTCCAACAACAAGATCTTTGTCCCTGATGACACTTCCTCATTCTTCATGAAATTAGTACTAGGAGCCCTGGTAGGAGAGCTGCCAATGAATTCAGTCGATATGAACCGATCAACAGAATGAGTGTGGGGACGAGTGCAATATAAAAGAGTTCGAGTCAGAGTTCCACAGTTGCCACCAGTACAAGGTGAGCGCCATTGTCAACCCTCATATAAGCAGAGCAGCGATCGAGGAGCGCTCAAAGTAACACCGGCGCTACTAAGACATATGCTTGGGGACATCATGCTTTTCCAACACTCGAGCGATTCAAGCGAAAGTGTGTTTCTGGTCACATGGAGCAAAAGTTCGAGTCAAGGCATGTTAATCAATTTGTCCATTCACCTAGTACCATCTGCACCTCATTTAGATTTCAGTGCAAGCTAGGAGAAATATGGAATCAAAGAGTGCACATATGAGAACAGCATAAAAAAAATTTGTTTCCTTTCACTACTACAAAATTTCAGTTTCAAGAGCTGAAAAAGTTAAACAAAAGTGTAAACTTTTATATGAGGTCTAAAATTAGAAAGAAGGTCGCCTGTTCCAAATTAGTCAAAAACATGAAGGCAATAAGGCACCCAATACTCACGCAACAGGCAAAAGATGTAGATATGTTTAACATAAAATGTTTCACAAAAAATGCAAGAGAGCTTTTTGCCAAAAGCAACACAAGGAGGCGTGCCACTCACTGCTACTACAGGCAGTTACAGCTTTCTTGGCCTCGTATTCCCTCCAGTTGCACCTTTTACGAATGAGCCGTCTGCTTTCATGCAGCGACCATTGCCTATATACATGCCTGAATCAATGCACTGAGCCAAGATCATGTGAAAAGTGTAGACTTACCAGTTGTCCTGCATTCCACAGGTACTTTTTGTAGGGGCCGCGCCTTCTGCTCGGATCCATCTTTGAGTGGCAACGAAACCACAACAGTTCTTGTACCTGACACAATAAGAGTAAAGTGTTTGAAACAGTTCGTCAAGCATATTGTACCCTACACAATGTGACAAAACATTCAAGCGTATATAGTCTATACACCTTTCATGCACTAGCTGGCAAGTTTTTTTTTCTACTTCAACAAGCAATGAAATTATGTAATAGGAAAAAATTCAGACATACTCTATAACAAAACTGCCACGCCATAAGCATGGTACTATCACAAATGAAGTTTTACAGGATGCGTGTTTTCAGAAGAAAAGAAGTTTATAACTCTGCATCGCGAAACAGCCGTGTGATATTGCCAGCAGATAGAGCATGCACGTACACGTCCCGTTCACTTTTGGCCCTCCCAGTATATGAAATAGAAAACCGAAACAGTATTGTGGCCATACATTTCCCACCACGTGGTGGGGTCATTTGTGCTCCTCTACAGCGCTCGAGCCGTGCCAGGCAGCGCAAAATATTAACGCACATAGCGGCTGTCACAGATACTCCATTCGTTCAAGTGCTGCAGGACAGCGAAACGAATGATAAAAGCACAAGTGCAGTGGCAGAAACAAAGCAGGTACAGTCGCGATCAAAAATATGCGGCCCAGGGCTCCAGTGCAAGGAGTGGCTGCAGGGCCGCACCGCGGCGCTGCTACCTCCGTCGGCGCTCGTTACAAGGGTACACAAAGTGACGACAAAGCTTCGCCCTTACTCTTCCCTGAGCACGCCACATGGCTGATAAATCTCAAGTGCAGCGTTCAGCTGTTTCGCGGCTGACGGTCAGTACGAAGGCGCGCGTCTCCACTTTGCGTCGTTTGGGAGCCGTGCTGAAGGGGAATGCGCGCAGTTCGCCGTTGCCGCCTCGATACTGCTTCGCTCTCGTATGCCCCGCGCGCCGATGCGTGGTGAGCCTTGGTGCACGGGCATTACGGTGCTCAAGAAATAGGGCAGAACAAGTTATTTTCGCGTCAGGACCCCGGCCTGTGAAGTCGGTGAAGCCCTGTTTTGTTTCTGGTGGTGTGTTACTCATAATTTTGTTGCAGCAGGAGCGTGCTTAGATGTTTTTTAGCTTTAAATTAACGATTTTAAAGGAGCGAGCTCCAGCTACTAATTAGGGTTAGCTCAACCAAGCACCGGGCACTAGAGCGCGGCGTACAAGAACGCGAGACGCACGCAAGTATGCAATGCGGACCGAACTCGGACGCTTCCCAGGCAGACGCGCTTAGTCGAAGTGCTGAACGCGCGCCTGCCGTAGCCGGTCTGTGCATCGGAAGACGAGATTTTCGTGTAGGCGCTGAAAGTCACACGCAGCATAGGGTGCCTCGATGCCTCGATCGAGGCACCCTACACGCAGCACGCATTGCAGAGCCCTCTTTTGTACTGACCGTCAGCTGCGAAACAGCTGAACGCTGCACTTGACATTCATGAGCCGTGTTTCGTGCTCAGGGGAGAGTGATGGCGAAGCTTTGTCGTCACTCCGTGCACCCTCACAGTGAGCGCCCAACGTGTGGTGCCTCGATGCGCGCACCATCGAGGCTCCCTAGCCCGACGTAAAGTCACTGGAACGGCAAAAGTACCGCAATCATCGCCGGAGCCACCTACCTGCCGCCATATATGGTCCAGCGCCGCTGAAGCGACGGCCACGCGCTGTGCCTTTTACACAGAATAAATTAGGCTTTGCGAATTGTGCGTGCTTTTACAGCAATGAATGAAGCATACCGTTGTTCACTTTCTAATTGGGCGAAAAAAGGCTGCAATTATTAGGACGGAGGCCTTTCTAGACTCAAGGAACGAAAATGTGTCCGCGGCTCTGTGAACGGATATGTAACTCGTACATTAGAAGGCATATGTAAGGAGGGAAACTTGATCATGGCTGATATGGGCCAAGACCGATGTCCAATCTAATTTCACTACAGCGAACACGATGGTGAGCTCCAAATTTGGCCTGAGCCACTTGCAAATTTGGCTCGCACTCCCAAAAAATGACTTTGGCCGAATTAGACCAAAGTCGACGTCAAACCTAATTTGACTACGGGGAACACGATGGTGACCTCCAAACTTGACCCGGACCACTCCAATATTTGGCCCACCCACCCCTGAAATTTGACCTCGGCCGATTTGGGCCAAAATCGGTGTGCAACCTAATTCTACTGCGGAAAACGCGTTGGTGACCTCCAAATTTGGCCTGGGCCGCTTAAAAGAATCACAAAGAACGCATAGGAAGGCACAAATTCTTTCGCATTATAGCACGTAAGGAGACCTAATTGCTTCCCTGAGTTTTTGCTTGCGTATGCACCACGCGTACTGTCGCGAAAAAAAAAAAAAACATGCGAACAGCGTGATGCGTGTGCCCGCCACTCTTCGCATTTATTAAGGCGAAAGCCTTTCTTGCCTCATGAGCGGTCTAGACAGAAGTTTAGAAAGACCGTGCGCCCAAATGTACGCACATGAACTGTCGATTCTGTGCAGCCATATAGCTCGTCGCTTGAGGTTTTTTCTTTTTTCCGCTGGGAATGGAAAACAGCGTTTTGCCCGATTCCCGCCGATTGCTGTACCCACAAGCGTAGCACCCAAGCATCCTTCGATGTCTTTTGCAGGCATCAAATGCACAAGCGTCAATTAGCTACAAGAAATGCTGTGCACGCTTATCTCAGCCCATAAGAGAAAGTGCTACGTAATGCTCCGGACGGTCTGCGTGTTGGCGGCCGCAAGAAGAGAGCGGATCATTTATGGCGGGAAATGACCACGTCACCGCGGATAACGAATCGGGAGAGCGCACGCGTTGGCGCGGCGCTGCGGCGGCGAGAGAAAAGGAATGCGGTATTTTTCCCGTTCCAGTGACTTTAGCCCGACGCAGGTAGCAGCACCGCGGTGCGGTCCCGCAGCCGCTCCTTGCGCCGGAGCCGTGGGCCGCGTATTTTTGACCGCGGCTGTACGTTTCTACGCTATTTGTCACGCAGCACACCGCTCTAGCTCTCCATAAGCATGCTCACTTCGGTGCTATGGATACTTACGTTATAACGTCGCTGAGTCGTTCAAGCGTACTCCAAGTGTTCGTTGAGCAGGCCGACAGGCGTAGACACAATATCACTCTTGAATCGCTGCGCCAGACGCAGGAACAACTGTGCGCAACCAACACGCCGAACTAGAACCGACCGCCGCCAAGCCCTTTTGGATTTGGATGTGGATAGAAGACACCTGTAGAGGCTCTGCCAAAGGCTTTGTAAAGGAGTAAGGACATCAAATTTTAGTTGAGTAGTATGTATGTAGGATGATGCACAGTAAATTACTAAACACGAATAGTAACATGGATTGCGCTAGACAACAATAAACATTTCTTAATCAATTTTTTAGGCTGTTTTGTTTCGGTTTTGATCTTTGTACGGCAGCTGTGATGCCACAGACGAATTCAACTCATGCACAAAAACTGCAGAAAATTGGTTGCTGCTTAGTTCGTTTCCGCAAGCCCGTCCAAAAGTTTGTCATATTTCATGCCCCACGCGACCTTAACAGACTAAACTTTTCCAGTCAGATGACTGAAACCGAAACTTTATGAGAAAAAAAAAACGCTTCAGCGCGCATCATGTTCTGGCAGTTAGACTACGGTCCCTTCAGGCCGTTGGGTATTTGCGCTCTTTCAGTGTGGTGCAGGTTCGCCCAACTTTATGAGTGTCTAAACGTTGAATTTGCCTTTATCCGTGTGCGGCCTTTTTTTCTACAATGAACCGTTACGGCGCGGTGTTTTTTGAAGACGAGAAGACATGATGTTTTGAAAATGAATCGCATCAGCAGCAAATCTGGCGAAGACCTTGCCGAGGGATGCGAAGTTGTCGTGCAGTGGCGAAATGAAGGGTCGTTCTTTGCTACACTCATCGCCGTTTCAGGTAAGCCCTGATATTCATATCGCTCTTTAAGACGTTTGTGCAACTTTAAATTACCTGCAGGCGTGTAGTGGCCAGTTAATCACCGGTGCTGGCAGCTTCATGTGCGTGTATAGTTCCCGATACCGATAGGGGAACTTACGCTGAAGTTTGCGGTGCCGATTGCAGCGCCATAACACACTGCCTAGCGAAGAGCAAGCAGTTTTGGGTAGTACTATTAGTAGTTGAGTTGAGGTGTTAAATGCTACAGATGGGGTTAGCCTTGCTTTATCTGCCGGGAATTGCTCCACCGTAGCGTTCCTTCTATATTAACAATGACCTAAAGCCTGTCGCATCTACCCCGCTATGCGCACAGTCTCTTGTAATAGCACACATTCTCTCCCACAGTCAGCATCTATGCACACAATCAATCCACACAGTCCACTCCAGAAGTCACCATCTATGCACATATTCAGTCACAGTAGAACATAGGCCATTGTATATAGTGCTACAATCCATACACACATTCACTCACAGTATATATAACGTAGTCCACTCCGGAAGACACCATCTACGCACACATTCAATCACAGTAGGCCATAGTCCGTTCCTGCTGTCACCATTTAGAAACAAGATCCGTGTCCTGCAGAAATGTTAAAAGAAGGCGCGCAGCCTTCCTTCTGCATGTCTGGTGTCCACTCGGGTAGACAATGTCCTGAACTGTACTGTGACGGGTTCCTGTCTTGAAGGAAGCGAACGTCACATACCTTACCGCGTTGTACTCTGGGCAGTACATAATGTAATGTTCGATATCCCCGCACACACCACATAAAGAGCAAAGCGGAGACGATGCTATGCCCGTCTTATGCATCCATGCAGGAGTGCGAGCAGAGGCCGTGCGAATTCGATGCAGAAGGGTCGCCTGAGATCTTCTCAGTCCCTTGGTCACACATGGCTTGTGGGACGCACTCCACAGGGTACTGAAATGATCGAGCACCGTTTTCCTGGAGAGCCTTTTTCCATCTTGAGGTACTTTTTTTGATGGAATCCTTGAGAGAGCTTTATGGTCGAGATTGTCTGTCACCTCATTACCGTTGACTCCTATGTGAGAGGGCACCCATTGGAAATGTAGAATTAAGCCTCTGCTGTGCAAATTCTGCACCAAGTGCAGAGAGCTATAGACAAGGCATCAGTAGGGAATCCGTGCTGTAACCTCTGAAGGGCAGATTTTGAATCAGTTAGGATGACAACAGGTTGAGCCGGACAAGAACCTAACTTCCATAAAGCCGCCTCAATACCAACACTTTCAGCCGTTGTGGAGGATATGACAGCAGTAAAGCGAACAGAAGACTTACAGTCCAAAGAAGGAATGTAAAAAGCCGCTGCGCTAGCTTGTTTTACCTTGTCCACAGAACCATCCGTGAAAATTTGAAGATGGCGGGCATACTCTCTTTTCAAGTGTTCAAGTACAAGTGAACGCATTGCTGCCAAAGGAGAGCTGCGCTTTACGCTCACATGCGGAATTGTAACCTTACAGTCAAAGGTCGGAAAAGACCAGGTGGGTTTCAATCGTTTCCTTTGCCTTGGGACATTAATGCCTAAAGAACTAAGAGTACTGAGTGCCAAGTAAGCCTTCGACTCATCTCTCTTGCAGAGACGCTGGAAAAGGGATCGCCCAGCTATCGTCTCTCCTAGGCAGTCAAGATGCATTAGTAGTCTCTGAGAAGCGATAAGGCTAAGAGGTTTCGATAGGGACTCATGAAGTACTGCCTTATCCGTAGCCGCCCGGGGAACTCCAATGGCTCTTCTTAGGCCCTTTCTGTGGGCAACTTCGAGACGTTCAAGTTGTGATGCCGAGGGGGAATTAAAGGTAATTGATACATTACGTGACTGACCACCAGCGCTTCATGAAGTTTGACCATTGAAGAAGGATGGTTTCCCCATTGCTCACGTGCAATTCTATAGCTCACATTGAGACGGGAAGATATAGATGAAACAATCGCATCTACAGCTTTTCGCCGTTGTAGACGGGAGTCAATAAGGATGCCCAGAAAACGCGTGTGGTTGAATTGACGGATGCAAGAGTGACCAAGGTCCATCTTCAACCGTCTTCCTACACCTGGAAACAGAACAAAGCCGGATTTTTCCACTGACAGACAATCCCACACCTTGAAGGTAAGCTTGTGCCAAAAGTAGAGCCAGTCGAGCTATTCTAATCGCTTGTGTTGGTAGCCAGTAATCCAGATACAGATGTCGTCAGCATATATTGACATACGCATTTGCCTGCAACTTTTTTTCAATGAATCGGGAAGGCCAGCCATTACAACGTTAAAGAGCGTGGCAGAAAGAACACTTCCTTGAGGCACACCTCGTGATAGAACCCTTTCGGTGCTTAACGTACTCCCTAACCGTACACGAACCACGCGATCACTTATAAACTTGTAAATGAATCTTAACATATGACCCTGTATGCCCATGCCTTGCAAACTGTTTAGAATTGAGCTCTGGAGCACGTTGTCGTAAGTTTTCGCAACGTCAAGAAAAATGGCTAAGGTGGAAAGGCCGAAAGCTATCAGGTGTTCAATGTGACTCACCAAGTCTAAGACGCTATCTTGGGCACTAAGACCTCGGCGGAATCCTGTCATACATGTTGGCAGTGCCTTGCTGTCCTCAAGCCACCACGATAAGTGTTCATTTACCAGCTTCTCTATCAACTTAGCTACACAGGAGGTCAATGACACAGGGCCATACGAGACAAGGTCTGTCATGTCTTTGCCAGGCTTCAGCACTCGAACTACATGTGCCACCTTCCATGACGGAGGAACATCGCCAGTCTCCCAAACTCGATTGATGAAGTTGAGGAGCTCCTTTCTGAGTTGTAAGGGCAGATTATTCAGCACTTGGATTGGTGATGCCGTCGGGACCTGGTGCACACCGGCGCCGCAGGCCATTCAGCGCAGTCTGAAGCTCACGAAGCGTGAACGGGACGTCCATGATAGACCTGAAGGAAGCAGGTGGTGTATATATATCTGTTCCAGAATTAGCGCGTACGAGTGCGTCTGCAAATTCCTCTGCCAAGCACGCAATAGGTTTTTCCTTGCGTATTGCAAGAGCTTCAAAAGGCTTCGAAGGGCAAGATTCTCCAGCAAGGCTGCCAATAACTCGCCATATTCTCGTCATCGGTGAGAACACAGTCAAACTAGCGCAGAATGAGGCCCACTGCGACCTGTACAGCTTGTTCGTGTGCCGTCTAATAGCAGAATTCAGCCTATTGAAGGTCGTCTTCAGTTGCCTGTCGTCCTTCTTCCGCACGAGTTGGCGCTCCACCCTTCTTCTCGCTGCACAAAGGTTCCTGAGTTTTAAATCCGGGGCCGGAAAATGATCAGGTAACTTGACCACCGTAGTTGCTGCTAGCTTACTAGAAATCATTTTGTCAACATCACCAGAAGCACGTTCTAGGTGCTCTCTGTACTTGTCCCAGTTGACCACATTGCTAATTTTAGTAGCATCGACTTGACGGAGATAGGTAGGCACCTACAAAAGTAAAGGCCAGATTCTTTTTCCTTACGTTTAGGCATATATATTGATTACTGTCATTAGGTGGTACAGGCTGATGAGTGGTGAGTCGATTTGATTACAAAAGACTACGAGACATCCTTTCCTCAACTTCCAATCTCTGGGTCATCATTGGAGATTTCAACGCCCATCATACACTCTGGGGAAGTCGGATAAATAACGCAAGAGGCAGAGCTCTGGTATCTTTCGCCTCCAGTAATGAACTTTGGCTGCCGAATGATGGAAGTCCTACGTTCTTACGTGGCCCCACGTACAGCAGCTGTCTTGACTTGGCTTTCGTCTCACGAAGCCTAGTCAGACGTGCAGGGTGGTTTGCGGACATAGAGACGCACGGAAGCGACCATATCCCCACGTACATCAAGATCAGAGGATTGACCGCTTCCAAAACACAGGATACGATCCAAAGAGTGGACTGGCCTAAATTTCAGTCTATTATGAAAGAACACTGCGACGCCAATTCATCTTTCGACTTGGAAGAGGCAATCAAGAGCGTGGTGCAAGACACTATGTGTACTCTAACATGCTCCTCGAAACTTAATGATTTTGATGTGGAACTAGAACAACTACGAGCAATCCGACGACGTGCTGAACGAAGGTACCGACGTACGAAAACAATGGACGATCTATGGACCGCCAGGCGCACGCAAAAGAAGATACAGCGCCGGTTAGACAAGCTCGAATCGCAACGTTGGGCTGCCTTCTGTGAGTCGCTAGATCCACGCAAGCCTTTATCGCAACTATGGAGAACGGTGCGCGGGCTGCGGACACTTCCCGTACAGCGATTCCCATTCAAGGCGCTTGCCCTCTCTCAAAAGAGATCGGAGATTGACGTGGCAGAGGATTTCTGCGCCAGATTATCCGGCCAACTCACAGCTACCAACATTCCATCGCCTTCGAGCAGCTACCCGCCACCACGTGATTTCCGGTTGGATCTACCATTCTCGATCCACGAACTTAAGGGAGCATTAGCTGTGTGTAGCCGCACATCAGCGCCAGGACCTGACGGAATTTCCTACCGAGCTCTGTGTCACCTGGGGGAGCGAGCGAGAGGAGTTCTTCTTGAGGTGTACAATGAATCTTGGAGAAATGGCACGCTACCAACAACCTGGAAGACAAGTCGCCTTGTTCCACTGCTGAAGCCTGGCAAGTCGCCGTTGGAGCTCTCATCATATCGCCCGGTCGCTTTGGCGAGCAGTGTGAGCAAAGTAATGGAGAGGATGGTCCTAGGACGCCTGGAGTGGTACTTGGAGTACCACAACACCTACAAAGATGCCATGGCGGGCTTCCGACGCGGTTGATCATCGATCGATAACGTCGTCGACCTGGTGACCTACATTCAACATGAGAAATGCCGTAAGCGTCTCTGCGCATCCTTATTCCTCGACGTTAAAGGGGCATATGACAACGTTACGCATGAAACCATCCTCTCTGCTCTCGCAGAGGTAGGAGTGGGTGGTCGGATGTTTCAATGGATATGGAGCTATCTATCCATGCGATCCTTCTTTGTAAGCACCGAGGAAGGCCATACTTCTCTTCACTATAGCTACCGCGGCGTCCCCCAGGGCGGTGTACTTAGCCCCGTGTTATTTAATCAACACTAATTGCTCTCCTTGAGCACGTGCCAACCACAGTCAGGCTATCAATGTACGCGGATGACATCTGCATATGGACATCTGCAGTAACACGGCTACAGTTGCGAGCGAGAATTCAGAGAGCCGCCACTCAAACTGTTATCTACCTCCGTAATCGAGGCCTGGAAATTTCCTCCGAGAAATGCGCACTAGTGCCATTTACGCACAAACCCATGACAAACTACAGTGTAGTGATAAATGGCCAAATAATACGACGGGTCCGATCGTACAAGTTTCTAGGTGTCATAATCGAGAGGGACTTGTCATGGAGCCCACACATATCATACGTGAAAAAACGGTTGACAGGCATCTGCCACCTGTTCAAGTTTTTCGCTGGCAAGACCTGGGGAATGTCGCCTAGTGCCATGTTACATCTGTACAGGGTGCTTTTTCTAGGATTTCTGCGATACAGCTTGCCAGCAATAAACAACACAGGCAAAACGAATCTACGCACAATACAAAATATTCAGGGTCAAGTGCTCCGGATCTGTCTAGGCCTGCCTCAGAATGCTTCAACAGTGGCTACGATAGCAATCGCTAGAGACCACCTTGTCAAGACCCACATTGAAATTGAAGTACTCAGGACCCATATAAGGCATCTAGCCAGGAATCCTCGTCACCATTTAGCCTCTCTACCAGCGGACAGGCCACACACATCTTTCAGCCAAACGATAACTGCATATGATGAATCATTGCCAGCTTGTTTCTCTCCGGCTGCGAGACCTTCGATCCCTCCATGGTGCCTCGCTCAGCCAAAAATCAATCTCGCAATACCTGGTATCTCGAAAAAAGCTGATCTGTCATCACCAGCCCTTACACAGCTCACGCTACTACATTTGTACGAGAACTACCGTGACTCAACGCATATTTACACTGATGGATCTGTCCTTCCAAGCAGCTCCGCGGCGGCAATCGTCATTCCAGCGATTAAGACGACCCACGCGACAACGCAGCAGAGCTCGCAGCGCTCTTAACTGCCCTTCTTCACATTGGTGATGAACCGCCACACAAATGGACAATATTCTGCGATTCGAAGGCGGCACTGCAGTCTCTACTGTCACCTCTACGACGCGGACCACACGAACAACTAATCTTCCATATTACAGAGACGTTACACTAATAAGTGATGCCGTCCATGAAATAACGTTCCAGTGGCTTCCAAGTCACTGCGGGATTATCGGCAATGAACGGGCGGATCACGCTGGCCGCTCAGCCCATACTGAGGAGCGCCACGTCCCAATTCCTCTTTCTAGAACTGACGCGGCACGGGAGCTCTGCCTACTTGCTCGGCAGTGCACCGAGTCACAATGGAATGAGCCACATTTAAGAAATACGCGACTGTACTCACTTGATCCAACATTAAGTCTTCGAGCGCCATCACAGCTTCGCCATAGAGACGCTACGCCACGCTTTTATATCGACTTTGGTTGGGTGTTGCCTTTACTAAATACTATGCCTTCCGCATAGGGATGACCGACACCCCAAGCTGTGACCACTGCGGCCATGAAGAATCAATTGGCCATATATTGTGCTCCTGCCCACAGTACAGTCCACAGAGGGCATGCCTTAGCCACGAACTTGACCAACTGGACGACCAACCGCTATCCGAAAAAAGAATTCTACAACATCGAAAGGACGTACCGTCGCAGAAGAAGGCCGTGCAAGCGCTTTTGCACTTCTTACAATCTACCGGCCTGTGTGAAAGACTTTAACTGGAACGCCTTGTGTGTGTGTGTCTCCATGTGTGCACGTTCCTTTTTTTTTGCGTTTTCCTCTCTGTCATCTTTCTAACCCCTATCCCCCATCCCCAGTGTAGGGTAGCAAACCGGAGACACATCTGGTTAACCTCCCTGCGTTTCCTTTTCATTCTCTCTCTCTCTTTTAGTAGCATGCATATGAAAGTCGGCAGCAAACACAAAAATCGGATAGTGATCCCTTCCCATGTTGTCAGGCGCTGTTGACCAACTCACGCGGACGTCAGGTGAATGCAGTGTCAGGTCTATAGCTGTCGCTGAGGCTGGAGGCCGGAAGAAAGTGGGGCTTCCGTCATTGGCAACACACAGGTCCAGACTGTCAATAACCTCTACGAGTTTGCGTCCACGGGAATCCATGTTCCTGTCACCCCAAATGACATGATGAGCATTGAAATCACCGCAGATGATTCTAGGAGCTGGGAAGCGGTCGCAGAGCTGCTGTAGAAACTAATCCAATGCTACCTTCTTCCGCGGAGACACGTACACGGATGCAATAGAAAGGTTCGAGAGCTGAGCTGTATTCTAACAGCCGCTACTTCAATGTCATCCGTGCAAAGATCGGCAACGCTTAGAGAAACATGTGGAATTTTCCTTCTTATGTAAAGTGCAGCACTTCCTGCAGGAAATAACATTATGCTGCAGTTTTTATGGGTGACATATCCAGTCAAACATCTCCCGCTTTGCAGGCCAGCTTCTGACAGGGCCAATACTGGAACACAAGTGGAACCCCATCCATATTAGATCGCAAGGAAGTTCGCTGCGAAGGTGGTAATTAGGGACTCAAAAGAAAGCACCAGCTGTTGGAAGTTCTTCAGGTTACCAGGCGCCATCATTGGAACATGTGAACGCAGGGCCCCAAACAAAACATGAAGAAGGTCAGACATACCTTGATTTTTGAGCTCCTTATTTTGCGCAGCGCACTCACAACATCGACAAAAGATGCCGACGAGGACACACTCTTGGCCGCAGTAGCTGGTTTTTTTGTCACTTGTGCATATGAGGGTCTCCCTTGCCATGGAGTCTGGCTGTGATCCGGCCGCTCAGGAACATAGACACTTTTTGCTGGAAGTCGAACAGCCGACTCGCGCACACTGGGCCTTGACGTGTTGCTGGACTCAGGTCTCTTAGGGACATTGTTGGGTAATGCAACAACATCAGACTCTAACACTGGGAACTCGTCTAATCCTGGGACATGAGTCTCAGTCGGTGGGGTTTTGGGACCAGCAATAAAAGATATCCGACGGCGCAGAGCGCTCACACGGAAGGCGCAGCCTCCGAAACTCGCTGGATGATCACCGCTGCAATTGGCGCAAGCCAAATCGGTCTTGCAGGTTTTGAAGTCGTGGTTGCCTCCGCAGCGCTTACAGCGCCGATCTTTTGTGCAAACCTTGGCCACGTGCCCAAACCGTTGGTATCTAAAACACCGTGAAGGAGCTTCAGTGAAATCTGCAACTGTGTGTTTTGTGAATCCCAGATCAATTTTTTCGGGGCGCTCTGAGTTGGGAGCGAATGTCAACACGATAGAGTTGGTAGGTTTCGCAGCCCATTCTTTTCCTGGAGACTCCACACGACGCACAAGTCGTTTCACGTGCAGTACACCTTGTGGTTTCAGATAATCAAGTAGGTCGCGTTCTGAATACCACTTTGGTGCACCCTTAATAACACAGGTGTTCTTCATGTAGGAATGGGGCAATCGCACGTTAACTGATGGCAAAAATCTGAGAGCTCTGCAGAAGCTTGTCAACCTGCTCTTCCGTCGAGACATCCAGCTGAAGAGCCCCGTGCATGGTGAACCGGCTTCGAATCGGAACTGATCCCAGCAGTGATTGAATGGCCGCGAAAAGTAAGATGGGATGCTTCTCTCTTAAATCAACCCCTTTTTCTGTGGGCTCAACCACTACCGGGATCCCTAACATTCATTGCTTGCGATGACTCACCAACTTGAAGCCCTCGTTGTCCACGTCAGCGATATCGGCCACTGACTCGTCACCGTCCACGATCGTTGACTCAGCCCCACTAAGCGATGAGGTCTCACTGGATGGGTGGCCGTATCCATGTACTGGTCGCTCCACAGCCTAGGAAGCCATGGCCGCCTCTTCCGAGCCAGCCTCTTCCGAGCCAGCCTCCATTGATTGGCGTGCGTTGTCCCTTTAGGCTTGCCGGCGCCGGAGCAGCCGTACTCTTCCCATAGGGACAGTACCGTCTTGAAAATGCTGCCATCCTCGAATATTCAAATAAAACTAGGTAAATAAGAGAAAATTAGGTAAATAAACAGAGCTGAGGTGACAGGAGATCGAACAACGTCTCTGTCTTTCTCCCTACTATTAGTACTTTTCCGCGCCACCTTCAGCCGCTTAATGGCGTGAGCCTCCGCGCTCTGTCGAGGGCGCACGTCCCGTGCGTCAGCTATCTGGGCTACGCCGAGAGAAGCTAGGCAATGAATGCTGTGAGCCAAACGCGGGTATCTAATCGCGCAGAACGTGTTCCCGCGTTTGCAGCGGCCCAAGCGGCTGACAAAAGCAGTTTTGAGTCACCGAATGGAACAACTGCAGTGCCACCTTGGCAGCGCAGGTTCCCCATACAAGGCCAAATATTTGAACAAAGGGCGCTCGCGGAAAAGGATCTATTGTGCAGCGGTGTATTGCGGCGGTAATTTTTGTGCCGTGGTAATTAAACTGCAGTTTGCCCCGAATTAGCATGAATTAGCATCCAAATTCGAGAAAGGAATGTTTATTTTTTTTGTTGTGCTTACATCAGTGTGGAAAATCTGCTATGTATGCTGCATATCTCTCAAATTGTAGGCATTGAAGAGAAATAATTCTTTATTGAGTGTTGCGCATTTTGTACTTGCTCCCAACCGTACATTTCTGGTTCATTTAAGAGGACGAACGCAAGCTCGTGCGGAAAATGGAAAAAATGATTTCACTTCAGAACAAGACTGCACGAATGGAGTCTGGGAAAAAAGCATGATATTGTCTCCTCAATTATTTCTTGGTAGCGCTGTACGTTTGCAGCCTTGTGTGTGTGTGCGCGCGCGTGCGCGCGTGTGCGAGCGCGCCCACGTGTGCATGCATAGACAGCTGCAATTATTTTTTTTCATCATTATCGACTCTGCAGTAACTGCATGGTACTGCATATATAAAAAAAATATTGTTTCTGATCTGTATATTCTTCCTGCTTTCTTAGACCGCAGCACATATAGCAAGCCTTTGAGATATAAAACAGTGATTACATATGTGTTTGTGATTGGGCAGTTTTGAGACGTCATTTAAATTTCATCAGCATTTTTTGCATTTGTCAACGGCAGCTCTAAGGTGTCTCTTGTTACTCGTTCAAAACAGTGGATGCCACTTAGCAATAAATGTACGTGCTGTGTTTGTTGTGGGGTGAAAAAGCACATAAAATAATTCTCTTGCTTCATAAAGCAGCCGTAAACTGGTACTTTTCATAGCATTCAACTTCATCTACCATGCCAGGAGAGACAGGAGTAGAGGGAACATCGCCTTGCAGGCAGTAAAAAAGTATTCAAGATAAACATGACAGGCATACCAGTACACACAGCAGGTTACCTTCTTGACCATGTGGTGTTGTATGTGATGTATGCTTCAAATGTAAGTCAGGAATGCACTCAGTTAAGAATGAAAGTGCCCATGTAGCAACAGCTATATGGGAGTCAAGACTATATAATAAAAAAAAATTCCAAGGGTGCACATAGTCTCCCATGCCCAGAGAATGTGAATAATTTCAAATTTTTAGGGTGGCCGACCTGAATTTGGGAGTCACCACTAAGTTGGCCATATTCAGATTAAGTTGGGCACCTATAATTTTGGCCAACTTCGGACGAAGTCAAATTTCAGGTGTCTGGTGGGCCAGATTTTGTGGGTCGACCACGTCAATTTGAAAGTCATCACTGAGTTGGCCATACTTAAATCATGTGGACACCAATCTTTGTCAAATTCTGACAAAGTCTAATTTTAGGGGCTCAGGGAGGCAAGTTTTGGGATTGCATGCAGACACACTTTCTGCAGACACTTTTCTGTGGCATGAGCCTATTATTGCTTACACATTAAAAAAAATCTCTGCCTGTGCCACAGGGTGTTGGAGGCAGACAGCACTGTTACTGCCAGTGAAGCATTTTTCTTCGTTTTCTTCTATGCACCCAAGTTCAGTGTCGCAAAAACACATTTGAAAATCGCTCTATAAATAAAGTGTTCCTATATACCTTATTGTCTGTTCTGCAATCTCTTGGGGCCGTAGGGCTTAAAGCGTTCCTATATACCTTATTGTCTGTTCTGCAATCTCTTGGGGCTGTAGGGCTTTCAGAGTTCATGACCAGTAGCTGTATAGCTCGTTTTATAATTTTTGCAGCTGTATTTTTATGCAGTGTTTGCAAAGATGTGCGCAAATTGTTTTTTTGTTTAATATCATTAGAAACAACGCTGTCAAAAGAAACAATGTGACAACCTCCTAGCTTCTATCAAGGAAGCCCACGAAGTGGATCTGCGCAAGGAAATTGAAGATTTAAGGAAAGAAAATGAACGTTTGCAGGGGCAAGTAAGGAAATACCAAAGTTTGTTCTGTTAGATCAGTGATTTTCAGAAAGAACAATTGCAGTCCATAATACGCCCATCAGACTTTTAACCTGGTGTTTGGCGCATGATAGTCTCAGTTGCTTATGCGCCATTAAAACCAGCACGCAACAGCAACAACAAAGCAACCTGACTGCTTGGGCCGCATGTTAAGTTTTAGCGCGGCACATAGCTGTAGTTGGCTATGGTGTCACTTTCTTTGGTTATGTATAAATTCCTGCCCAAACGATCGTTTCTACGCTTACTGTTATAGCATAGAAAGGTCTACAAGAATATGTGAATATTTTTGCACTTTTTTCTGGCAGTAGACTGTTGTGATCATAGAGTATACGTGTATTTGCACTTGTGTTATTTCCTGCATTAACTGTGGTAAATAATATAAAAGCGAACCCTCTGGCAACTTTTTATTTCCTCTCTATTGCTTTTTATCATTGTTTACTAAAGTGTGCGGTATCATTTGGCACTAGGGCTTGACGGCTACCTCAAAAGAGCTGGAAAGCTCGTCAAGGAACTGGAGCAAAAAAATTGCCCTCGGCAACTACCCATCATGGACGAAGCTGGGCCATCTGGAAAACAATCAGCAGATGCTTCAACACTACCACCTGATGATAACAGTGACATGCAGGCTGCTAAAGATCCTGGAGAAGGTGCTGTGGGACCAGTACAAAATGAACAGCAAGCTCCTGGAGTCAGTGCAGCTGCCGCGCCATCTAACGTGAGCATGTCATCACAGCTGCGGCACACATGGAGCGACTTCGGAGTAAGTACTCTGTGCATGATGTTTCAGCATGGAGGTGCTGCAGTGTCTTGTACTGAACATAGCTATGCCATCAGGGTTTGCGCTCTCTGCTCTTGTCTCGAGGTCATTTCTCTGGTATTATTGAATTTTTAAGGCACTTTTAATGGCTTTTTTCACATCTGTCACGCTTCGATCATAACTGTATTTTGTGGCTGTAAACAACGCCTAGGCAAAAAATGTCTTGGCTTAAACAAGTCTGGAATACAGCTCTACTGAAAAAATATGCATGCCAGTATTTCCATACAGCTTGTCAATAGGTAGTAAATTGAGACCTTTCTTGCTTTTTGAAAATGTTGCAGTTGAGAGAAACTACTGTTAAGTCCACTTGTTTCATTGGGCTGATGTCAGGCAAAAAAAAATGCAGCATTGTCCTACAAGAAAAGAGACAACCTCCTTTCATATTGCAATATTTGAAGAAAAGGTTCCGTGTGTAATAGAATAGTATTTATAGTGAAACCAGTGATTCATTTTTAAACAGTTAAATACAGACAGGGCAGGAGCTTAATGAAAGTGTGACATTACCAGCAGTGTCTCTTTGCCGCATTATACCCATGAGATAGCCATATTTGAACCTGTGGGGTAGCCAGTCTACAGGGCTCAATTGCTTTGCATTGCATTTCCTTCACACTGCATAATTCTGTACGAATGATTTTCTTCACATGCCCTCTCTATGTCTGTGTGGATACACTCAGTGCAACCCCTTGTAAGAAGTGACCAGAATGCAACAAAAGTAGTTCTTTGAGCAAGGTGTGGTGTGGAAGAGCTCATCCTAAAATAGTCAAACACATTTGTTTCTTGCATTTTTGAGCTGTATTCTATCAACTGAGAAACATAGGAAGGAAGTGAGACTTTTTTTTTCCCAGCTCCCCAAAGGTCATGAGTGTTAGCCATAATGTATAGGATAGTTAGAGATTCCGCCTGTCGGAAGAAGGGTTCATGCACTGTGAATTGTGTGGCACCATTCATCCTGTGCAGAATTTACACTGTTTGTTGGGTGTCATAATCATGTGGCAGTGTTTACCTTGGCCAGACCAGCTGCTGCGTAAATGTGTGGTTCTAAAGAATACGCAAATTTTGTGAAGCATGGTTCCATAGGATATGTGCCTACTCAAGATTCTGGTAATTTTGCACCATTTAATTTCAGCGTAGTTTTTTTGCTACAGGACGACGCAACTCACAAAACTGTAGCAACCTTGCACATCATTAAATACAAATGCTCGCATTAGCCACCCATTCATCACATCTGAAAAGGCTTTTTTTATAACAGCCACTTACAGAGCATGCCCTTTGTTAGGATCATTGGATAATTTTAATGCGAAAGCATTTCTTGGCTCATGGCTGGCGTGGACAGAGCCTAGCTGTCGTCAAACGTGTCATTACAACTGTCCGCACACTGTCGATCACCAACTGCATGGATAATTAATAGAAGAGTTCATTAAGGACATATGTAAATGGTAGGAGTAATTAAGTTAGATGTTTAGATGATTTGTTAATTAATGGAGCAAATTAAGTTGTGGACAGAGCGTGTCTGTAAGAACTGTTATCAGAGCATGTCAGCATGAATAGTCAGGTAATTTGACCAAATTTGGTATGCGATCTAATTTGAGTACGGCCAAATCACTAGTCATCTCCAAATTTGTATGACCCATCCCCAAAATTTGTCCCCTTTCCTGGACCCTTGGAAGTTTGCCCTCGCCACAATTGGACCAAAATTATGTCTAACCTAATTCGATAATGGCCAATTCAATGGTGCTCTCCAAACATATGTGGGCCCACCCCGAAATTCGGTGTCTATAGGGACCTCTAAAATTTGACTTCATCTGAATTCGAACAAAATTGATGTCTAACCTAATTTGAGTATGGCCATTTCAGTGGTGACTTGCAAATTTGGGCCAAATTTGGTTCCAAATTTTCTCTTTTGACTCCCAAAATTTGTCTTCATCCGAATTTGACCAGAAGAAATGCACGTGGAACTCGTAACAGAGCAGTGTGCAGAACACACATGCTTTCACATTTTGGCAAGTCAGTAGATTTAAGTGTACCCCTGTAATTTTTCAATATATTCGGGGTGTCTTTCAAAATATCTTTTTAGATTCTTTAACTTCCATGATTCTCTCTTGACTACTACAGCAAAACTTTCCTTACCACTTCAAAGGGTGACAAATGTGATGGGCTTATAAGATAATAATACACATCGTCCATTCATACACAGAAAAATAGTTCACTGAGACTGAAATGACTCAATACAAAATATTTGTTCTTGTTTCATAAAGCCAATTTTTTCTTTAAGGACATCTTGCTTGCGACTATTACTTCTCCTGTACGTCTTTAACACGGGTTTCGGTTTCTTCGAAACATCTAATGTTGTGATGTGTGAGCAAACACTTTTTAAACCATGGTAAAAGTAGTAAAAATTAGCAGAAAATTGAGTCAGATAAATTCATGCAGTTCAAATAGCAAGACAGAGTTTAAACTAAAAGAAAGAAAATGTTTCCACAAAGCACGAAATGAATAGACACCTCTACTCATCCTTGACATCCTTTGCCACGCCGTAATTCCTTTCATTCATCGCATAATGGATATTGTGAGTGTATAATTTAAAAGTTACATCTTTGCTCATGAGGAAAAATTATTCTGATATGCATTTAGGTTTACATGCTTGACTAGAGAGTTACTGTATAATTGTCATGAAGCATTGGTGAACTCTTCTACACATTCTTCAAGTAGAGATCAGTTTCTCGTTTATGCTCATGCAAAGGAAAGGATTTTTTTTTAGTCGCTGATTTTTCCTCGCTTGTGGCGTGATGTGAACTTGTAAGAAACTGTGTGTGCCACACTGCTGCAAAACGAAAAATGACTGGTGATGCGCTGCAGCTGTTTTTTTTTTAATGATAGAGCAACTAGCCTGTGTTTGGTTTGGCTTCTTCATGGCCTGTGAGATCAATGCGGCCAGAGAGAAATCTTTCCTGAACTGTTTTCATGCAAGGATACATGAAGTGCTCAAATTACGCACATTACAGGTTCCAGCTTTCTTACAGAAAATACTTGTGCACACAGCTATGTTTGCTTAAGCAAAGCGACAACCAGTGAAGGACAAATGAGCATATTCATGCTCCCTTTGTTGGCAGCAACTAAAGGCTTAACTTGTATAAGATGTTATGGTCTGTATACACCTGAATTGAAAATATGTTATGCCAACTTTATCAGGTCATGTGCTGGATGCACACAGTATCATTTTGATTCATAAGAAATATATGGATCCTTTGCATAAGCCAACTTCTGTGCATAGCAAAGGCACTTCACCTTGGCTGCCGAACCGTTTTTGAGGCAGAAAAGTGCAACACTGGAGACACATGTGGTCCTAATAAAGCCACTTCCCTCCTTTCACGTTTCACTGCCAGAATAGTAGGAAATTTCCAAGCCTCTAGTTTCACACAAGAAGTGTGAAAGGAAGCCGAAAACTTCTGCTTTCCATGTGTGTACACAATAGGAGGCTCAGAATAGTAGTTTGGAATGCTGCACCCACCTTCTGGGTCATATGGAGCCATGCATGATGAAAGAGCATTTGCTCCTTCACCAATCAAGGGAACTCTATCCATTGATTGCTCTGAGTAAAAATTGCTTCTATAGTGAATTTGTCTAGCCACATTTAAAACACATTTTCGCCTGAGGAAATTGAATTCAAAATATTCCTGTCACAATTGATTCAGACATGCATCTGCACCAAAAACAACTAGTTGCGATGCCATTTTGAAGTGAATGACCATATATAGCCTAGGTGCTTAGATCCAGGCTTGAAAATTTATGTGGACACTCATTTTTATGAGAAATTGGGCACTCATGGCAACACCTATATTTTAATGCATAACATAGCTCATGTGTGCACGGCATATGTGTGCAGAATAGTGGCTGTGTAGCTATGTGAAGCATAGTGATATTGATGGTGCCAATCAATACAGACTTGCGTGTACGCTAGGCAGGCTTTGGGGAAACAGCCAGATAGTTGGTCAGAAATGATAAACAATGCATCGCAGCAACAGTTAAAGCATATGATTTATCTTAGCACTCATAATCCACCTGGTTCATGTGAAGCCACAATCGTTATATCATTGAATAGCTTCTGTCAAGTGTAACTGCAGTGAACTAACTGTAGGTCTTAATTAACGTTAATTAGTTATCTGTGATTAAAAATTTAACATTAAGGTACAGCATCAAATCATATATCATAGGATAGCTTATATCGAATTTAATTGGACATGCCTAATTACAGGTCTGGGTTAAAGTTAATTTTGATTAACAATTGAACTGTAGGCTACAGTGTCATATCATATAACGTTGAACAAGTCTCAATGTATATAATCCAAAATAAAATGCTGAACCACGCAAAAACCATGCAAAAGAGCATTTAACTTGGTTAAAAAAAAAAGCAACGGGAGTGAAACAGTAGCACTTTATGGTTACGCATCCTCAGAATGTAAGGAGAATAAAAGGCCCCCAGTATTTTTTTTCTTATTATAACTGTTTACTGTAGAAGTGGTCTCCTTTTTATTATAGAATGCAGTAGCCTGTTGATACAAGCTATCTTTTCCTCAATGTCCACTTAAGGAATTTTATTGGCACTGATAGGTCAGATTTGAACATGAATCTTAACATTATTTGGTGTGTGCTTTGTTTTTGCAGGTAATAGAGTTGGAGCCTGGATGTGGTGTTTTTGTGGCGTCATTGTCTGTCAAAAACATTGAACAACTGTCGAAGACTGCGACAGCGACTGCCCGTGGCCTGCTGACAGCCATGTTTACGGAGCAAGCTCTGCTGACTTGCTCAGTGAAAGGCAATCGTGCCAAGGGGATGCACAGGCCTAATGAGTAGCGGCCACCGTTGGAGCCATCTGCGGTCAGAACCATTTTGTGTGAGTTCCTGCATTTTTGACTCCGTGGCTGTTTCGTTTCTTCTGAATTAGCTGCTCTCTTGTTTCTGCCTTAGTCTTTGTGGGTGCCCTTGCTCATTGTTGGAGGTGTATACTGCAGGTGTTTTTTGTCATTTATTCCTGTTTACCGATGAGACAAATTAACTGATTGCACTGGCTGTATGAACAAGGTGGATTATGAGTGCTAAGATGTATGATATGCTTTAATTGTTGCTGTGATGCACTGTTTATCACTTCTGACAAACCAGCTGGCTGTTTCCCCAAAGCCTGCCCAGCGTACACACAAATCTGTATTGATTGGCACTATCAATATTTTTTCAAATTTGACAGAATGAGCAGGGTGTATAATGCTAAGTAAAAATAATCAATGCATGGCCATTTAAGGTAAAGGAGTGGATTTGAAGGGAATGAAGGCAAGCACAGCAGGGGTAGCAGAAAGTTAGACAGGCAGATGATATTATGAAGTTTGTGGTTATTATTAAATTATTATTTCCAACAGCATATTCTTCGCTCACTTTATTATGCATTCATTCATAGCCACCTCAATTACTGTTTATCATCGTGGGGTAACACATACTATACCCATCTTTCTTCTTTGTGTCATCTTCAAAACCAATCTGTTAGAATAATGACATTCAGCTCATACACCGCATCCAGTGCTCCCCTTTACCGCCAGCTCAATATCTTACCTCTCCTTTGTTCACTCCAAATGAAACTAGGTTTATTAATTTATCGCGCCCGTCACAATAGCACTACTCTCTCTATATTTACAGGTTCCTGTTTGTGTAACGTTGATAATACTATATTCGCTGAACAACATAATCTTTTGCTTCCGAATGTCAAAACTAATTATGGCAAACAGTCCGCTTTATTTTCAGCAATCACTGTCTGGAACTCGCTACCCGCAACCATCAAATCATTCCGCACCGAAGCACAATTCCATAAAAACTTGAAAAACCATGTACTGCATAATTGCCTTCAATTGCCACGCCAGTGAAACCTGTTAGTATTGTGTACGACTTCTATTGCCTGAGTGCTTGTTCTATGTTCTCTTTTTGTGTTTGCAAAATGTGTTTTTAAAATTTAGCATGACTAAGCTGTTATTTCAGACCTTACTTTTCATTGCACCTGTGTTCCGCTATGTAATTGCTATCTGCCATACATTTATCCTACTTCAAATATGCAATTAATTACAGGAGGTCCCCCTGACAGTTTCCACTTTGGGACCTCCTTCTGTAATAATCAATTTATGTACATCTTACCTATGCATCTTTTTCAATAAACTAAACTTTCAAACTTTCAAATATAAGGTGCCTGCATCCAGCTCTAGAAAGTGTTAATTGGAAACTTGCCATACTAGGAACTTTTCAGAAGTACAGTAAGGATATATTAGGGCTTCAATTGTTTGGGAAAGTGCTGTGCGGTGGCAGTGCACTTTGAAAAATTCAATGCAGTCGAAATTGCATATCAGAGGTGCTGTAGTGAAGGTCATTGGATTGGTGGTGCAAAATCTTTCTGACTTGCTTTGGGACAATAAACCTCATTCACATATGTTACCATACGTTTGAAAACGCAAACTGTGGCTGTCATGTCACTACTTAATTGTGTTGTTCATTGGCACTTCAAGAAAATAAAAAAGCACTTCCAATCATTAAGCAATTTTTTGTTGAGCCCACTCATACAGACTTCACTTCCATGGAAGATGTGCATGTTTTTAAATCAAAGCACCCTGCCTCTATATCTGATATTAATTATTGTGTTCTGTTTCTCTTAAATTTGCTCATTTGAAGAAAAATAAGTGCTCATAAACAGAGCTGAAATATACACTGATTTATTTTGCAGCAGTTACCTTCAAAGTGCATGTTCAAGTCATTTAATTGCTCAAAATCAGTTAAATTGATACATGTCTGCATGGAAGAATTTGGCTGAAGTAGATATAAAGTAAGATATACTGAAAATGACAAGCACACATAATCTGTCATGTGTTAATTAACTGTGGTTTTTATCTATTTCAGCCTACACCAAGACCACGGCCACGAAGAAGGGGTGGGAATTCTCTCGGAGAAGATAATTTTGCAGTCTTTGGGAATGAAGCTGAGTGAAATGCGCAGTGAAAAGGCAAAGCAGCTATCTGTGCAGGAAACAGCGGCTTGAGCTTTTCACTGCACATGTTGCTCTGATCGTCAGTTGAGCATGACGTGCGCGCCACTCGCGGCGGCGCGCGCGTCCCCTCCGGAAAAGGGGGTGGGGGTGTGGGGGGGGGGGGGGGGGGGGGGGGGTTCGACGGCTCTGGTATCTGTGCGCGTCATCAAGATGAGACTGTACACCTTCTTTTTGAACATTTATAATGTCCAAAAATAGCTTGGCCCAGTCCTGTATTACGTGGTACAACCATACCTTCATAAATTTGCTGAGAAGCATATTTTAAGGCCGACAAATGCGACCAGCAGGACAAGACACACGCGTGTGCTGGGTTCTGCTCGTTCGTCGAAAAAACAATGTTTCATTCCAATTTACCCTCTATATTATCTTAAGTGCATAGACAATTGCTACGCTTCTAAGAAGTTCAATAAGCTAGCTTCCTGGATAACCTTTTGTGGCACTACGGAGGGGGGAGTAAGAGCGCTCACCGTTGATGTTTAGCTGCGTGGAGACGGCTTGCCGCTTGATCAATTGATTACTGTCACCATGGTTTTCTGAGGACAGCATAAACCCTTTTGTAAACTCCAAAAGTCAGCCTTTCGTGCGTAGCCGAAAAGCTGCTTGACACAGCTGCCTTTCGTCTTGTCGCGACTAGATAGTGGCTTACCCCCATATCCACTTAGCCTTCTTCTCTATCCACTTTAAAGCACCTTAAGCTGTTTCATAAACTGCTCTTACGAACAAACCTATCCTTTCCTTAAACTATACTGTTATCCCTTTGATAGACAATACGCACGTGAAAAGTGCAGAAAATACACGAAGAATTATTCCGACTCCAGAAGGCTACAGCGCTGCAGCCGTAATTTTGTCCTCCAAAACAGGTGGAGTCACCACGGTGAAGGAATTTTTTCTGCACAGAAAACGTGGATAAAACTTAAGAACAGCTTGAGTGTGCGCTTTGATTTCGAGCTCCAAAGCACTGATAACCACGCGAATAATGGTGCGACTTGAGAACTGAGCCAATTTTGCCTTTGTAAGACGCTTATTTTTCTCAGTTCCTCATGAGATGCGAGCATTTTCTCTTGAGAACGTTGAATAAACTTGTCTCTGTGTTCCATAATACAAGTTCTTGCAGCGGAGAGAAAGCTACCCAAATGCGACGCAACACGCAAGGTATAAACACGAATAATTGCTACACACTCCTAAAAGCCGAGGGCTTGTGCTGAGCAAGAATTGAACTTGCGAGTTGGAGCATATCTTTAGACACTCTTCACGCTTGTGGGTGGCTGTTATGGACGTGGGTGGCGCTGTTGAACACTCTCAAGGTTCGCTTACACGCAAAAAAATAAACATCCACGAAAGCAGCAGATTGGACGGCCGTCGCCGTAGCTCAGTTGGTAGAGCACCGGATGCGATATTTGGAGCTCGTGGGTTCGGATTCCACCGGCGTTATGGTTGTTTTTTCTGCTCATTTATAAGTAATTTTCTGTAAACTAATTGATTGGCACTACTAAATTAAATAAAAAAACATTCCCCTGTGCACCTTGGTTTCGGTGACTGTTGGCTTCCTTCCTATGTTTAGTCAAACGAGCCCCTCATTTCATTTGCCTTCTCTGCTAATATATATATATAGCGTGGCGCATTGGGTGCGCCACGCTTGCGTGGTTTTGGGCACAGTTCATGGCATGCAGACAAATTGTGGTGCGGTTGGTTGAGCCGCAATGCCGAAGAAAGGAAGCAGCATAAGTCTCTTTTCGACCAAAACAGTCGCCGATGACTCTCGAGTATGAATGAGCCCTTAAGTTTGGCATCGCAGTTACCCTGGCAACGAGCGATGCACAACTGCGAGCAGTGACTGCTGCTTGAGCCATGTTTGAGCCGAGCCGCCGAGCCAAGCATTGCTGTCAGTAGCACTATGGCCGGTCGGCGGAAAGAGCGTGCAATCGTGTTGTACGTGAGTAATTTGCTCTATCTTTTGGTATGCACATACTGAGTGATTGCCTGTCATCTGACACTCGGCATTCCGTTGTCAACTTTCTTGCACCCGAATGTTTCGTGTTAGCAGATAACCCAGTACTAGCACTGAGACCGCTTGCTCGGCAGGGGACCCAAAAGCCCAGAGGGAAAGACTCATCTGTTTTATCGTAAGTTCTCCTCAAAAGCTCTGTGCAGGTCTACGGAAAAGAGCAAGCGCTGAGCGTGTTTTTATACCTTTTGTCAACCCAGCCCAACGTAACTCATGGTCATGTAAAACACGCATAATTACAGCTTTTGCGTGCTCCCGAAAAAAGGGGGGGAACTTTTGACAACAGTCCAGTTGAACCACGACAGGCTTTATTACTACTAAAGCCGGTCGTGAGTTGAACTAGCCGTTTGTCCGATGAGTTTTGTACGCGGTCCGATTTTTTGTGGCCCCGCGGCTGGGAAAGTCTGTAGAGTGTTGACTTAATTGCATTTTAAATTCTGTGCTGCTGTTACAATTCGCTTTCTAAAACAGGTGCAAAAATTGCGGCGAGATAAGCAATTAAACTTTGGTGTCTGCAGAGCGAAACTTGTTTTTCTTTTAAATTCATATTTATTTCAGAAAACAGCACTTGAAAAACTGGCAGGCAGTTTTCTGGTATGCACGGGCCTTCCCGATTCTGCTTCGAGTCCGGCGTTCACTTGCTGGCGCAGAGGGCTGAACAAATGGGCCGTTCAAATACTGAGGCAGCAAAGGCTTTAGGATGCCACAAGGTGAGCCCTTCACCTTCTGTGAGAATTTTAAAATGAGTGCTGTGCCACCTGCACCGAACATCAGTTTTACGTGCAGAAGGTGTTTGGACCCAGGTAGCCAACTTGCATGGAGCGCATGCGCAACTGGAAAAACAAGCTTCCTTTTAAGACCTTTAATCTTAAGACCATTTTACAGCTCATGCTGTAAAGAGGCCTTAAAGAGATGAACATTGCAGATATTGTGCTTGATGTCCTTTGACTGTTTGAAAGCTTGTGAGGTGCATAAAGCTCACAAGGCACTGTTGCAGTGTGTGACAGGTCATTGTGGTGATATTAGAAGAAGACAGTACAGCACAAGGGGACAGAGAAAAGGAGCACACAGGATAAGCATCGTCCTGTGTGTCCCTTTTCTTTGTCCTGTTGTGCTGCGCTATGTCTTCTAATATGCTATACCAAAAAGCCCAAACTGCCACTTTGTTAAGATTGTGGTCATGATAGGTTTCTTTGATTTGGCTGCACTCTCTGCATTAGTTCTGCAATTTTCCTCGTTGGTGCCGGCAGCGTGCAGCATCAGTACAGACAGTTCAAATTCATCTTGGCACTGGCTGCCTCCAAAAGGAATGGTCGAGTGTGTTACGTACTGAGAATTACTTTATTCCGCAAGTAGTACACGTGATGAATGTAGCCCCTGCCGTAGATGCCGACCACACTCTGTCACTTGGCGCGAACACGCTGTCCACGTGGCTGTCCCACACCAGGGCTTGCCATGGATGTGGCGCCACCCATCGACACAGTGGGGAGCGTTCACGTGTAGTTCCAGACACTCCCACTACGCGGCTGTACCCGTCCACTTCCGAAGACCGAAACCCAAAATTAATCACGGACAAAATAGTGTGCAGGCCCGATTGTCTGATAACCTTACTGTCGTCACGAAATTGCAGCCAACTGCATGCCGCCGACACCAACGACCACCATAATCCCGAAACACTTGGAAGATTTTCAAGCAGCAAATCGCAAAGAAGTCTTACCATGAACCTGCTCTAGGAAATTGTCGTTTCACAGGAAAAAAAAATTGTTGCATGTATACACACAGGCGACATACGAATTAGCACTGAAATGCTGCCCATGCGGCTCGACTTGACCGCTTAGGTTTTCATTATGATGCCTCAAACAGTCACTCACCTCCTCCATGTGTAGGTTGAAGAAGCATAGAAGGTATGCACGTGTTATTTAATGAAATGATGACAGTTATTTGCTGAAAGGACATGGTTTAGGGGTTGGTTTAACGTCCCAAAGCAAATCAGGCTATGAGGCACGCTGTAGTGAAGGGCTCCGAAAATTTTGACCACTTGGTGTTCTTTAAGGGGGCATAGACACCTAACTTTTGGGTGCTTGGTTTCTTCTTTTTTATGTAATGACGTCACTGCGATGGCTCAGTGGTTATGGCACTCGGCTGCTGACATGAAGGACATGGGTTCGATCCCAGCTGCGGGGTCGGATTTTCATGGAGACGAAATTCTAGAGGCCCGTGTACTGTGCGATGTCGGTGCACGTTTAAAGAACCCCAGGTGGTCGAAATTTCCGAAGCCCTTCACTACAGTGTTCCTCATAGCCTGAGTCGCTTTTGGATGTTAAACCCCCATAAACCAAACCAATCTTTTTGTAATGACGTGTAAGGCATATTATACACGGATTACCATGTGGTACGCTCCTACGGCTGCTAAATAATTTTTAACTGAATTTTTTTGTTGTGCTGTGTCAGTTTCAACAGCTGAACGATGACTGTGGCCTCAAAGAGAGGTTGTAGTTCATGTGAGGCGTGAAAAACTGCAATATAATTGGTGCTTCCACATTTGTTGTCATTCCTGCTCTTGAGCAAGGCTGGCTTCAGCACTGCAGTAAATTAAAACGATAAAGCAGCAATTATATCGCAGTTTTTCTATGCCTCTAATGAGCTAAAACCTCTCTTTGACATCAGAGCTCTTATTCGGCTGTTCAAACTGAAACAGCATGGCAGAAAAATTTGATTAAATAATATTAGCGGTCGTAGGCGAATACCACATGGTGATTCAAGCATAGTAGTGTCTTCCGCATCATTATAAAGAAGAAAATATGCCACCAAAATTAGGTTTCTATGCTCCCTTAACGTGTACTGACATTGCACAGTACACAGGACCCTAGAATTTCGCCTCCATCGAAATTCGAGCGCCATGGCCAGGATGAAACCTGTGACCCGAAAGATGCGGGTTTGATGCTGACTGCGGCGGTCGAATTTCGATGGAGGGGAAATTCTAGAGGCCCGTGTACTGTGATGTCAGTGCTGGTAAAGAACCCCAGGTGGTCGAAATTTCCAGAGCCCTTCACTATGGCGTCCCTCATAACCTGAGTCACTTTGGGACGTTAAACCTCCATAAACCATAGACCTTTCAACAAAGAACTGTCATCATTTCATTAAATAACTAGTGCCATACCTTCTCTGGTTCTTCGACATACACATGGGAGCTGCCATATTTCTGCACCGCAGCTGCGCTTCCATTTCGGTGAGTGCAAGCCAGCCTAAAACTTGTGCTGCACTTGAACTAGTGCAGAAAGTGCAGCCAAATGGAAGAGACCTTATGATTATGTGGCTATTTCCTTTGCATTGGGTGGGCGACAGTTTTTTGTCCGACCCATTACTTAGAAAGAATAAACGAAAAGGAAACGTGGAAACATTCACTTTTAAGACACCTTTCAACTGCAGACCCCAAATAAACAAAGCCTGCCTGTATAGTGAACAAAGCAACTAGGCTGCCCCGGATCTAGCAAATTATAATTTTGAAAGTGGGCCCCCTGCGGTGAAACTGGCAACGTTTATGCTCCTAGAGACAAGCAGTGGCGAGAGGCGAGAAGCCACAGATGAATGCAGGTAGGACAGGTAGCTGAATGAGGAAGCAGTTCCCATAATTGAAGAACACATGGAAAGACAAGGACGAGACATGTTTATCTTTTTCCTTCTATGTTTGTCGTTTTGTTTTCACAATTTAGGAGTAGATGTTTGTTGTAGTTTCACTTTTTGAGGAAAATTGTGAAGGGGTTGTTCTTCATCTTGAGACATGGAGCCCGAAAGACAGAGCACAGGAGTGACTCACACAACATTAGTCTTTGCGTTTTGTTCCTACTGTTCTGTGTGCTTGCACCTGTTGGCCCCAGAGGAGGCATTGACATGATCTTACGTGGTGCTATGCTGGTAAAGGGTGTGTGCTACTTGCATATGGGTGTGTGGCATTCAGATTCAACCACCAACACACGGCTTCTAGTGCAGTAGGTTTTATGGGAGCAAAAAAACCTCAGGGATGTAGATGGATAGTTTAGCTCTTCAGTTTGCCTTTTCTGAAAAAATTCTGTGGCAGGAGGTTTTAATACATATCAGCCCACCCCTCATGTAATGCTCCCTTGTGGACCTTTGAGGTACAAGTAATTAAAAAAAAAGTAGTGCCCTTTCAAACAGTATAATTTGCAGCTTTGGTACAAGATTTGCGGTCGCCCCTTCAGGGAGTGTTTGCCCAGAGCTTGTAGGTGATTGCTTAATGCCACTTGGTCCCATGAACCAGACTGTTAACCAATTGCCCTTGTGCCTCTTGATAAGAAAATGTCTGAGAGGTCAAAATGACAATTTACCATAGAACAGTAATGAGCTGGATGTATTGCCGAAGAGAACCGAGGTCATCTACTTGACAGTGGTAAGAATTTTGGTTTGGTTAGAACATACATGGCTTAACATCATCTTCCATACCTTAATAGATGTGGCATTCTTGGCATCTGTAATTAAAAATTTGTTTCGATGTGTGTGGCTGGTGAGCTGTCAGCTCGGGCATGACAAAGTTGTAAGCTCAACCAGAAGTACCTGTGCTGTTTGAGCTCAGGGCAAGAGCTTTGAGCGAGGCCACTGCACTAAGTCCTTGTTGTACATTTGGCTTTTGTGGTGCTCCAACTTCCTCCTTCCCCCAACTCTGTTAGGAATGTCGCCATGGGGCCGAGCGAAAGTGGTGGGGTGTAATTAGAGCAGTGGCATGGCCATAAGGTCCATCCGAACAGCACTGCGTAAGACTTGTTTGCTGGTTTGGCCCTGCAGTCAGAACTGAGGTGAGTTATGAGTGGGCCACTGTGGAAAAAGACTGTAGAGCAGTGGAAAACATGCCACGAATGGTGGAGAGCTATAGTTTGGAGGCAACCTTTGATGCCTGTGTTGCCATTGTGGTCAAAATTATCTGTGAGACCATCAAGGGCACCACCTGTTCTGAACGCTTCGCATAGCAATAGATCAGAACTTCAAATTTATAGTTGGTTCATGGGCCTTACTGTAGGAGGTGTATGAATCGGTTCAGATTTCACATTGAGGCTGTGGAAACCTGTTTCCCCCCTCCATTTGGATGCGGCCCATCTTCATCATCGGCCGTCGGGACGGACAGCCCCGGCTGGGCAAGGGAAGTCTCCCTCATGGGGGAAAGGGAACGGCGACAGGAGCGCCACCTCGTAGGTTATGCGGAATTCTGTGGGACCGGACAGCCTCTTCGGGATCCGGCCAGCGTCGTGAGCGGTTGCTGCCGCATGCTCTCATCATCTTCCGCGACAGGCGCACGGGGATCCGTTGTGCCTTGCCGCTCTACTTCCGGTTCCAGGCAGCGAAGCGAGCGCAGCAGACCTGCGCTCTGGTCGACTTCCCCAGCAAATGCTCGGGGTTCGGCTTTGCCCCAAGAATGTGGCACGCACGGGAAAACCCAGCCGCCATTGTCGGCGCATGCAAATGTTCGCCGCCGATACTTCCGAAGTCGTGCCCCTGCCCCAGCCGGTATGTCGGAGTCCTTCTTACGTTGCCTTCTATTTCCGAGGAATGCCTCATTGACGTTTTGTAGCTAGCTGGCCCGCTCTCTGTATTAATTGCAAGTGTAATAAATAGCATATGAGTGTTACCGCTGTGTCGTCCCTTCCCTTTGTCCCTCGAGCACGAACCCCATCCGCGGTTAGCGAGCGGGAACGCTGCATCCGCAGAGTGGGAGTACGGGGTGGGCGAAAGGCTTTGTCCCCACTCAGATATTTTCACAAGGTGCATAAAATTCAGCAGCCTTAGTACTCACAGGTACAGTAAAACCTGGTTAAGACGTACCTCGTGGCACTGCAAAAAAACTGTGTGCAAAGTGGCAATATTTCCATGAAGACGACGAAGCTGGCAGTGGTGCGGGAACGGAAGGTCGCGTTATAGGTGAGAGGCCATTAAAATTATCTCACTGCCATCATTCATCGCTGCTTTTTATTTGGCTGGTCGCCACATAACATTTGGTGTGAGATGCAGAGTATCATCCCCATGCTGGTTCTGGAGCTTTGGAGTCCTCCACCTGCCGGGATCGTCGGCCGTGTGCACCTGGCTCACCCTGCCCGGCTTTGCCCCAGCCCGCCGGACCTGAACCGACATCGCCGTTCACGCCTGCCCTGTTCCCTGCCATGACCACAAGACATGTGGACATGACTACGCCCCGAGACGCCGCTCACACGTGAGGACACCGCCCCTCTGCCAATGCCATTCGGTGCATCCAAGGGCTTTGGCCGTCGGCTCCTGGCGACCTGTGACCCGGAAGCTTCGTCGACCAGGATTCATTCACACATATCTGTCATCGTGGCGGCCAGCACTTCCCCCCATGCCATTTCTGTTGTACCATCCTCTGAACCCGTCTCCACTGAGCGCGTCTTTCTGTCGGTGTCTTCTTCTATTCACTATCGGGACGATCGCTCGGCAGCCACGGGTAATGTCACGAAAATGACGAAGCTGGCAGTGGCGCGGGAACAGGAAGGTCGCGCCATAGGCGAGTGGCCATTAAAATTGTCTCACTACCATCGTTCATCGCCGCATATTATTTGGCTGGTCACCACGAAACAATATGCCCAAACTGAAAACAGCCTGAGTATATCCGGTGGCCTGGTAAAAGATGATACCTGAGGCATTTCAAAAAATGCGCAGGTGAAACCTTTTAATCACATGGCTACTAGCGCAGCAGCCTCGAATGCATATAAGCCAGGTCCCGGGTCCCAACTGCTCTATTAGGCCGTATTTGAGTGAACAAGCAAGTGTAGCACGCATGCAGTTTTTTCCAACAGTACGGGTTTATCGCTGTCTTCAGCTTCCATGTAGGCGTTACTTTCATTGGATGGTGTTTGCCAACGATGGAAGCAACAGTGTCAATTCCAAACTGTGCTGGACTGCAGTGTCTAATACATCACCAATCATGCAAAAAAATGAGTCTCCACAATGCCTCCTATGCAACAGAATACCTCCTGTGAACAGGAGGTATTTAGGAATACCTGCTCTATTCTGAGGCCTTGATTGGGAACAGTGGGGGATAAGAGTTAATGGAGAACACCTTAGTAATCTGCGATTCGCAGGTGATATCGCTAAGTCACTCAGCAGATGAACTGCAAAGCAAGATCAGTGCCCAGAATGGTGGGTCTAAAGAATTAAGGAGTATAGACACCTAACTTTCGGGTGCTTGCTATTTGTTTGTAGTGATGCGTAAGGCGTTGTTATACATGGATTACCACCCGGTATTCTCCTATAACCAATAAATAATTTATAATCGCATTTCTTTCTCGTGTTTCGGTCTCAGTTTCAACAGCCGAGTGAGGACTGTGATGCCAACGTGTGCCTACAGGTCACGTGAAGCATGAAAAAACTGCAATATAATCATTGCTTCCACATTAGTTGTCATTCCGGCTCTTGAGAAAGGCTGGCTTCATCACTGCAGTAAATTACAACGATGAAGAAGCGATTATATGGGCGTTTTTCTATGCCTCACGTGACACAAAAGTACTCTTTGACATGATAGCCATTGTTTGGCTGTTGAAACTGAAACAGCATGACAGAAAAAATTCAATTATAAATTATTTAGCGGCCGTGGGCAAATATTACATGGTGATTCATGCGTAGTAGTATTTTCCGCATCATTATAGAGAAGAAAACATGCCACTAAATGCATGTGCCTATACTCCTTTAACATGAAGAAAACCAAATGGGAAATGCTCTTGGCCATTCCCTCCATGCAAATGCTGTGTGGTGTGTAATATTGTTACGTAGTGGCCGGCCAAAGAGTGAGGCGCGATGAACGATGGCAGATATATTATTTGCATGGAGGGAATGGCCGAGTGCTCTGTAGCGAGTGCTCTGTACCGCACCACTGCCAGCTTTGTCGTTTTCGTCACAATATTCCTTTTTCTCCTAGACATTGTCACGTGTAGGAAACTGGTTGGTGTATCATTGTTTGTGTAAGAACTTAAGGACACTGACAAGTTTCCTAGGCAGCCGCTGACCGCAAACCATACATGGCAAAATTACTTTTGAAAAGTAATTAAATTTCGTTACTAATTACTTTCCTAGAAATCACACAGAAGTAATTAATTTATATTACAAATTACTGGTCTCAAAAAGTAATGACATTACATTACAATTACCTGCCTTAAGTAATGAAAATTCTCAGTTTCGATGCTAAAACATTGCGTATTGGTCATAGTTCGTGCAAAATTTCTAGTCTTGTTTGCATCGCCACTGAGCTTGAAAATAGGCGTCGAAAATTTTGCCCCTCTTTAGTCAGTTTGAAGAGCCGCTTTGCTGATGTAGATGAGGTCTTTCTCATATCACTCTTCAACGAGAAGTACATCATTCAATGTGTAATATGGTCCCACCATCCTGATCTTGAAGAATTTGTCATCCACGTAAACAGCGGGAGTACATTGACTGCTTTTCCACGCATAATCCCAGAAGTGCACAGGGGCCAGAGAAGCTGCCAATTCTGCTGATGTTCAATTGATTTGTTCTGGAGGCAAGTTGGTGGAAATAAATTTCATGTCTCTGGGACGCTGTTGCCTGTGTTGCCCTTGAGTTAGAAATAGGGCCTCGAATGAGACCGCAAAAAACCGACAACTCACAACCAACTGTCTTAGACGTGTCAGTTGAGACTTCTTGTCAGTGCGGCGACGTCAGTGTATTTACTCAAGCACTCGTAGTGCATCTGTGCGAAGGTGCCGTATGGCATGCCTTGGTCATGGAGCTCTTCTGGTGGCCATGCAGTGCGTTTGTGTGTGAGACCGTATGCAGTGCAGGAAGATGCGTAGCAGTCCTGTGACTGATATGCAGACTCTTCACAAAGGCAGTGCTGGTGCCTACGCGCACATCACCTCTCGTCCACGTCTGCTGCTTCCCTGGGGTGCTGGCTATTACTAGTTGCGCGCTTTTAAAGTAAAAGCCTTAAGTGGCAGATTAACGTCGATACCCGGCGTCGTAGTCGATGTTCAGGAAAAGTGGTCCACAACCCATGACATTCACAGCAAAGAGAAAAATTTCTTCCGAGGGTGCTGAGAATTGAACCAAGGGCCTTCAGATTGTGAGGTGATCGCTTTGCTTCGTAGTTAGTAATGATTCATTTAATGAGTGTGTTTCCCTATGACTGTATGCTAATGAGTAGGTGTGTCACTAGGAAGGAAGAAAACAAGATAAATTAAAAAGTGAATGATTTTCGCCTTCAAAAAATGGAAGTAGTCTCTAGTGCACTCCGTAATTTATTCTTGCTTTGGGAGTCGCCGCGGAGGCTCATTGGTTATATGGTGCTCAGCTGCTGACCTGAAAGACTCTTTTCTGATCCCAGCCGCAGCAGTCTCATCTCGGTGGTGGTAAAATGCTATAGGCTCGTGTACTGTGCGATGTCAGTGCACGTTGAAGAACCCTAGGTGGTCAAAATTCCCGGAACCCTTCGCTACGGTGTCCCTCATAGCCCGAGTCTATTGCTTTGGGACGTTAAACCCCCATAAACTGCATCTTTGCTTTGTATATGCTCATCTCCACAAATGCAAGGCCAAAGCATGGCAGATATGAGGAGAGGCATGGACTCGGTAGGCAGGAAAAGTAATATCGCTAGTAATTAATTAGTTTTCCGTGAAATTACTGCTCGAAAGTAATGAATTACATTAGAAATTGCCAAGAAAAGTAATTTAATTACTGTGATTTCATTACAGTACTTTAATTGCTGGCAAGTCTGCCGCACACTGATTTCAAGGTGATTGCACACTGCTTTTCAATCAATGCGAAATCCTGACATGATAGCGTCTGCAAATGGCACGAGACATGGCCTTTTGCATTTTTGAGGCAAAGATTTGTGCCGCCTTCCCTTTTATTTTTTGTCTCTCCCCCTTTTTCCTCCTTTCTTTTTTTTGATGTTATGAATGCAGTGTTTTAGCAACAAGCTTGAATTGGCACCTTTGAAAAATTTGTTCGCTGGTCTGCATGTGATTGTTTCTATGTCCAGGTTTTGCGCCATTTCCTAGTCTCTGGCATTTATTGGCACTTTCACTTCATTAAAACTTTTGTGAATGTGCTGGCACAAATTTTGGAAAGTTACTTTTCTAGCGCTTGCAAGTTGTTTCCATATTTTTGTTTTCCATGGGGCTGAAGTTTCATGGCACGTCCAGTCCGTCAACTATTAGCGTTTTCAGATACGTTGTCCCGTTACACTTGTGCATTGTGGAAGAGCCGCAGCTGCTCTTACGATGCTTTGTTTCCTTGCCTTTGTGCAGAGCAGCAGTGGCGTCTTCTCCGCAGGGCTTAGGTGCATTTGGGCAAAGCATCCATTTTCTCTTGGTCTCTGAATGCATTGTTTGATGAGAATTTGGCAAAATTATGGCCATGTATACCAGGGAATCATTTCAGAAAGTTAACCAGGATTTGTATTGTGATTAAAAATAGCACAACACGCATAGTTTTTGGTTTTATGAAACTGCAGATTACACGAACCAAGAACAGAACAGCAAGGTTCTACGGTTCTTTGAAGGGCTGTGATGGTTTTAAAGGGTGTCTAGCAACCCGGAATTGTCAGAGGAATTTCGTTTACCTCAAAAAATCGGAGATTGTGAGGGATAAAGTCAAGAAAGTGTCCAAGTCTGGTAAAAAGAAAGTGTCCAAGTCTGGGAAAAGGACGGACTGAAATTAACGCAGGGGTCTGGCGCAAGTTTTAAAGGCACTTTGAGTGTCCAGCACACGGTCCATTCTCATTGGCTTGACATATTTTTGCTTCTAACGAGTATTAGGCATGGCAACCTGTCTGTTTTAGCTGTCTTTTTCTTGTGTTCAATTAAGTGAGCATTGTATATACTGGTTGCTTCTGTATAGGTTGCCACACTCCTCCTCATTAAATTTGGGCTGGTGCATATGAATAGACGCAGCTACGTTCAAAAGTATTTTCGGTGGAATAAGCCGTAGTCATAGTAATGTGCAGAATTCATGCACTTTCAGTATGCTGATGCGAGGTGCCACGCCACACCACAAAATCGACCTGGAAATCGTGCTCTCAGGCCTCATCAATCTTGTAGGCTATTGCAGAAACAAACAAATAGAGGCTAGTTTCTCTGTGGTTCGAGCTGTGATGACGAGGTCATCAAAAGCTGTTACTTTTTGTGGAAATCGCTTGGTGCTTGTCCCGTGGCATTGCTGCTATCGGAAGGGATGCCAGAGTGTGCCTTCATTGAAAAGGCAGTAAAAGGCAGTGCTTCTCACTGATGAGCAAACCAACCTCTATCAGCCCTCTTGTTCATGGGTTCCTTCTTGAAAGCCTGAAATATTCTTTTGCAGTACAATGAGCAGTGTATGAAGCCCTTGAAAGCATGCCGAGTGTTCTGTGTAGAAATTTTCCAGACTTTTTCCAAAGTAGAGTTTTTTTGTTTTTTCTGTGAAAGCACATGTAATGTCAGCACATATGGCCACCACTCTTATGAACCGTTAAAAGAAAACAAAAACTTACGAGCATAATTTTAACAAACTTACAAATCTAAGAGTCCGGATCAGTCAGGCATTTTTTGTCTAGTGAGAAGGGAAACAGCTGCTGAAATTCTTGCACAGATTCCTAGTTGAAATGTGCCAGCATCTGTGGGTCCGTTACGGCCAGGGATACCACTGTGGTGAAACCCATGCACAAGCGGTTAAGCGGGCCATGTCCTGTCAAGAATGCTGCATCTGGGGCAGCATTCCAAGGCTGGAGGTGTCACAAGGGAGTGTGGAAGAGGTCGTCTTGTTAATGCTCTCACTCTTGTTGTAGCTTAAGCCGCTGTTCATCGATTCTTTGTGTCATTTTATGTTTCTCAACAATGCGACATCATGTCATACGCCTTTTCTGTGTCTGAACTGTGACAAGAAGAGCATCCCCACTGTAGCCGTGGCCTCGTGCTTGAGTGCTCGTCTAGGCTACGGGAGGTTGTGGGTTGTATTACCACGGTCTACCAGCTGGTTAATCCAATGGGAACAGGCGGTCCCTCGGCCTAGTGCTGGGCTGTCCAGGGGTGCACCGCGTGGGAAGGATAGCCTGTGTCTCAAAGTTCCCGTCAAATGCGGGCACAAAAACGACTCCACGTGGTTAAAAACCGCAGTCCAAAACTCTCGCCTTGTGCCAGTTACAAAACTTACAACGTTCATGAATTGTTCACTTTTCTAGCCTCACGAGAGATGTGCCATAGCACTCTCCGCTCACAAGCACCCTTCGAGCAAAGTGTAGCAGTATTTCCTCGCTACTGTTGTGGCTGGCTCACACGCATCGGCAGGTGTGCATGACGGGTTAAAAAAAAATTGGCGGTTGTTTAGCTTTGCTTAAACCTGGAGTGATGCGATAGGTACAGCTGGTCGAGTGGAACTTGGTCACGTGACCAACCACGTGGCAAACGACGTGATCAGCCACGGCGCCGCGCCGCCGGCAGCTGCTTCGCACCACGTGACAGCACGGCGGCGCAGCCACAGGGTGGCGGCGCCGCCACGCTGAAGGCTCGAAATGCTACTATAGTGTAGCTACCGCATGAAGCGGATTTAGGGTTGCTTGACGGTAGAACTTATCTCTGATCCGTCAAGGGAACGGTTTGGTCGAAGACCCTTTTCCCAATCATCTCACCCTAGATGAGCCGAGCACCATGCTGGGTTAAATCTTGTACCCATTACAAAAACCAGTGGGTACCCGGCGGCACTGGGTATCGAACACAGCACCCCCCGAATAAGAGGCAGATGCCCTGCCAGAAGGCCGCGCTTCGGTGCTATGATCTTCGCCAAAAGGCCGAGAAGTGAAAAGCCGAAAGATTGTCCTTTGGCAGCTTACGAAGTCAAGCTGTCATGTTTTTTTCCTGAACACAGTTGTGGCTCAGGCTAATTGTACCCTTCTACATGAGTTTCCCTCATTCATTGAGATGCTCAGTAAGCTTTAGGATGCGATAAATTATGAAGAGGAATGAAATATTTGTGTGAAATGTTTCTTTTCATCACTGCATTTTGTGGAAACATGTTTGTATTGTAATTTCAAATATCTGTTTTAATATTTGAACTACTCGAAAATAAAGCATGTCGCTGTACTGGCTGGCATTTCGAAAAGCTGTGGTATGTGTAGCCTGTGTACGAGAGCAGACTATGCAGCGGTCCCTGTGTCACTACTTTTGGAGCCCAGATGACCAGGGTTGTTCTTCCTCAGGACTGACATCATAACGCACCCTTACACTCAGAAACTGAAATCGCTCAGTATAAATAATGCGATAATATTTAATGCACATATTTTAATTGGGAGTACATATCAAGTGCTTGGTGGGAGTATGCAATGTTTGAAACTAAGAACACTCCAACCAAAAATTTGATGTCTCCGCCCCTTTAAGGTTTTGGGTTTAGCATATAGAGCTTGTGACCTCCTGTGTGCCAGCGTCAGAAGCCTTTCAGAAACCCTTTCATTGTTTGTCTTGACTATTTTCATTCATTCTTGGTCTCTGCCTTGTACACACTTCTTTTTGTGTGTGGTTTCTCCGGCACATCTTGAGAAATGTTCCTTTTATCCTTTTTTTGAGGATCTCTCAAATGTGTTTACGCAAAGCCATTACAGGAGTGCGTGGGGTGCTGCTACAGTCTGTTGGGAGATGACCTTATCTTTTCTCTCTCATATGCATTCCATTTTTCGTGTATTTGTTTGTGGGTTTTTCTTAGTGGTTTATTAGTTGCATTTTATTATTCTGAGTTTGCATACTTTTTTTGTTTTCATGACATCCAACCCTGTGTATGACTGACACTAGTGGAGAGACTGCAGCAGCCGACCTTGCATGGCGCGGCATTCTCTAGTCCCAGGCATCTATTCCTTGTTCCAGGCTATTGGCTCAATATTGTGCCAAGTCTGCACCTTGGCCTACAAGCAGAGTCACATTAGACCCACGTTGGCCAGGACTTCCGTGCCAAATAAAGTATTCCTACCAACACGCCTTGTCACTAATTAATGAAGCGTATGAATATATGAGTAACAACTTTGTTGGCCCTATAAAAAAACCATGTTACAAAGCAGCTTTTTTTTTTTAAGACCATACCCAGCGACCACTTTGTTTCCTCTGAGTAACCTACTCATCTTTATGGTAAGTGATTGCTGTGTGTCGCATCACAGTCTGAAGTGTTGCTGCAGAACTGCATATTGCCTTCCTGCCTATGCCGTTGCAGCAGAAAATGCTCCACAAATCCAATGAGGAAAAAAATCTCACCAACATACTACTTTAAGGCAACTGCTGAAAGGGTGCTGAAGCCCAATGATAATGTAAATCAGGTAATGAACAGGATGTTTGTGGGCACTGCACGCGTCTACTTTTAATGCATTGGAGGGGCCAGTTTCAACTTTTTTTACAGGTGGATAGTGCCTTTTCTAATTGCATCATCACACAGTGGGATGCTTGTACCCATACCACCACCTCAGTCAGCACTTGAGCATTGAAGGTGCTAGGGAAGCTCTTGCTGAACATTGTAATCGAGGCCCTTTGAATTGAATGTTCTTTGTAGGTATTTTACAAAGGCAAGGTAACAGTCCTAGCAGTGCTACTGGGATTGCAACTCTCTGCTAGTGAGGTGGATTCTGTAGCACTGGGCTCTTGCTGGCAGTTTGTGAAATTGGTATTACCCGAAGCTGCACTGTAAAAGAGCATAAAGAAAATGATGTATTCCACAGTAATTAATGTCGTGCAACATGACATGCTAACCATCGCATGGCCAGCTTTTCCATTGTCTTCAGGTTCAAGACATCTGCCAGTTTCTATACAGTAGCTTCAGCCTGTTGCACTGGAAAACTACATTTCTCCTGAAGGCAGTTTTTTTAGCATGAATTGGGATCAACCTGGTTTTCATGATATATGCTTCGGGTGCACAAACTGGGTAATATCGGGCTTTAACCACTAACAAGAGGCCCTAAATATTTGCTAAATTTGATTTATAGTCTTCTCTTACTGTTGTGACCTATATTTCCTCAAGCAGAAGAGTGGCCAAGCTGAGCTAGGTGGCTCTCCCTTAATACTGCTGTGCTTGTGTTGGCTGAAATTCTCTGTCTGCTGCCTGTGCTTTTTGCATTGTGGTAATGTTATTTTGCTCCTCCTTGCCTAATTTTCTGTACTTAAGCACCCCGGCAAGGACCATTTGAGGCACCATTAATGGAATGAATAAATAAAATACAGTTGAAATGGGCTGAGTGACTGCAGTTACAAATGGGCACGGAGAAATTTCTTTGTGTTGGTTGGGCTTTTTAATCAAGGAAAGCATTATAGATCCATACAAGCTTAAGTAATTAGAAGTCTGCGCTTTGTGCCATCATTTGTATCTCAGCAGATGCGGTGATATTTTTACCTGCTGCGAACAAAGAAAAAGATAAATGATCTGGAATGCACTGTCGTGTCTAGGGCATGGCACGTTGGTTGGCAGCCGAGAGGCAAAGAAACGCTCGTGTTCATTACTGCCTTCCTTGTATATACCTGCATGCGGTGACAAGTTCTGTATGTGTGCCCCATTACCCCAGTTGCACACAACCATGCACGCGCAAGTCAGAGTGGCACCAGGCTACCACTCCTTGAAAGCTATATTTGAAGACTTCACAAGCAAACAGTTTTTAAGCTTTTCACGCTCCGATGCAAATCGTTATTTGGGAGCTCTAATACGAAGTAGTGAGGGGTTCTTGTCCCATGCAACCGCTAACATTGTAAATTATTTGATTGTTAAAGAAGACCTTCAGCTTGTTCCCTGATAAGTTTCTCTCACGAGGTTACCAAGCATTTATGAACGTATTGTTGATCTGCTTGATGTATTCTGTGGTTGCAGGTGCCTGTGGCATTCATGAAGGGGTGCAAGCTGCACATTTGGTCAGACAGTTGTGTACAGTCAGGCAGGAATGAATCGTGAACACGCATATGGCATACTTTTATACTTTTCAGTGAGGTATCCATTTAGAAAGAGTTTATAAATGTGTACTACGGTTGATTCTTTACTTGGAAACATGAATCAGGCTAGTTACATACTGCAGCTGGAAGCATGCAGATAAATGTGTTTTTCATTATGCACTGTTGAAAAAAAAAATTGAATTAGTTTTTGGGAAAAGGAAATAGCAGAGTATCTGTCTCGCATATGGGTGGACACCGGAACTGGCCGGTAAGGAAAGGGATAAAGGAGGGAGTGAAAAAAGCAAGGAAGAAAGAGGCGCCATAGTGGAGGGCTCAGGAATTTCGACTACCTGGGGATCATTAACATGCACTGACATCGCAGAGCACACGGGCGCCTATGCCTTTCGCCTCCATCAAAACGCTGCCGCCGCGGTCTTAGGCACTGTTGGCATCTCTCTTCAGCCTGGCTGTACATATGTGTCTTGCTGTATTTTACGAGTACTTGTTTTCATCTGAAATATAACGACATATTCTGTACACAGCAATCTTTTGTATACACTACAGTTATTGTTTGAAACTGCATTTTGTCTCCATTCTCTTTTAGATGATCTGCTGGACACTTCTTTCTGGCCTTCCACAGATGCCCTTAGCCCTTTGTTTCTTGTTGTTCATCCCTGAACTTTGTTTTTTTTTTTTGCTCGCCAAAACCATAATCATGACAACACAACTGTTCTTGAATGCTTCTGTCACACAGGAGGAGTTTTAGGGGCATAAAATTAAAGCCATTGTAATATGTCTTCACCTTGAATCTTCACTCTCTGCCTCTGGGTTCCTCCCTTTTCCCCAATGTTGAGTAGCATATGTAAAGACATTTTTTTCCAGCCGACTTCACCTCTCCTGACATAAAACCTTTCCCTTTTACGAGGAGTCTTGCTGCATTGAAAGGAGCTGCTGCCTGGTGCTGCTGTTGGTGCATTACTGTTGTCCTACATCAAAGGAATTGTAGGGCTGTGCCTGACAAATTTTGTTTCGCGTCTCACATTTTGGTGTGTACTTGCACCACACGATTGGTGTAGCTGCCTATATGTTCTAGGTAGGTGGTGTGTGCTGATTTCAGACAAAATTTACGAGAGTGAGGGCCTTTCGAGTGAGCGAGTGAACGACTAATTTCCAACAGAAGAAGACAATCGCAGTCAACCCTCCGGCTCTCCCTCTTAGTCAAGAGATGAGGGCCAGGAGGGATTGGGGTGGACAGGGTCACCGCATCAGATGCTGGCCAAGATTTCTTGAATCCCGGCGGCCTCCTTATCCAGTTGTACAGCGAGGAGCTGGTGCTCAGGGTCTGGGCTACGCAGCAAGGTCTCCCAGGCATCTCTACAATCTATTTTATTCGCCCTGCCTGGGGATTGTGTGCACTTCCAAATAATATGGTCGAGGGTTCCTCTCGCTCCACATTTCTTACATTTATCAGCCTCAACTTCCGGGATAATATGTTTAATTAATATTGGCTGCGGGTAGATGCCTGTTTGAAGACGTCTCCATGCCACTGCTTGCTGATTATTAAGCTTCGCACTGGGCGGGGGAAGTTGCCTGTAGTGCTGAATTACATTCTTGATATAATATTTGTTGCCCTTCTCTTCTGTGGTTCACGAGGTGGTTCCCTTCTTGAGCTGCTCATGGGCAGCCTCGTTGCCTCAGACAGATTTGTGCGTGGGGGTCCAGATTATGTTAATTGGCGTGTCCAATTTTGTTTGCCTTAAAATTTTGGCTGTGAGAGGAGAGACCCTCCTTGTACCAAAATTTTGGATTGTAGTTTTACTGTCGCTTATAATGTACTCGGCATTTGTCCCAATGCAAGCCAGCGCGATCGCAACTTTCTCTGCTGTTTCTATATTTGTCCCCCTTATAGTGGTGGCTGTGATTGGGTTGCCCCAGCTGTCCACCACCACGGCTGTCATGTATTTTTATTTCTGTCTCCTGCAGCGTCTGGGTACTCGGCCTTTTCTTTGGTTTCTCGCCCAGTGCTTTGGCCCTCTTTTGTTTCTAGTTCTGGGTGCATGTCTTTTGGGAAAGTGGGGATTCTAATGTGGCTCCTGTTCTTCCTGTTAATTTCCTCCCTTTCTTTAATGCCCCTGTCTGCTTTGAGTTCAGTTTTGGCGAGAGTGGCTCTGCCCGCATGTGTTATGCTTAGCCTCTCTAGTTGTGATATCCTTATTGCCTCTCCTAGTTCTGCCAAAGTATTGTGCATCCCGAGCGCTAGGTGTTTCTCCGAAGATGCGCATAGGTGTAGCCCTAATGCTTTCTTTATGCATTTCCTTATGAGAGTGTCAATCTTGTTTCTCTTTGCTGCTTTTAAATTTAAGTATGGCGTGGCGCAGCTGATTCTGCAGGTTATGAAGGCCTGTATTAGCCTGAATGAATAGGTTTTTCTCTTTTAGGTCCCCCCCTTCTTGTTACCCTTTTGATTAAATTGAGGGTCTGCATCGTATGTTCCTCCAGCTTCCTGATGGTGATTGTGTTCTGCCCATTCGACTGTGTGTGTAGGCCTAGGATTCTGATTGTTTCCACTTCGGGTACCTGTCTGTCCGCTTCTAGGGTTTGGAATTTCGAAGGTGTCTTGTGTCTCACTTTCTTGCCGTTGTATGTGAAAACCTCCGATTTTTCCGGCGAGCATTTGAGCCCTCTTTCTGCCGCATAGTTGGTTATAATATCCGCTGTTGCCTGAAACTCATCAGGGCCTTTCGAAACATTGAAAAGCAAGTAGCATTTTTCAGAGCCTTTTTTTATTTGAATAAAATAGTGTACCTGCCACTCTACATAGTACATATTTGACATGCTTTTATATATAAAGCTTTCCTGAAGTCTGCATGCAGGCACACTTCATATTTAGTGTTTACAAAGCAAAAGGCGGATACCTCACAGGAGCGAAATCTATGCTTATGTTGTCACTGGACCTTTAGCTGTTTTTTTTTTTTTCAGTACTGGCAGGAAACAATACCTTGCTATTTTGCTTTCGCATTTGACGCTTTTGACAATAAGACACGATACGCGTTCGCAGCGTTGCGCTTGACGTGATTCGCAGTAGCGTTTCGCGTGCGGCTTGGTTTTTTTCGCAGCCAACACTTGTGGAGACTGACCTCCCGCACCCATTACACCGCTCCACCCCGCGCGCGCACGACGCCGCTTAAGACAACACGTCGAGGTTAAGCATTCTAATTTAATTACGCCACTGATGCGTTGAGATTACGATCGACCGCCGATAGCCAGCCGCTTTTTTTGCCATTTCCTCTCTCCGTGAAGCTGATCGCATGTCAAGTATGGAATCGCTGCGTGTGGCGATAATTCGACGCGACATGCTGCGTGCCTTTGGGCGATGAGTTGAGCGGTTTCCTCGAAGCTGCCGACGCCGCTTAATCAATATCCATAGATCTAAATCGTTACCTTGGGGAGGAGCTGTGGAACAGAAAAGGGAGGCTGAACGGGGTGCTACAGCAAGCCTAATGTCTCGTAAAGTGAGGTGTCTCAATACAGAAGCGGCCACAACTGAGCAATGCTGCTGAAACGTGCCGCCAAGACCTATCGCTTCATGCGGATGTGCGAGCGGCAGCGTCGCGAAGATCCCTTCATGCAGTATAATTGCCGCTAAACTCTTATTTCCATGACGACCGGCTTACAGGGCCTTTCGCGTCGCGTTAAGCACCATCACCCAGCGAATGTGTGGAAAATAAGAAGCGAACAATGGGAGCCAGCCGTCGGGGCTAGTACGGCCTTTCGCCGCCATGCGCCGCCACCGGAGTAGGACTCCCGTCGCATCCCCGTCGCTCATAGAAAAGCAGACCGTACGCAGCTGTTCTCTCGTTTACTTTTCGACTGCGTTCATGTTGTTTCAAATACAATCAAAACTTTTTGTTAAAATGGAGCTCGGAAGCTCTTGTCGCTAAGTGTAACCAGCCGATTTCAGTCGTGTCCACGGTGGTCGTGTCGTTTGCGGCTATTGCTGTGCAATGCGCTTGCGCGTCGTCTGCTGCGCTGATATGACAGCGCGCGCCTGCTTGAATCCAATTCGTGAAAAATTGTTCTGTCACTTTTAAGTCCGCTTGCCTGATGGTCGTTATTTCAAGCAGTGTTTGGAAGCAGCTAATACCGAAAGCTTGGGCGCTGAAAAAGCTCTGTTGCGTGCTGTTTACTCATGTAACAGACGACGCAAGCCGGAAGCACGTAAAGCCGTTAGACTGCTTCCAAAGCGATACCTGGGGCGGTATTACGGATCGCTCTCAATCTAAACTGTCTCAAAAAGTGTCTCATTTGCCCCTCTCCTATTGGTCGGCCGTAGACGGTGGCCATTTTGATTTTTGCGTCACTGACTGACGTCGTAGATGGCCCAGAAGTGTTGATCCCGCATTTCCTTCGTAAAGTTCTTGACAGTTACTATTGTCGCCACCGAAGCCACAGTTGGCGTCAGAAAATGTGAGCTGTGCCATGCGGTTTCACCATTTGACCGGCCGCGCACTTAATATATTTCTTGCAGCACTGTTTCTCGAGTCGCATTGTTGACGCTCAACTTGAGTGGTACGCGCGAAAAAGGCGCCATGCTGTCAGTGCCATCAATTATAATAATAATAATAACTATTTGCATCAAACGCACATGATGCCGGAGGCCTGCAGAGAAAGCTGTCATTAAGGCAGCTTAACAAGGCCGCAGGCCCCCACACTGGCAACTACACGTAGCGGTCAGCAGTCATGAACAGATACAACAAAGTGTGAAACAGCAAGCAAAAGTTATTACATTGAAAAAGGGAAATTTCCACAAAACCTGACTGTAACAAGAGGGCACACAATTTCAACAAATCTCATCGCCGAAGATATAAAAGACGACATAGCAAATGAAAGTGATGGTTTGAGATAGAATGTTGTGAAACCATTTTGTTGTTTTGATGATTTTTTTTAGTTCCTAAAGTAGTGACGAAGTTTCTTGAAAGTAATATTCTCGGGTTGTATGTTCTTCTGATGCGACGTATTTAAAAGTCTTGGTAACCGGTTTTTTAACATCTGTAAACCATATGTTGTCCTACATGTTTCAACTTCCCATCTCTCAAAATTTCGCGTCTTGTATGTCTTGGGATGATTTCTTAGGTTGGCTATCTGGCGCAAGAAACAAGTACCATTTTTATCTCTTGTTTGTATTGTTTGCACAGACGATAATCATGTCTTCGTAACAGGCATCACGTTATACATGAGAAATAATCGTTCCGAGGGATAGCACATGGGAACACTTGCAACGGCACGTAGAAACTTTTTTTGCAGAACATGAATTTTGTGTATATTGTTTTGCGTCGTAGAGGCCTAAACTAAATGGCAATAATTAAGTCTTGAACAAAACAAGGTATTATACAGTAGCATCATTACATTACGCGGTAGTGCACTTGCATTTCGGCATGAGGCCGACTACTTGCGAGAGTTTTTTTTTTGTTAAGCAGTTAATATGTGCATCCCAAGGTAAGGTCTCGTGAAATATAACACCTAATGTTTTAATACAAGGCACCATTTCAACTGGGGTTGATTTGAGCAAGACAGTTTGGCTAGTTGCTATAGGTTTATTTCTGGCGTGAAATAAAACTGCCTTTGTTTTTGTATGTTTATTTTTAAAAGGTTTTCTTCAGTCGATTTCTCTAGCTTAGCTAGGCTTTCATTCGCATGGCGAATTACTTGATCGGTATCATTTGCTGAAAAGAATAGACGCGTATCGTCTGCGTAAATGATGAATTTTGTAGCTGGAGCTACGCTTACTATGCCATTCACGTAGAGAATAAAAAGGAATGGCCCCAAAATACTGCCTTGCGGCACGCCACGATGAACTGCCAGCGAGTCCGAACAAAATCCTTCTATATCTACAATTTGCTTCCCATTGTTTATTAGCGAAGCAGCGACACCCCGAAAACCATCTTTCTAGCTTCCTGATGAGTAGCTGATGATTTATGAGGTCAAAGGCCTTTGAAAAATCTATAAATATGCATAATATTATGTTTTCTTGTTCAATATGGTCTAAAATTACTCTTTTTGGGCAAGAAGTGCCGACGCGGTGCTAACTCCCTTTCGGAATTAAGCCATACTGGCAATCAACTATGAGGTTATGTTTCTCTTCAAATTTTGAAAATCGCGTCAGAATGATTTTTTCGAATGCCTTTGATAGGGCAGGTAATATGGAAACAGGCCGATAATTCCCCATATCATTCTTATCACCTTTCTTGTATAATACCTTCACACGAGAAACTTGCATTTGGTGTGGAAATACTGCTTGTTCAAGGCATAAGTTGAACACGTAACTTATGCAGGCAGCAAGGAAACAGATGACGTGTTTCAAAGGTTTCACTTGAATCCCATAAATATGAATAGCGCTGCTGTTATTAAGGCTTTTTATTACTTCCGTCACTTCGGCTTCGCATACAGGATCAAGAAAAACTGAACTAGTATTGTAATGAACATTGTCTAGATTATTATTCACTGTCATTTGACCAGCAGTATTCACAATGTGGTTATTGAAGGCATTGGCTGTGGCTTTCCCTGACAACTCGGTACCATTGTATGTAATTTTACGAACCGAGTCATTCTGAACATTATAGTTTAATACTGAGCGCAGGTTCTTCCACAGAACATGTGTGCATCCAGAAAGAGAGGTGAATAGGTTGTTAAAATGCTGTTTTTGTGCTCTTTTCAGCTCTTTATCTAACGATTGCGGTAAGTTCTAAACTTCTTCAATGCATCTGGATCCTTGTTCTTGATATACCTGCTAAACATTGTATTTTTCTCACGTATTATTGCTGCCAGGTCGGGGGTTATCCACGGTTTACGGATTTTTGTGTTAACTTTCAATCGCACAAAAGGGAAACAATCTGCATATAGAGGTTTAAGAATATTAAGCAGTTCTTCGTAAGCTGCGCTAGCATCTGTTATTTTGTACACACTATCCCACGATCCGAGTGAAACTTTTTCCTGAAATGTCAAAAGGTTTTCTTGTGAAATACGCTGTATTAAACTTGCAGGCGTTTTTTTCTTTGTGTTGAACTTTTTGGAGCAGCACAAAAAAATAGGCAAATGATAACTCAACTCAACCGTAATTACCCCTGCTCTGATTCTCTCCGAGTTATTTTTGTAACGAAAATATCTATTAATGTTGAAGTATTTAGCGTCACTCTGGTTGGGAGATTTAGACCATTCGCCCTCAACAGAACATACAGTTTCAGTTTTGAACAATCATTGCTTAACATGTTTATATTCACGTTGCCACCAAAAATGAGGTTAAAGTGAGAGTTGTTAACAAATTCAAAAATTTTTTCTAAGTAATCTAAAAACGGGGTCACCACTCCATTCGGAGGTCGATAACCAACGGCAAGTACAGCGTTTTGTAATTTCAGTGCCATAAATTCACAGTCACTTGTACTTGTGCAGAAAGTTTCGAGTAGTTCACATGGGAAATCATTTTTTACCAAGAGGCACACTCCACCACCGCGACGAGTTGTCCTATTTACGTAAAATGTCTGGTAGGAAGGCAAACGAAAAACATCTGTATCATCTGTGCACCAGGTTTCTGTGAGCATTATCACATCAGACATGTTATCGTGTTGCTCAAAAAAGAGGTCAAGTTCAGATTCTTTATGCTTTACTGTTAATATGTTTAGGTGAAAGCACTTCAAAGATTTCATATATGCTTGACCTAGGTGACTTTCAAGTCCGTGTGGCAGTACGTAACGTTAACCATCGGCTCCCGCCATGACTATCAGATTAGTCGTCTGTTAAAATAGCCGTGGTTTTTATTATAGCTTATCCAAGTCACCAAGACTTGAAATCGCCACCGCCGACTCTCCCTCAGCTTTGTGCACGAGGACCCGGCCATTGTGGTGCCACACGAACTTGAAACCATTGATATTAGCCCAGTTTTTCACTGCGAAAAGAAGAGCACGTGTTCGCTTTGTTATATTTTCCTGCAAATACACCTGATCATCCACACTGTCCAGCTTTTTCCTGTTCTGCCATTATTCGCTTCGCTTTGCACCTTTCGCAAAGCGGAAAATTATGCCTGGCGTTTTGTCTTTCCTTGCTGGCAGTCGGTGGATCGCCACAACGTCAAATTGCAGGAGTTGTGGAAGTTGGGCCTTAGCTGCTAGCAAGTTTATCTTTTCCAGTAAATTTTCGTTGAGTTAGGCGCTGCACCATCTGCCTCAAGATAGCTCTGCGCTGACTACCTCAGCGCAACGGGTCTTCAATCCGTGTTTTAACTTTCTATCTCCCACATTCCTTCCGCTTTTTTCAGCTTATGTCTCATGGCGCACTTTTTGAATAAAAAAAAAGATATAGGTGTTGATGTATTCAATATCGGTGCGTTAATTGTGACTCAAAACTTACTACAACTCGAAAAAAAAAGCATTTATTGTGGAGTCCCACTCCCACGTGGCAATAAAGCCTATGTCACTCTCACAGTTTCACATACTTACGCGAAAGGGACTTTTTTGCAAAATGATTAACTACGTCTTTGTCAGTAAAATTGAATGCGCGTAGTTGCAGAGGAGCGGCCTCAGGAAAAGATTTAGGAGCTTACGCCTGTGCTCATTGCTGCCATCGCTCTTGCACTTAGCAACTTTGAAGCACAAAGAGCTGGGACAGCGTGCTCTACTAATATAGTGATAGGCTTTTGCAAGGTCTCATCTTCCTGCAGGGTGCGGTCAGCAAAAGCTCTTATTGTGTCGAGAACGAAGAGATGTTGATCTTATGGGTAGAGCAGCCCAACTCGGTTTTGGTTGCGGGTGAACTGAAAGAGTGGCTGGTTGCTAACCGGTTTTGTACACAAAGTAATACCCCGGTCACACGGGCACTCTAAAGGCACTTTGAACTAATGCTCCTTTACGCTCCCAAAGAAGCACTACTTCAAGGGAGTTCGTCCGTGCTACACGGTCGCGGAACGACCTTCGCAAGAAGTTTTTAGCGCCCTCATCGGCGAAAAGCGTTATTAAAATTGCAAAATTGCAAGGGGCGCTACTGCGCCTTTTTCTAGCCCCGCGTTGCCACTGCCGTGCTGCTTCTCACATGCGGAACGGCACTCCGGGCGCTGAACTGGCTGAACCGAAGTGTTTTATCTGCGTTCTACGTTTCTGCGTGGCTCCTCGAGCTGTAAACTGTGAGTGATCCGGAGAAAAATCGTCTTGCTTTTGTGAAGTTCGTGCTTTAAAGGCACTACAGAGAGGCACGATGCCGAAAAGGAAGACGGACTCCCATTGCTTTGCCCCGGGCTGTCGGAGCGGTTATCCAGGAGCTCCTAAGGCGTCTTTGTTCGCCGCTCCCACGGACGACGAACTTAGGAAGTGGGAGCGCAATCTGCGAAGAGATGACAAACCTTTCACTGAGTCTTCAGCGGTCTGTGAGCACCACTTTGAGCCCGAGTGCATATTGCGGGACTACATACACATCATAAATGGCTCCGAAGTGCGACTTCCCCGTGGGAAGCCGTCACTGGCACATGGTGCGGTGCCTACCCTCCTGCCTGACTGTCCGTCTTACCTTTCTGTCCGAAGAGCGAAACAGAGGCCAGAAATAAGGCCAGCAACAGCAAGCGTTTCGGTGCCCAGCAAGAAGCCACGACAGGACGCACAGAATGAAAGTGCAGATGTCGCGCAGGAAGCGCTACGTCAGCCTTTAACAGATGTTTCGATTTCCGAGCTGAACGCTCTAAATGAAGCTGCAGGCCCCACCGAGTGCGAGCCCTTCAGAGTTAACATGCTTCGAGGAGTGATGCTTCCCTCAAAAATGTGGTGCCGGCTAAATTGCAACAGTGACGCCAGCGTGCTCTTCGCAACAACATCGATACGAAGAGACACCAAACTTGAAATTCTTCACTAGAAATCCGTGCTGTTCTGCGCATATGAGGACAAAGTGTCTGCGCAAATGTTTCTTTGGGGTGCCTTGTGTGGAGACTTCACTATTGATTCACTCACTGCCGCGAATCGTGTTCTGCGAGAAGCTGATGCCAGCACTACCTGCAGAGGGGCCATGACAAGTGTGGAGTTTAGGGGCATGTCGCACATTCTAACACCGAAGCTACGGTCTGCAGCAGCCACATTTGGAGGTTTTGTCTTCAGCACAAGGTGCCTGGGAAAGGTTTCCTCACAAGGTAATTTGTACATTGCAACCTTTATTGCTTTTGTCATCTCTGTTCCAATATTTCACATGTAAGTCATACATATACATGTACACAGAGTTTTTTTTTTTAGGTGCAGTTTGTGAAGAGTGCAAGTCCACACGAAAGTGCCTTCTTAGTAGAAAGTCGCGTACCTCAAAACCGAGGCTTCATGTATCTAAAAATAAAGTTACTGCTAAGCGACTAAAACTGGAAAAACAAAAGGCAGCACGACTTCGAAACCGTGCATCAGCCATGCAGGATCAGCTGGCAGCAATGGAGGCCAAAAATGCAAGGATTTCCGAAGACGACTTTAATGAGAGAATAGCAAGCCTTCCAGCCAAACAGCGTGAGGCAGTGCATCATGTTTTTAAATCTTCGCAACGTAAAACTACCCATGGCATGAGGTATTCAAACGAGTGGGTGCTTGAGTGTCTGATGATGAAAATGAAGAGCCCCGCACTGTATGAGCACCTTAGAAAATAAAAAATACTTGCCATCCCCAGCAAAACAACTCTGAGGAAGTACCTAAAGTCATACAAGACAGGCTTTGGTTTCAACATGAAAGTACTTGACGTGCTGAGCGAAAAGACTAGCTCAATGGATGAGTTCAGGAGACATGGAGGTCTCATTGTAGACGAAATGAAGTTGTCTGAACATTTGTCGGTCACTACTACGGGTCACATCGAAGGTTTTGTAGATCTTGGCCCTTTTACATTAGAAGAAGATAAACACACTGTCTGTGACCATGGGATGGTTGTTATGTTTATCCCATTTGTTGGCAAGTGGACTCAAGTGCTCGCAGCATTTGCCACGAAAGGAAACATAAAAGGAGCTCTACTCACAAAAATAATGCTGGAAGCTGTGATTTTGTCAGAAAAGGCAGGTTTGAAAGTCGACTTTATCACGTCTGACGGAGCCACCTGGAATAGGAAGATGTGGAATATGATGGGCGTCCGCGCATCTTCAACAAGCACGAAGTGTGGTGCACCACATCCCATGGATCCAGAACGTCGGCTCTATTTTCTGTCGGACTTCCCTCACTTGATAAAGTGCCTGCGCAATGGCTTGCTGGCTTCCGACTACCTGCTGCCAGAGGGTCGTGTAAGTGCTGTACACAGGTTGAACCACATTATTTTTTACTAGGAAGAGAACAACTATGTAACATATTTTTTACATTTCAGGTGTCGCTGAAAAGTGTCCGCAGAGCCATTGCTCTTGATGGCAAAAATGTTGCATTACAAGCCCTGTACGGGATCACATCTAGCCACACAAATCCCAACAGTTTTGAGGTTCAGAGGGTGTCTCTAGCCTTTCAACTCTTCAGTGACAAAGTCGTTAAGGGGCTGCAGCTGCACAGGGCTGAGATTGAAGAGACCTGCGGGAACATTTCGGCTACTCTCCATTTTTTTGAGTGAGTAGCAAAACTTATTTCTTTGCTGCTGAAAACTTTTCCATCGTTACGACCATAAGACAGTCTCCTTGTTGTGTATTGTTTCCTGATTTGTGCTAAGCAACTTAATTATGTTTCAAGACCATCCGTGATCTGATCCATGTGATGACATCTCGCTTCACTACCGAGGCTCTGCGTCCCAATTCTCCATCTGTTGAAAAGCTTCGCTCATTTTTGTTGCTCCTGAGTGCACGGGAAAAACACACTAATGGAAAGGAAGGCTTTTTAAGCCAGTCCACAGCTACAGGACTACGTGTTGCACTGTCTAGTGTGCTGTCACTGTTGGAGTACTTAACAGAACGTGCAGGCTTCAACTACCTGATGACCAGTAGGCTAAGCCAGGATCCAGTTGAACATCTTTTTGGAATTGTGCGCCAGTCTTCTGGGTGCAATACCCACCCAACACCACAGCAATTCATAGTTACTGTGAACTGCCTTACATTCAACAACCTTGCGCACTCTGTTTCCACGGGAAACTGCGAGCCTGGCATCCTCAGTTCCCTTTTGGATGCAGATGCTGGCCAGCAAAGCTCCCATAGTGGCAGGCAGGAACTTGTTGATAAACTGCTATAGATGCAGGCAACATAGATGCAGCAAATGCAGTGCTCCCGAAATTACCCCCAGACCATTCCACTTGCACTGTGCCATCAAGTGACAGCCGGCTAATATTTTTTATAGCCGGTTATGTGGCCAGGAAATGCGTCCTGAAGACAAACTGTGAAAGCTGCCTCAATTTTCTTTTGTTGACCAAATAGGCGGCTGGGAACTTAAACCTAGCCCAGTTCACTCGCGTGAAAGACAACGGTGGTCTTCTGTATCCCGCTGCCGCTCTGTACAAATTCGTAGCTCACCTAGAAAATGCGTTCACAACATGGTTTAGCCTCCTAGAACCACATGCAGACAGCATCATTGATATTGTAGATGTGGTTAAGGCAAAAACAGAGCTCAGACTTGGCTGTCCAGACCACTGCGAGAATGTTGCAGCCGAACTCACTGCTTTTTACATAACAACCCGCCTTCACTTTTTTATGAAAAGCATCAATAGCAGCAACAACCGGAAGCGTCAAGCTTCTAAGTACCTGAAAATGAGTCGATGCACTTAGATTTGCGAAGCACCCTGTTAGGGTAGCTCCAAGGCCAGCCTTGTTTCCACGGATGAAATTTCTATGTAACCTAATTTAGGCTGGTTACGCCAATAATGTGCCTGCCATTAAACCAATATTTTCTTCAGTTTTTCTTTTACTTGTCCGCACTTGCCAATAAAAGTATAATGCTCGCCTCTCGTGTATTATCAACCTGGCTTTTGTCATGCATACACTGCAAGTAAAATTTTCCGAAAATTGGGGTGGAAATATTTTCAGTCATGGGTAAAATTTTCTGAAAATGCGTTTCTGAGGCCGCTTAGCCGTCTCAGAAAAAAAAAACTGATTTCCGTAAGACTAGATCACACGTAGGCGCGCGGACAGATGAATGAGGGGTGTAGTTCTCTATAATTAAGTCGACGCGGTGGCCCGGTGGTTATGGTGCTCGGATGCTGACCCAAAAGACACCGGTTCGATCCCGGCCGCGCCTATCGCATTTTGATGGAGGCGATATGCTAGAGGCCCGTGTACTGTGCGATGTCAATGCACGTTATAGAACCCGGGTGATCGAAAATTCCGGAATCCTCCGCTACGGCGTCCCTAATAGTCTGAGTTGCTTTAGGACGTTAAACCCCGTGGTACCAAAATATAATCGCAGGTAAACAATATCAGCCTGATAAAAGATGCATCTAGAGACCTAACATCCACCGTCAAATCCGTGAGCCTCTCTCATTGCCCGACGCCCGTTCTCGCTAGCAGACGGTATACGACGACGCGGTTTTTCATCATCGCCGAAATGCTCAAAGGGTCACGGCGGGGGAAAAAAGGTGCCTATGAAGTTAGGTTGAAGCTAGTTGAAGCAAATGACATGCATGTTTATTGACTACAGGCGTATTAGTGAACCACACTGTAACAACGACTCGGATAAACACACACAAGCTCCAGCGACGACGCCGCTAGAAAAAGTTGCAGTGGCGCCACCTGGTGGTTTCTACGCCAAACGGCACGCCCGCGCCCTTCCGTTCGCGCCACTAGGATAGTTCTAGTTCACTATAACCGTGACGCTCGTATATCTGGAACGAGAGTATGGCGTGGTGAGACTGCCACAAAACAAATGATCTTATATTTTAAAACAGCACTAATCTTATGAAGTGAATTTATAAAATTAAAATTGAACGTTTCTTTTCTCAATTTATTTATGCTGTTAACTCGCTGGGAGAGAGAGTACTCCCTTGAAGCCTCAAAGGACGAACTCGAGCTGCCTTGTTTCGAAGCTCCTTTGAGCTAGGTGTCCTTTGGCGCGTTCGTCCTTAGAGTAATGGAGCATTAGTTCAAAGTACCTTTACTGTGTCCGTGTGACAGGGGTATAAGGCCGTTCTCGCATCCTTTTCTTTTTAGCGCCACATCTTTTTCTTTTTAACGCTTCTAAATACATAGGGACAGATTGCATGCGGAATACGAACTTGAAAAAGCTTCAGGAAAGCATGAATGCAATTAAACACGCATGCAAACGCGAAAGCATGAATCGTACTACGCGCGGCCGATCAGCGCAAGCCACGGAGCAAGAATATAACAAGCGTTTGCGGGTCGGTAGGCTGGAAACGCTGATTGGTCCAAAAAAAAGTGGCGCCACGCCTGTAACGTCATGGTCACGTGACTTTTAATGACGTCATGTCCGGTTGGGGACAGACACATTTTCCCTAGAGTTTTCTCGGAATTACCCACGTTTGTGACAGCGTGCGCGCGATAAAAAAGCGCATCTTTACCTCCACCCCACCCAGTTCGACCACTATGCCGAGCGGGGTGCAGTCGAAGAACTGCTCTCGCCATTCACGTTTACCCCCCGCCCCCCCCCCCCCCCCCCCACGACACTTTCCCTAACTCAGATGTTTTGTCGCATTTTTTATTTTTATTTTGTGTGTTTGTGTTTGCATGCACAGTGCACGTCTCTCTAGTTAAGCTAACTGCGCCGCTGATTCCGCATTGACTATTCCTGCCGAAGAGGCTCCAGGGAAGTGTCCTGCCATGTCTCCGCTTTATTCTGTTTTTCTTTTTACTCGTTTTGGCCAGCGGCACGCGAGTACACGCATCTCCGCGAATCCGCCACCGTCTGTTTCTGTACTCGCCGCCGCTCTGCCTTGAGGGGCGACCATTCTCCCCTCTCGCTCCTCGTTTTCCTTTTTCTCTTTCTCTTTTTTTTCTGCACGCTCCCAGCGGCTTCTCGGTGGACAGGGTGCAACAGCGCGTTTTTGTTTTTCTATTTATTGCTCTTTCTCCCTTTTCTAGTATTATTCTTTTCTGTCCATCTTCTTTCCAGCACCCGATTGCTTGTTGCTATTTTCATGTGGCGGACCATGTGTGCCAATTACAACTCCTCAAGAACGGGAGGAAGATCGCTGTAACTTCAGTCTTGAGCAAGAACAGGCTCTGTCCGAAACGTCGACTCAAAATAAATCTGTCTAAATGAAGCGTCTCTCAACTTTGCATATATATATATATATATATATATATATATATATATATATATATATATATGGAAGCAGTTAGGGTTGCTCAACGGGCCAGTGAAAACTTGCACAGTGAAAAGGTCACAACTGGTTCGATTATCTAGGTTTATTCACCAACGGTTTCGGACGGTGGACCGTCCTTCATCAGGGTAAAGTCGAATGAATACACAGATGTGCGCATTTACGCTCCTAAATACAGAGGGAGAGGAGGCACTTTCTCTCTCTTTCTCTATGTCGGCGTCCACTAAGGGGAAAGGAGAATGGGTGCGAAACAAGTTAAAAAAAGCTAGTTAAAATACAGAGGTGAGAGACATGCAGCAGAGCTGGATTTTCGCCGAGAAGACTAAAGCAAGAAAGGTTTCCCTCTGCGGAATCGAGAAGTTCGAGCACAAAGGGAAAATAACGAAAACACAGAAAACAAGAAAAGAACAAAAAGGAAAACACCAGAATACACTGAAATAAAACACAAAGGCGCACATAGCATGACCCGCTCCCCAGCGGTGCAGATGTTAAGAACTCTTGTAATGTAATTTACTGTCAGCTGTCAAGGCCGCATCATCACGCCTTGTTCAAGAGGCACCAGTGACCGTTACGAGGGCAGCGCGTCGCCTCAGCGGCGGAAACGCGGTCATCCAGACGCCGTGTCGAAACCCGATCCCGCAACTAGCCGCCGCAGAAAGCAGCCACCGGCCGTTCGTCAGAGGGCGCCTGCGCCGCGCGTCCCACCGCTGACAATTCCGAGAAGGGAGCTTGGAGGACAAGGAGGAAAAAGGGAAACCGGCATGGAGTAAAGAAGAGGGGGGGGGGGGGGGGCGCATGGTGAGCAGGATAAAAGGAAAACAAATGGAAAATAACAGACGGGAGCTTCTTTCTCAATTGGAAAGGTTTTTGAGGAAGGCAAAATTGCCCAAGTTCTCATTAATGCCGTGGGTTAATGTCCGAAATTTATGTATGAAATACGATTCCCTTTGTTCTCTTTGGCGGCCGGTTTGAAAACCCGACTGTAGGAGGATGACCCGGATGCTTTCAAATGAGTGCTGTGGCAGACATAGGTGCTTAGAAAAGGGTAGGTTTGGCAGTGTGTGAACGTGGGCCTTGTGGTTGTTGAATCGCAACCTGAACGGAGTTTCTGTCTGGCCGATGTACTGCATGCCGCACACGCTGCAGTGAAGCATGTAGACCACATTTGCACTGTCGCAATTTAGAGTTTCTTTGATTGTGAAAGTAAAGTCAGAGAAGGTACCTTTTGCAGTTCCTGTTGTCAGCATGTGACAGCAAACCTTACAGCGTGGTTTTCGGCAGGGTTGACACCCGGGGTTTGGGTTAGCATTGGGCGATGTTCTGGATTTAACTAAAATGTCTTTGAGGTTCTTGCTGCGCCGGTATACCGCTCTTGGTGGCTGCTTAAAAATGCGGGACAGGTGACTGCTTTGCTGGATAATGTTAAAATGTTTTGAGAGGATTTTGTTCACGCGTGGCATGTTTGATGAATGTGTGAGAACGAGGTTGGTTTGCCTTTCACCTTGCTGGAAGTTTTGGGGACTCAGTATTTTATTTCTGTCTAGACCGCGAGCTTTCCGAATAGCGTCTTCCACGATGGAAGCGGGATATTTTTTCAGTAAGAGATTTGTCTTCAGTTGTTCAGCATGGCGGTCAAAGTCATCGAGCTCAGAGCATATCCGTCGGTATCTATGAGCCTGAGAGTAAGGTATGCTCGTCTTGCAGTGGTGCGGGTGGCTGCTCTTAAAATGTAGATACTGCGGGCGGTCGGTGGGCTTTCTGTAGAGCGTTGTCTTAAGTACGTTTCCCTTTTTCTGTATTGTCACGTCCAAGAAGTTTATAGATGTTTTGGAGATGCTGTGGGTGAACGATATCGATGGGTGAAATTTGTTGTAGTTCCCTATAAATGTTAATAGGCTAGCTTCATCGTGAGGCCAGATGAGGAAGATATCGTCCAGAAAACGCTTGTACAGGAGTGGCTTCGAAGGTTGAGTGTCCAGAAATTGTGTTTCGAGATCCGCCATGAATATATTGGCATAGGCAGGTGCCATCCTGGTTCCCATCGCCGTACCGTTCACCTGAAGAAAGTGCCTTCCCTCAAATTCAAAGTGGTTGTAATTGAGTACTAAACCCAGAATAGTTGCGAGAGTTTCCCCATCCAGGTGAACCGGAGGATCCGTCCGCAGGTATGCATCCACCGCCGCGCGTATGCCGTCTGAGTGCGGGATATTTGTATATAAAGACGTCACGCCCATTGTGACCAATAAGCTCTCATCGGGAATTTCAATGTTAGACACCACTCTGAGTTTGTGAATTTTCGGGAGGAGGTAGAACCGCCCAGGGACTGGTTTGACCGGCTTCATTGCTTTAAACATGTCCTGGGATATCTTTTGTTCTTGGAGGAGAGATTTCATCTCACTGTTAATTTTTACTTCGAAGTCTTCTGTGGGGTCGCTGGTGAGTTGGGTGTAAAATTGTTTATTTTCCAATTGTCGGAAACCTTCTTTTAAGTATTCGGTCTTGTCCATAACGACGATCGCGCCACCTTTGTCCGCAGGCTTGATGATGATGTCGGACCGCTGACTTAAAGAGTTAAGGGCCTGGCGTTCTTCGGACGAGAGGTTGTTGTTGACCGCTCTTGGTTTTGATTTTGAATACGATGATAGGATATCCTTTTAAACGGCAGTGATGTACATATCCAAATGTCTATCCCTGTGTTCGTTTGGAGTCCATGACTTGTCGGATGTCCCTGGTATGTTGATTTCCCGGTTCGTTTCGCGGTTTTCAAAATACTCACGCAGACGTAAGTTCCTTGCGAAGTTATCTAGATCCTGATATAATTGAAATTCATTGAATTTTCCGGTCGTGGGGCAGAAGGTTAGGCCTTTAGCGAGTAACGCACGTTCCGAGGAAGTGAGAGGCAGGCTCGACACGTTCACCACGTTGTCAGCCCTAATGGAAGGCTGACCAGTAGTAGGCGCACAGTTTTGCTCAGGGGCTAACGTATTTCTAGTAGGAGGCGGGCTTATCGAACGGGGCGCTGGTGCCACACCGTCCCGCCGGAGTTTCCTAAGCTTCTCCATGCCTGTTTCTCTGGTTTTTCGTTCTTCGAATTCATTTAGCTCCGTTATTTCTGTCGCCGTTAGATCCGGTTCGAGACGGGTGCATTTTTCAATGTGCTTCAATTCAATAGTTTTTCGTTGACTGTGCCGTATAATTAGGTCCACAAGGCGTAGTGAACTGTCGTGTAGAATACCTTTCCACTCAGCCTCCTCGTCAGCATTAAGGGTGGTCATCGCTGGGGTTAGTTGCAACCTCAAGCCCTTGGGTACGTTTCCCTCTTCTGAATATCGTGTTAGTGTTGTTCCGTGAGCTTCATACCTGATCCGTTTTTCGATACATTTTCGCAGTTTCAGAAATGAGGGTGAGTGAGTTATTGGGGAGCGGGTCATACCTGTGGCGAGTCAATCGCTGCGCTGTGTCGGGGCGTGGCGTGCCATCTCGGCGCAGGCCCGTCTCGTCATGTAGCGGCGGCGGGGGGTGTTACGTCTCGCCTACGACGCGCGGTATAGCCGGCGCGGATGCAACGGACGCCGCGGCTTTGTTCAAAGCGGCGGTCATTTGGACCCGTTCATCGCTGCCGCAACGCCTCCCGCCAAGCGCGTCCAGGCAGGTTTCAGTGCCACGTGTCGTCGTGCGTGCGTGTGTGTGTGTGTGCATGTTGGTGCCCACGCTTGTCAAAGCGCGGCAGCCGGGGAGAGGAGCTCCCCAACTGGGAGGCGAGGAGGTCTGACCGGCGCCGGCCTGGCGGACGCACCCGTCACGTCTGGACATGTTCAAGCGTCGCCGTATCGGACGCCTCTTCCCAAGCCGTTCCTTCTTGCCCTCGACTCCGAGGGTATAAAACGCCGCTGCCCCGGACGCCGAGGGGGACTTCGATTCCTTCCTTCGAGTAACGTGGTCGCCCTGACCGGCTGCTCTTTTGGCGATGCCAGAATAAACAAGTTGTTCTGTTGCCAGTCGACTCATCCTTTGCCGGGACCTTCGGATGTTTCCAGCTGTGCCCCAGGCCGCCAGGCCAACGCTACCCTTGGGGCTTGCAACCCTTTTACAACAGGGGGTACGGGGGGTGACTCGACCCCTTGCACCAGGGGGCGAGTAGTAGACGTTGTTTCTGTCCTGTTGCCTGTCCAGCCGCCTCTTGGAGTCCTAGCCACCGGACGCTGACTGGAGCTCCATCTTGTCGCGGGGGCTGTGGCGCAGAGTACGCGTCGGAGGTGATCGCACACGACGGCCACGCCCTCAAAGCTCAAATGATATCCATCAGCCGCGAGAACCCTCCACGGTGGCAGCTCGTGCAATGCATGGTTGAGGTACGCCACTCCACTGCCAAACTGTCGTCGGTGGCACAGTCGACGCACCTGGTCCACAAAGTTCTGCGTCTCGTTGTGTATATATATATATATATATATATATATATATATATATATATATATATATATATATATATATATATATATATATATATATATATATATATATATATATATATATATATATTTAGTTACCCTTGATGTAGTGTCTCTGTACACAAACATACCGCATGATGATGGCATCCGAGCTCTGGTCGCATCCTATGGAAAACACAAAAACGCTGATGCTCCTAGCCAAAGTACCATCGCTGCACTTACTGATCTGGTCCTCAAGCTCCACTTTTTTGAATTCAACAACTCCTTTTACCTACAAACGAGTGGTACCGCTATGGGAACGAAAATGGCGCCAAACTATGCCAACATATATATGCATAGCATTGAATCGGAGTTTATCCGCTCATACCCAACAAAAACGGCTTTTTACAAACGCCTCCTAGACAACATGTTCATGGTATGGACGAAAACAGAGGACCAATTCATCCAGTTTATTTCAACATTTAACAACGTACATCCAAACATCTGTTTCACACACCCTTACTCCACCAGTCCAATTAATTTCTTGGACGTCTCAATTCGAATGAAGAAGGGTACCTTAATCACCAGTGTCTATAGAAAGCCCACGGATAGGCAACAGTACCTTCATTAGAAGAGCTGCCACTCACGCCACTGCAAAACTTCAATTCCATATTTTCAAGCCATCAGATTCAAACGGATCTGCTCACGACCAGAAGACTTCGAAGAAAATTCTAACCGTATGCGGGAGGTTCTGAGCGACCAATGCTATCCGCGGCCTCTATTTTTGATGATGCCATTAGGAAAGAGGAAGCAAAAAGACGTAACGAAATGTTTGGGGATGCCCCATCAGCAACCGCAAATGACACCGCTCTAATCTCGTCTTAACCTTCGCAAGCAACCCACCTAATGTCAACAAAATTCTAAAAAAAAAACATTTCAACATAATCGAACAAAACGACCGCCTGTCAAAAATTTTTCCAACAGTTCTACATGTTACCTACAGACTACCGAAAAACATGCAAAATTATGTAGTTCACTCTACTATCAATAAGTAAAAGCCTGTGGTTTGCCTACCTTGCAGGAAGAATCGCTGTCAAGTTTGCCAGCACATGCGGACAACAACACTAGCTCAATGCACACACTCTAACTTCAAACACTCCATCCGTGAAAACTTGAACTGTGACAGTAGTAACGTAGTATGCATGCTCGAGTGTGGCGATTGTCAGATGCAATACATTGGCCAAACAGAGAATTCCTTCCGAATTAGATTCAACAACCACCACGCGCACACCAGATCTTTCTCTCCTCCCCCTGTCGAAACATCATTCCCAGGAAGGTCACGAGTTTCACAAACTAAAAGTTACGCTGCTACAGAGCGGCTTCCAAAATACCCGTGAGCGTGAGCAACGAGAGTCATACTTTATATATCAATTTAATACTGTGCAGGCCAGTATAAATGAAAACCCTGGTACTCTCTCCACACTTCAGAGATCATAGTCCTAGCCCTACTGAAATTCACAGCACCACGACTGCATCGCCTGAGGTCATACCAATTTGCGTGCTTGCTTCCACATGCCGCCCTTCTCCTCCCCCTGCCATTCTTTCTTGCTCATGACCAGAGAAAAACAGTTCTGATAGCAAAGCATATTGCCTATTCCCCCCTCAACTTTTTATATTTTTATATTTTTTATTTATTTATTTTTTCCTGCTTTGCAGATAATAGATATAGGGCAGTAACCCATTGCAATAACGCACACTTGGGCGATTTCGCGCCTTCGTTCCCCATTTTCTTTCTGTTACTCTCCCCTCTCTCTCAGTTTTTAGGAAGGAGCCCTCTTTTTGTCTCCGCGACGGAAGGCGGGCGGAGGCACCTTCGACGCATCTTCGCGTTTCGTAACTTCACTTAATTGAGGTCTCCTTCGTTTTAAAATTGCGCTATAACTTGAAATGACCCATGCTAGCTGCCATGAAAAATCCCTTTTTTAATTGTTCAACAAACCTCACAACTCATTTATGTCACGAAAGGAATGAAATGCTACACTTATGTCTCATTGCTTTGGTACATTCATGGTTCATTATGCAATGTAAAATCTGATTTAGGAATATTTTGTTACTTGTTGCATGGTTTGTTCCTGAAATTCAGCACATCCGCCAGTGTTGCGTTCCCGCGTTGTTTTCTTTTTTGTTAATTGAGTACAGATGAATAGCCACCGTAATCTTCGCCGATCGCCCAGTGTGGGTATGTGCCATCTTTTGATAGGCTAACAACAACAGCAACATTGGCCAGGCTATCAGCTTCCGCAAGTTAGGTTCACGCAAGCTCCGCTTCAGGTTGATCTGATCTCCTTGCAACGAGTTGCTGATACGCAGGCTGACCCCGTTTTCTATTACGACCATATTTACCCGTCCCATGCGAAACATATGCCCGCAAATATCCTAAATGATCTTCTTTCTGAACACCTACACAATTTTCCTCATCATACTGTTCTCTCCACTGATGCCTCCGGCAGCTGTGAGAAGGCGGCGATTGGGATATATTCGCAGGATCTGGCTTGGAGCTATTCCGTTCGTATCCCTGATTATACTTCTAAATTCTTCGTAGAGTTTTTGGCTATTGGTTTGGTTCTTCTCAAAATTCCCAGACATGTAGCACGGGTTCTTATTCTTGCAGACTGCCTTTCAGTTTTAGACTCTCTCCAAAACTCCGGAAAATCTTTATTGCATCGGCCACTTAGGTTTTTTGTTCCGTGCACAGTGCGTGAGATCCGCTTTTTCCGGGTAGCTGCAGGCATTCGGGTGTCTATTTTAACGAGGTGGCTGATTTATTGGCAAGGTCAGCTCTCAGCGCTCCTGTAATCTTAATATATCCCGTCCCTCACCTCATTCTGTTGGAAACTTCACGTTTCCAGTGGTTCCAACTTATTTCAGCCAGCTTGAGTGATCCGTTGCTCTATACCGTGGATTTTCACCACTTAAAGTACCTATGGGATGTCCGGTGGTGTAAATCAAGGCGTTTTGAGGTGTCAATGACGCTTCTGCGATGCAGAATCCCTCACTTAAATTTGTACTTACGCAGATACGGGTTCCCTGTGTCAAACCTTTGTGTCTCATGTGGGCAAGTTGAAACATTAGACCATTTTCTCCTCTCTTGCCGGCCGTTGTTCAAGGAAATCAGTATTTGGAGGTCCCTCTTCCAGTCTCTTCCAGTTCTTCTCTCGTTCGGTGCGAGCGCCAAGGAATTCCCGTTAAGCAGTGTTTGTGGCTACCTTCATGATTACATAAGTGCAACTGATCGGTTACCTTGTTAGCTGCATACAAAATTCTGTCTCATGTCCGAAATGGTTGGTTCTATTCCTGGTAATTCATATTTCTGAAATTTAATTGAATTTTCCTATCTTTATCTTGATTCAGTCTTCTACGCCGCCGCCTCACGTCTTTTTTCCCGTTAAATACTTCATTGGCAAATCTCCACTGTACCTTGGCCAATCCCGCGTGGGTATGTGCCATATTTATTGAGGTGAAGAAGAAGAGTGTGGACTACAAACACTATCTGTACTTGTGCTCTATGTCTTTTTTTGTGTCTGTTTGCAATGTAAGCCATTACTAGGTGGAAAGGCATGCACGTAATGGGCATACCCTGTGCACATGAATGCGGGAAGCTGGCCATGGTTGTCCAAGCATTGCCAACAAAGCAACGGGACCTTCAAGAAACAGGATATGAAGTGACCCCTCACATGCAATGATTTTCACACAAGTTGAAAATGTGGCAATTTACAGCAGTCCCGTGGTTATATTGTTGCAAAACAAGCCAGCTCATTTAGGCGGAAACATTTTTAGAGGCTGCCAAAAAGGAACATGTCAAAAAGTTACACATAGCATCCTGTTTCATTGATGATGTTTATATGTGAGGTAAACGATATGAACAAGCATCTCTTTGTTGGTTAACTGCTTTGCTATCCACGCACTGTCATGCAGTACATACACAATCACAGTCCAGTGACTGCAGAGCGGTCTGCAAATAGTAACTTGCAACTATACTATGCAGCAAGCTTCTTTGCACGGTATTTGTTACATTTATCGAACGATGAGATGGAATTGGTATGGCTATTTCTGCACAGTGCATTTCCTAAAGGCTCCTTTCTGTCATACTGTACTTTTTACCCAAAAAGCTTCCTACAGAGTCATTTAAATTGCTAAGTATAAAGATGTTTGTAGCAGGTGTGTGAGCCCGAACAAAAAAATGTTTTAATTTTCCTTAATTCTTCAGTATTCCTGATTATCACGACAAGGGCATCTATATGTTGGTACAACTTTTTTCAGGCGTCACAACTGATGCACCGATGTGTTTGGTACTAATTCATCTTCAGACCTTTCATGTCTGTTGGGTAAAAAAAAATACGAAATAATAGTTGGCTGCATTAGTTTTCACTGAGATAACTAGCATCACACAGCATGCTCTTGAAATTTCTCTGTCTGTAATTGGCTTCATTGTATAGCTTCATACTTGTTTTATTTAAACTCTGCACACTGCTCTTTTCACCGCACATGGCGACATGGTACGCGGAGCCCTGTGGGAATGGGCGAGGAGGATTCAGAGGTCGGCTGCTACTTCCCTGGAATCCAAACACAGCTATAGGCACCTGCAAGTCACGGTTAATTTCGGAAAGGCAGCTTTCCCCGCTTCCCTTCGTCGTCTTGTCCGTCGTGCGTCGCGTGTCGCGGCGAACCCGACAAAGGGGAGGCCATCAACCCCCCTCCCCCTCCCCTCCTGAAGCAGAGGAAAGATCCCGCAAATAGTTTCCTAGAGAGGTCCTTTTTTTCCCGTGCGGTCAACGAGGGGTCAAACGACAGGCCCAAGCAGTGTGAGGCAACGTTCTCTGTTCATTCTAGAGACGCAAGCTTACACTGCAAAATGAAACCTTGTCTTTCTCTTCCAAATGCAATTTCATTTCATTTTTACAAAATGCAAGTTACATACTAGAGATGCAAGGGCTAAAAGCTGCTAAAAAGCAGCTTGACTGGGCCCAAGCGCCTCTGAAATGGCAGTACGCGACAAACGCACTTCAAGCAAAAAAAATGTTTACATATACGTATAAAAAAGCATTAAAAATGTTTACGTGCTCTTAACGCAGCGCTATCCACGTTGTTTTATTGATGACGCCATAAGCAGAGCTTCAAATCTGAACCGTAGTCAAATACTCCAGGGGCACCGAAGAGATAACCGAAATGATTGCACTACAAACCTTATTCTCACATTTAACAGTAACGCACCGAACATAAACAGAATTCTTAATAAGCACTTTAATATTCTCCAGCAAAGTCAACGACTATCGAAAATATTTACATGCGCACCCCGCGTGATTTACAGGCGTGCCAAAACATTCAGAACCATCTAGTCCACTCCAAGGAACACAAAACCCCAAAATATGGATGCCAGCCCTGTGGTAAAGGTCGCTGCAAAGTTTGCAAGCACATGAAGACTACGTGTTCCGCAGCTAGTACGAGGTCAGTTTTCCAGCATTCAATCAACGGCAAGTTCGACTGCGACTCATCAAACATTATTTACCTTCTTGAATGCACTGTGTGTAACCAGCAATACATAGGAGAGACAAACACTGCATTCCGCATTCGATTTAAGAACCACCGAGCACACACCAAGTCTCTCCCCAATCTTCCCCTATCCAAGCATGTAAACTCAGAAGGACACCCATTTGACCAACTAAAAGTAACAATTATTCAAGGGGGCTTCAAAAACAGGCGAGAACGTGAACAACGTGAATTCTATTTTATCCACAAGTTTAATACTATTCACGAATGTCTTAACGGAAAGCCTGGTATCCTTTCTTTTATTCACGACCTCCAAACAAAATAATACTGCACCTCTCGTTAATTGGCGTGCGTGGTCCGCGGGCATTCCCTTCGTGAGCCTAGGCGGCGGCGCGCGCGTTTCGGAAGCTGTCCAGGTATCCCTTTTTTGCGTAGTGCGCTACTCGGCGACAGCCAGCTGAAATTTCTGTACAGTTCTCGCTTCCACGACATTACGACGACCCGCATAAAGGTACGCATTTTATCTCAAATTTCGCTTCATGTAGTGCTGTACCGATTACCTACATGCCTTGCGCATTACAGGACCTCGTTTTACTGCTGCAGGAGCACGTGGCTAGTGTCGTGCTGGTGTTCAAAGTTTTGCCACGCCATTACGACGACCCACATAAGGCGCGGTTTGAGGACCGCCGGCGCCGCCAGCTGAACCGCCGTCTTCCAGTGCAGTGCAGCATTGTTTAATTCCTTAGAGACTTCTCGCGCTTTGTCGAAATCGACGGCAGCCGTGAAAATTTACATATTAGACCTCGCTACAGCATAATCCCAGCGCAGCGCGCCTTTGTTTCTTTGCGTTGGCAAGCGTTAGAAGCGCGCGCCGTCTCGCGCTTTGTCCAAGTCGGCTCTAAAACTCGCGCTAGGCCTCGTTGCCGGGTTGACAAAGTGTATGGCTTTGTTCTTTTCAATGGCACGCCTCTGCCACTACAGTCGGCGCCCTTAATTTTATGATCGCTGTCAGCTTCAACAGCAAGTCCAAGAAAAGTTATGACGATCGCGCGGTGTGGAAATCGGCGGTAGAGACAAAAAACTCGTGCTTGTAGCTTCAGACTTACCCAGCTCCAGTGCTCCTTTGTTTATTTCCGTACCGACTACTCGCGCTTTGTAGAAATCGACGCCAGCTGTGAAAATTTACATATTAGACCTCGCTATAGCATTAGCCCAGCGCAGCGCGTCTTCGTTTTTTTGCGTTCTATAACTTGTATGCAGGACACCTTTGTTTGCTCGTTACTTCTGTTCTTTTCAGTCGTTTCCTGAATCCGTCCAAAGAGCCGGGCTAGGTGGATGATTGTTCGCCGTCAATGGAACCACATGGCGATCACACTGCATACAGCACGACTTTGGTACATGTGTTTTTTGAATAAAAACATCAGATGTCGAAGGTCATGGTCGTGTCCGAGGATTGCTTCGACAGCTGGGGAAAAACCGTGGGGACCGCACACGCTGTGTCGTCGCTGCCAAGTGAAGAGGCACAAAACGGCTGTCAACCTTAATAAAGGCCCTTCTCGGGGCCGCCTCAGTGTTTCCTGGCAGATCACGCGCTTTGCACCCTGTGCACGTGTTCTCCACATTTCCAATAGGTCTTTCAAACCCTGCAGAAGGCTTGAATTAGGAACTGCTAATATTAAGATGGTGCATGGTACTTGAGAAACAATAGCGGCTACAATGGCAAAGGTGAAGCAGGGCTGGAGTTACACGCAAATAAAGAAAAGGCTGGGGGTACCCTGATAACAAGCTGAAATGGTTTTGGACAGGACTCCTAGTTATTCGATATAAAAGACTCAAATAATGCATATTCAAGAGTTTATCAAGGTTTTTGTAGAAATATACTCTAAGCACTTTCCCTTCAAGAACATTAAGCAGTCTAAACGAATAGGAAAACCATGGATCACGCCAGAGCTCAAAAGAATGATAAAGCGCAAAAACAAGCTGTACCATGCCTTTTTGAATAATCTCTCATCTTATTTTTTAAAACAAACAAGAAATTAACTAAATGCTGAGCTTAGGCGCGCTAAGATTGTGTATCATCAAAAACTGTTCTCTGATGTTAGAATGAAATATTCAGACGCTGTCTGAAAGTTGTAAATAACTTGTTACGTCGCAATACGAAAAATGCGCCAACTCAACGAATAATCTATAAGGGCTCTGAATTATCCGCTCAGGCTCTTGCTGACCATTTCAACAGCAATTTTTAACTACCCATTTATCTATGATGCATCTACCTGAAGTTCCTTCATCTTGTAGCCCTTTCGAAAGCCTTTTCGTTGAGCCCACCAGTGAGACCGAAGTATGTACAAATTTAATTAATAGCAAATCCTTAGATGTTGGCAATATTCAGATAAAACCAGTCAAATATGTACTATCTTTTATTATAACTGTGCTTGCATACATCTTCAATTTGTTAATTGAAACGGGAGTTTACCCGGAAGAAATGAAGAAAGCAAGAGTGACAGTTGTGTTTAAAGGGGGAGATAAAAATGTAGTGTCCAATCATAGACCAATATCTGTGATTCCAGTCTTTTCAAAGGGCTTGGAAAAAGTAATCTTTTCCCGTCCAGTGAACTTTTTTTAATGCAAAACAAAACCTGTCTGATGCTCAATTTGGCTTCCGAAGGGGAAAGTCGACGGAAACGGCTTTGTTATCACCTAAGGAATGTATCCTGCAAAACACTGAAGCAGGTATTCTCACTGTCGGACTCTTCATTGATTTTAGTAAGGCTTTCGATTCCCTAAACCATCAAATTTTAACTCATAAAATTTCTCAAAACGGAGTTCGTGGAACACCTTTAGACCTCATGAAATCATACCTGCAAAATCGAAAACAATCTGTCTATATCCACAACCATCAGTCTTCTTTTCTGGCGGTACGAAATGGTGTGCCTCAAGGCAGCATTCTGGGCCCGATGCTTTTTAACATCTATATAAATGACATTGTGCGTATTTATGACAAAGCGAAATTTATTATATACGCCGATGATAGCAGTATACTAATCTCTGGTTACGACATAAACAAGTTAATTGAAGAGTGCAACGTAATCCTTACGAAACAAGAGAACTGGTCCTCTTCTAATTGCCTCCAAATAAACCCTAAAAAGACTAAGGTAATAATTTTCCGTGCAAGGAACAAGCCAGTCGAACTACAATGCGCTCCTAAATACGCAGGTTAAGAAATTCAAATTGTAGACAGCCACAAAATCCTTGAAGTTACTTTCTCGTCGCATCTCAGGTGGGATCGGCGTGTGGAAAATATTTGCAAAAAGCTCTCTCCAGTAGCAGGTGTTCTAACACGATGTCGATGGCTCCTACCCACTCACGTGAAAATTCAAATTTATCATGCTCTTTTCGGTTCCGTAACTCTGTTTGGGCAACCACCACAAAAACAAATTTGATAAAAATACAGGTTCTGCCGAAGAAAATGATCCGCTACATTGCAAACCTTCCTTATCTGTCTCTCCAATGCAAACTGCTTTTAGAAATTATAACATAATTCGTTTTGAACATATATATGTTTTTCGCATTTTGAGGTTCTTTTACCATTCTTCTCCTGCTTATAGAGATTTCTTAATACGTACTACACATTCAAGGACCGCTTCGAATCGACTCTACACCTGAAACACCGATCTCTGGTATATTCCACATTTTCGAATTAATTATACACTACAAACGCTTGAACACAATTTACCGACCACTCTTAATAAGTACAAAGTTTTGGCTAGTGTTAAACCAAGCGAGTTAAAAATGTATTTTGTTAATATATAGCCAGGTTGCATTTTATGTGCCTCTGTTGTCTGCCGGTGCCATGTATGCCTATTGAGTGTTTTTTTCTCTTTATTTTTCTCGGGTCTTCTCTTTGTTTTCATGCGTCTGTAAACTATTGTTAGTGAACATACATGCTTATTGTTTTCATTGCATTTAATGTATAGTCACTTGCGTCGTTGTTTTTGTTTGTTCTTATATATATATATATATATATATATATATATATATATATATATATATATATATATATATATATATATATATATATAGAGAGAGAGAGAGAGAGAGAGAGAGAGAGAGAAGCGGGCACTTCTACAGCGACACATTTATTTATCAACGTTTCGACCGCGGTGCGGTCTTCTTCAGGACTGCAGTGGTCTCGCGTCAAATGGACGTTTTAAGTTTGTGAGCTGCAGAGGAGGGCAAAAGGAGTCTAACAAGCAAATAGCAACCACAGTTAAAAAAATTGAACAAAAAAGTAAAAAAATAAAGATAGGTGTGCGGGGAGCAGACAGGGACAAAATTGGGGGAGGAAGCAAAAAATAGAAAGAAAGGAAAAAAAGGGGGGGGGGGGACTATTATAGTAAGGAAGGACGGGGTAAAAAAAGGAGATGGCGAAACGAGAGAAAGGGAGAGGAAGACGGAGCGGGGGACATGGGCAGCGCGGCAACCACAGGCGTACGAAAGCAAAACGTGCAAGACACAAACAAAATGCACAAACACAAAGATGGGCGCCGCTGCAGATGCGTGGCCAAAGAGGCGCCGCTGCGCAAATGACACTGGCAGCGACGAACAGGCCAAACCAGGCGCCTTTTGGGGGGTCTCACTAATTTCCGGTGAGCCGAGGGCTAGAACGTTAAGGAAGGAGAGGGCTACGTTAACGAGCACATGTGTAAGAACTTACTCAGGGGGTCTGGGTTTCACTGAACGGTGCACCCCTCTCCCTGGGCGGGTCGTTGAACCGACTTCGTCGGGAATACTTGGTTGTAGGGTTGGAGGGCTGGGCTAGCTGTGTACAAAGATTTGAAATTGTCGAAAAAAAGTAAGGAAAGAACGTCAAAGCTTATCAATACTGCACGAGGCAGGATAGTGTAAGTAAGGAGGGGTATGATTGCCTGGGATATACTAGGAGTTATAAAGGGTATATCAGAGTTAGCCAATTAACGAGAGGTGTAGTATTATTTTGTTTGGAGGTCGTGAATAAAAGAAAGGATACCAGGCTTTTCGTTAAGATATTCTTGAATAGTATTAAACTTGTGGATAAAATAGAATTCACGTTGTTCACGTTCTCGCCTGTTATTGAAGCCCCCTTAAATAATTGTTACTTTTAGTTGGTCAAATGGGTGTCCTTCTGAGTTTACATGCTTGGATATGGGAAGATTGGGGAGAGACTAGGTGTGTGCGCGGTGATTCTTAAATCGAATGCGGAATGCAGTGTTTGTCTCTCCTATGTATTGCTGGTTACACACAGTGCATTCAAGAAGGTAAATAATGTTTGATGAGGCGCAGTCGAACTTGCCGTTGATTGAATGCTGGAAAACTGACCTCGTACTAGTTGCGGAACACGTAGTCTTCATGTGCTTGCAAACTTTGCAGCGACCTTTACCACAGGGCTGGCATCCATATTTTGGTGTATTGTGTTCCTTGGAGTGGACTAGATGGTTCTGAATGTTTTGGCACGCCTGTAAATCACGCGGGGTGCGCATGTAAATATTTTCGATAGTCGTTGACTTTGCTGGAGAATATTAAAGTGCTTATTAAGAATTCTGTTTATGTTCGGTGCGTTACTGTTAAATGTGAGAATAAGGTTTGTAGTGTAATCATTTCGGTTATCTCTTCGGTGCCCCTGGAGTATTTGACTACGGTTCAGATTTGAAGCTCTGCTTATGGCGTCATCAATCAAAGAATGTGGATAGCGCTGCGTTAAGAGCACGTAAACATTTTTAATGCTTTCTTATACGTATATGTAAACATTTTTTTTGCTTGAAGTGCGTTTGTCGCGTATTGCCATTTCAGAGGCGCTTGGGCCCAGTCAAGCTGCTTTTTAGCAGCTTTTAGCCCTTGCATCTCTAGTATGTAACTTGCATTTTGTAAAAAATGAAATGAAATTGCATTTGGAAGAGAAAGTCAAGGTTTCATTTTGCAGTGTAAGCTTGCGTCTCTAGAATGAACAGAGAACGTTGCCTCACACTGCTTGGGCCTGTCGTTTGACCCCTCGTTGACCGCACTGGAAAAAAAGGACCTCTCTAGGAAACTATTTGCGGGATCTTTCCTCTGCTTCAGGAGGGGAGGGGGAGGGGGGTTGATGGCCTCCCCTTTGTCGGGTTCGCCGCGACACGCGACGCACGACGGACAAGACGACGAAGGGAAGCGGGGAAAGCTGCCTTTCCGAAATTAACCGTGACTTGCAGGTGCCTATAGCTGTGTTTGGATTCCAGGGAAGTAGCAGCCGACCTCTGAATCCTCCTCGCCCATTCCCACGGGGCTCCGCGTGCCATGTCGCCATGTGCGGTGAAAAGAGCAGTGTGCAGAGTTTAAATGAAGCAAGTATGAAGCTATACAGTGAAGCCAATTACAGACAGCTAGAGGAATTTCAAGAGCATGCTGTGTGTATTTTTTTTTACCCAACAGACATGAAAGGTCTGAAGATGAATTAGTACCAAACACATCGGTGCATCAGTTGTGATGCCTGAAAAAAGTTGTACCAACATATAGATGCCCTTGTCGTGATAATCAGGAATACTGAAGAATTAAGGAAAATTAAAACATTTTTTTGTTCGGGCTCACACACCTGCTACAAACATCTTTATTCGTAGCAATTTAAATGACTCTGTAGGAAGCTTTTTGGTAAAAAGTACAGTATGGCAGAAAGGAGTCTTTAGACAATGCACTGTGTTGAAATAGTCATACCAATTCCATCTCATCGTTCGATAAATGTAACAAATACCGTGCAAAGAAGCTTGCTGCATAGTGTAGTTGCAAGTTACTGGTTGCAGACCGCTCTGCAGTCACTGGACTGTGATTGTGTATGAACTGCATGACAGTACCTGGATTGCAGAACAGTTAACCAACAAAGAGCTGCTTGTTCATATCGTTTACCACACTATAAACATCATCAATGAAACAGGATGATATGTGTAACTTTATGACATGTTCCTTTTTGGCAGCCTCTAAAAATGTTTCCGCCTAAATGAGCTGGCTTGTTTTGCAACAATATAACCACGGGACTGCTGTAAATTGCCACATTTTCAACTTGTGTGAAAATCATTGCATGTGAGGGGTCACTTCATATCCTGTTTCTTGAAGGTCCCGTTGCTTTGTTGGCAATGCTTGGACAACCATGGCCAGCTTCCCGCATTCATGTGCACAGGGTATGCCCATTACGTGCATGCCTTTCCACCTAGTAATGGCTTACATTGCAAACAGACACAAAAAAAGACATAGAGCACAAGTACAGATAGTGTTTGTAGTCCACACTCTTCTTCTTCACCTCAATAAATATGGCACATACCCACGCGGGATTGGGCAAGGTACAGTGGAGATTTGCCAATGAAGTATTTGCACGGGAAAAAAGGCGTGAGGCGGCGGCGTAGAATACTGAATCAAGATAAAGATAGGAAAATTCAATTAAATTTAAGAAATATGAATTACCTGGAATAGAACCAAGCATTTCGGACATGAGACAGAATTTTGTATACAGCTAACAAGGTAACCGATCAGTTGCACTTATGTAATCATGAAGGTAGTCACAAACACTGCTTAACGGGAATTCCTTGGCGCTCGCACCGAAGGAGGGAAGAACTGGAAGAGACTGGAAGAGGGACCTCCAAATACTGATTTCCTTGAACAACGGCCGGCAAGAGAGGAGAAAATGGTCTAATGTTTCAACTTGCCCACATGAGACACAAAGGTTTGACGCAGGGAACCCGTATCTGCGTAAGTACAAATTTAAGTGAGGGATTCTGCATCGCAGAAGCGTCATTGACACCTCAAAACGCCTTGATTTACACCACCGGACATCCCATAGGTACTTTAAGTGGTGAAAATCCACGGTATTGAGCAACGGATCTTTCAAGCTGGCTGAAATATGTTGGAACCACTGGAAACGTGAAGTTTCCAACAGAATGAGGTGAGGGATGGGATATATTAAGATTACAGGAGCGCTGAGAGCTGACCTTGCCAATAAATCAGCCACCTCGTTAAAATAGACACCCGAATGCCTGCAGGTACCCGGACAAAGCGGATCTCACGCACTGTGCACGGAACAAAAAACCTAAGCGGCCGATTCAATAAAGATTTTCCGGAGTTTTGGAGAGAGACTAAAACTGAAAGGCAGTCTGCAAGAATAAGAACCCGTGCTACATGTCTGAGAATTTTGAGAAGAACCAAACCAATAGCCAGAAACTCTACGAAGAATTTAGAAGTATAATCAGGGATACGAACGGAATAGCTCCAAGCCAGATCCTACGAATATATCCCAATCGCCGCCTTCTCACAGCTGCCGGAGGCATCAGTGGAGAGAACAGTATGATGAGGAAAATTGTGTAGGTGTTCAGAAAGAAGACCATTTAGGATATTTGCGGGCATATGTTTCGCATGGAACGGGTAAATATGGTCCTAATAGAAGACGGGGTCAGCCTGCGTATCAGCAACTCGTTGCAAGGAGATCAGATCAACCTGAAGCGGAGCTTGCGTGAACCTAACTTGCGGAAGCTGATAGCCTGGCCAATGTTGCTGTTGTTGTTAGCCTATCAAAAGATGGCACATACCCACACTGGGCGATCGGCGAAGATTACGGTGGCTATTCATCTGTACTCAATTAACAAAAAAGAAAACAACGCGGGAACGCAACACTGGCGGATGTGCTGAATTTCAGGAACAAACCATGCAACAAGTAACAAAATATTCCTAAATCAGATTTTACATTGCATAATGAACCATGAATGTACCAAAGCAATGAGACATAAGTGTAGCATTTCATTCCTTTCGTGACATAAATGAGTTGTGAGGTTTGTTGAACAATTAAAAAAGGGATTTTTCATGGCAGCTAGCATGGGTCATTTCAAGTTATAGCTCAAGGCTACAATCACATCTGATATAGATGACACGCATGCTATGAAAGCAAGATATTTTTTTTCTTTTTTTATGAGAAATGCACAGGCAGTTTCAAAGTTTGCTTCACAATTTAATTTCTGGCGTATACACAAAGCCATGTCTATAAATTATTCGTGCGTTACACCAGAACCAACACTACTTAAGTTGGTAAATCATGTTCATTTCCTGGGTGTCATTAATAGCAATAATAATAATTGTTTTTTTGGGGGGGGGAAGGAAATGGCGCAGTATCTGTCTCATATATCGTTGGACACCTGAACCGCGCCGTAAGGGAAGGGATAAGCAAACATATGCTAATGCTGCTAATGTTATAGACAAACAAACAGTGGTTTTATGAAGACGTTAAGTAATACGTGATACTGTTGTGTCCATCAGGTAGGCAGTTTCAAGGCTTGCTTAACAATTTAATTTCTGGCGTATATTCAAAGGCATGTCTATAAATTATTCGTGCGTTACACCAGAACCAACACTACTTAAGTTGGTAAATCATGTTCATTACCTGGGTGTCATTAATAGCAAACATATGCTAATGTTATAGACGAACAAACAGTGGTTTTATGAAGACGTTAAGTAATACGCGATACTGTTGTGTCCATCAGGTAGGCAGTTTCAAGGCTTGCTTCTCAATTTATATTCTGGCGTATATTCAAAGGCATGTCTAGAAATTATTCGTGCGTTACACCAGAACCAACACTACTTAAGTTGGTAAATCATGTTCATTACCTGGGTGTCATTAATAGCAAACATATGCTAATGCTGCTAATGTTATAGACGAACAAACAGTGGTTTTATGAAGACGTTAAGTAATACGTGATACTGTTGTGTCCATCAGGTAATGAACTGTGCGGCAGTTTCAGTTTCTCTTCTCTTATTTTCAAATTCAATTCTCTTACTTTCAGTTTCTCTTCTTCAGAGTTTCAGTTTCAGTCACATGCATGTTGCTTGACACCGCGTATACGTGACGCAGGAAAAGTAGAGGGGGGGGGGGGGGTCGGAGGAAACTTGGCGTCAGCATGACATCGCTCGCTCCGGTGTGTCGTTCGATCTTGCATCTACAATACAACAACGTGCCGACGAGGTAAACCTTTACTATGAGTTTCACGGGATCTTACGCCCCCTCGTACATTCCTGAAAACCCCAGATCAGCCACCAATATCATGGAACCAGTGGAAGGCACTGTTTTCTACCTACTTAGAGGCGTCTGGCGCCTGAGTTTCCTGCATCCCGGCGCAAAGCTATAGATGCTTCTGCATTCGCGCGGCGTCGGAGGGCAGCGTCGTTCCGTTACGCCTCCCGCCACGAGCGCAATTTTAAAACGAAGGAGACCTCAATTAAGTGAAGTTACGAAACGCGAAGATGCGTCGAAGGTGCCTCCGCCCGCCTTCCGTCGCGGAGACAAAAAGAGGGCTCCTTCCTAAAAACTGAGAGAGAGGGGAGAGTAACAGAAAGAAAATGGGGAACGAAGGCGCGAAATCGCCCAAGTGTGCGTTATTGCAATGGGTTACTGCCCTATATGGATCATGACGCTCTATTATCTGCAAAGCAGGAAAAAAGAAATAAATAAAATATATAAAAATATAAAAAAGTTGAGGGGGGAATAGGCAATATGCTTTGCTATCAGAACTGTTTTCTCTGGTCATGAGCAAGAAAGAATGGCAGGGGGAGGAGAAGGGCGGCATGTGGAAGCAAGCACGCAAATTGGTATGACCTCAGGTGATGCAGTCGTGGTGCTGTGAATTTCCGTAGGGCTAGGACTATGATCTCTGAAGTGTGGAGAGAGTACCAGGGTTTTCATTTATACTGGCCTGCACAGTATTAAATTGATATATAAAGTATGACTCTCGTTGCTCACGCTCACGGGTATTTTGGAAGCCGCTCTGTAGCAGCGTAACTTTTAGTTTGTGAAACTCGTGACCTTCCTGGAAAGATGTTTCGACAGGGGGAGGAGAGAAAGAGATCTGGTGTGCGCGCGGTGGTTGTTGAATCTAATTCGGAAGGAATTCTCTGTTTGGCCAATGTATTGCATCTGACAATCGCCACACTCGAGCATGCATACTACGTTACTACTGTCACAGTTCAAGTTTTCACGGATGGAGTGTTTGAAGTTAGAGTGTGTGCTTTGAGCTTGTGTTGTCCGCATGTGCTGGCAAACTTGACAGCAATTCTTCCTGCAAGATAGGCAAACCACAGGCTTTTACTTATTGACAGTAGAGTGAACTACATAATTTTGCATGTTTTTTGGTAGTAGTTAGGTAACCTGTAGAACCGTTGGAAAAATTTTTGACAGTCGATCGTTTTGTTCGATTATGTTGAAATGTTTTTTTTAGAGTTTTGTTGGCATTAGGAAGGCTGTTTCCGAAGGTTAAGACGAGATTAGAGCGGTGTTCATTTGAAGTCACTGATGGGGGATCCCCAAACATTTCATTACGATCTGTTGCTTCCGCTTTCGTAACGGCATCATCAATAATGGAGGCCGGATAGCATTGGTCCCTCAGAACCTCCCGCATACGGCTAGAATTTTCTTCGAAGTCTTCTGGTCGTGAGCAGATCCGTTTGAATCTGATGGCTTGGGAATATGGAATTGAAGTTTTGCAGTGGCGTGGGTGGCAGCTCTTCTAATGAAGGTACTGTTGCCTATCCGTGGGCTTTCTATAGACACTGGTGATTAAGGTACCCTTCTCCATTCGAATTGAGACATCCAAGAAATTAATTTGACTGGTGGAGTAAGGGTGTGTGAAACGGATGTTTGCATGTACGTTGTTAAATGCTGAAATAAACTGGATGAATTGGTCCTCTGTTTTCGTCCATACCATGAATATCTTGTCTAGGAAGCGTTTGTAAAAAGCCGTTTTTGTTGGGTATGAGCGGATAAACTCCGATTCAATGCTATGCATATATATGTTGGCATAGTTTGGCGCCATTTTCGTTCCCATAGCGGTACCACTCGTTTGTAGGTAAAAGGAGTCGTTGAATTCAAAAAAGTGGAGTTTGAGCACCAGATCAGTAAGTACAGCGATGGTACTTTGGCTAGGAGCATCAGCGTTTTTTGTGTTTTCCATAGGATGCGACCAGAGCTCTGATGCCGTCATCATGCGGTATGTTTGTGTACAGAGACACTACATCAAGGGTAACTAAATATATATATGCAAAGTTGAGAGACGCTTCTTTTAGACAGATTTATTTTGAGTCGACGTTTCGGACAGAGCCTGTCCTTTCTCAAGACTGAAGTTACAGCGATCTTCCTCCCGTCCTTGAGGAGTTGTAATTGGCACACATGTCCGCCACATGAAAGTCGCAACAAGCAATCGGGTGCTGGAAAGAAGATGGACACAAAAGAAAAATACTAGAAAAGGAAAAAAGAGGAATAAATAGAAAAAGAAAAACGCGCTGTCGCACCCTGTCCACCGAGAAGCCGCTGGGAGCGTGCAGAAAAAAAAGAGAAAGAATAATAATAATTGGTTTTTGGTGGAAAGGAAATGCCGCAGTATCTGTCTTATATATATCGTTGGATACCTGAACCGCGCCGTAGGGGAAGAGATAAAGGAGGGAGTGAAAGAAGAGAGGAACAAATAGGTCCGTAGTGGAGGGCTCCGGAATAATTTCGACCACCTGGGGATCTTTAACGTGCACTGACATCGCACAGCACACGGGCGCCTTAGCGTTTTTCCTCCATAAAAACGCAGCCGCCGCGGTCGGGTTCGAACCCGGGAACTCCGGATCAGTAGTCGAGCGCCCTAACCACTGAGCCACCGCGGCGGGGCAAAAGAGAAAGAAAAAAAGGAAAACGAGGAGCGGGAGGTGAGAATGGTCGGCCCTCAAGGCAGAGCGGCGGCGAGTACAGAAACAGACGGTGGCGGATTCGCGGAGATGCGTGTACTCGCGTGCCCCTGGCCTAAACGAGTAAAAAAAACAGAATAAAGCGCAGACATGGCAGGACACTTCCCTGGAGCCTCTTCGGCAGGAATAGTCAATGCGGAATCAGCGGCGCAGTTAGCTTAAGTAGAGACACGTGCACTGTGCATGCAAACACAAACACACAAAATAAAAATAAAAAATGCGACAAAACATCCACGTTCGGGAAAGTGTCGTGGGGGGGGGGGGGGGAGGCGGGGGTGAACGTGAATGGCGGGAGCATTTAGGCAATGGTTCTTCAACTGCACCCCGCTCGGCAAAGTGGTCGAACTGGGTGGGGTGGAGGTAAAGATGCGCTTCTTTATCCCGCGCACGCTGTCACAAACGTGGGGAATTCCGGGAAAACTCTAGGGAAAATGTGTCTGTCCCCAACCGGACATGACGTCATTAAATGTCACGTGACCATGACGTTACAGGCGTGACGTCACTTTTTTTGGGGCCAATCAGCGTTTCCAGCCTACCGACCCGCAGTCGCTTGTGTGGGCGATACGCTGCATGTTAGGACGTGCCTCCAGCGATGGCGCCCGCGAGCCTGCAGACAGTGTTCGGTTTCGACAGCGGCTTCGATTGGAGGCCGACGTGTTTTGTGAACCCGTTCCCACCAACTAGAGTGTGCAGTGTCTGCGGTCTCCTTCCTTCATCGGCAGCCATGTTACCCTGTCTACACCTGCTCTGCCAGTCCTGCTACGAGGGCGCCAGTGCCAAACGCAACCACTGCCCCTTTCACAAGGAGCCCTTCCAGGAAGAAGACGTGGTGTGGTCAACCTTCAGCAGGGACAGTATCCTCGGCCACAAGGTACGCTGCTGGAACGCTGAGCACGGCTGCGACGCGGAGGACGTCGCATCCGCCATGTTGGAGCACTTCGCCAACGCCTGCAGCGAGAGTGTCCGACACCGAGACATTGCGGAACATCTGGCGTGTGACTGTGAACCACCGCGCGCACGCGACCAAGCATCAGAGGACAACTTTTCGAACGCCTTTATGGAAGTCAAAGGAACGCTGGCAAAGATATTGGACGAAAATTCTGCCCTGCACACGAAGATGGATTCGTTCGAGGACCGTCTGCGCCCTGATACCAGTGGCGCCTTTGCAGCGCAGTGCACCAGTATTGCCGACGCAGTGACAGCCTCCCTGGAACGGAAGTTTTCGGAGCTGACGACCGGAGCGTAGGCAGCGTTAGCTGAAGACCAACGCGAAGTCATCGCAGAGGTCGGGGACGCACTGGCTGACATCCAGCGGACCGTGAAAGAGAAGAACAGCGAAGGGTGTGAGCGGAACAAGTCGCGTTTGGAGGACAGGGTCGTCAAAGCCGTTTGTGGAGAACGCACGCTGACAGATGCCGAATATTCACTTTCAGAGATGACAGCAGCTATAAAAGAGGCGGCTTCAGTAGAGGACGAGGCGAAAGCTCTGGAACTGCTGGCCGTAGCGTCTCTCAGCATCAGAAGCGACGTCCTCAGCAAGTCCGTCCCGTACGTATGGACCATAGATGACTGGAATGGGTTCTGCGAAAATCCCTTTAAGGAGTCGCTGCCACGCTCCGCGAAGTGGTTCCGGACGTCTTCCGATTTTCCCCGACATCTCCACCGACCGGACTACCCCTGGCCTCACGGGCACAGCGCCAGCGTGGGAACGGATTGCCACCGTGGCTTGTCTGCGTGCTTCGCCGGCCATGCCTAATGGCATAACCACTGGGGATTATCTCCCGACGGGGCTGCGCCTCGGTTTCTTCGAAGTTCACCGACCGGCGGAGAGCGGTGCCGACCACCTGACGTCGCCTGCCAGCCTGACGAGGTCCTGGCCGCACACCCCTCTCCCTCGGGCCCAACTTATGCCAGGGGCGTGTCCATGTGTGCGGAGGTGTCTGTGTGTGATAGCGCAAGTTTTGTCCACAACCACGGCGAGGGCGTCCCCTACCTGGGGAATCTAGGGAAGACGCAGTGTATAAAACTGGACTGCAGATGCAGTTGAAGGAGCTCACTTCAGAACTCAAAAGCTTGTAAATATGTAAAATAAACCAAGTCTTCTTCCTCCACTAACGAATCCTTCGCTCAGCGGCACTCCTGACCTGGACGGAGCGGGCATCATCTTGACCGAGGCTGTGTCGAGAAGCGACCCCGATCCCCACCTTCAACAAGGCAAAACGCTGAGGCGTCCGTGTGCTGTGCGATGTCAGTGCACGTTAAAGATCCCCAGGTGGTCAAAATTATTCCGGAGCCCTCCACTACGACACCTTCCTCTTCCTTTCTTCTTTCACTCCCTTCTTTATTCCTTCCCTTACGGCGCGGTTCATTTGTCCAACGATATATGAGACCGATACTGAGCCATTTCCTTTCCCCAAAAACCAATTATTATTATTATTACTTTGCTTTTTTATTTTGGTGTGAACTTATAGCACGTTCTGTTTACTGGTCCACCGCCACGTTACATCTACCTAAGAGCATTTATTCGTTCTTCTGCATTGCGACGTAAGTATGTTCCCCCTGGCAGTTTGTGCAACATATTGAGCACTTGCTCTGATGTTCTTCCTGGTTGTTTACTTTCCCATCTGTTCTTAATAATTAAACATTAGACAGTTTGTTTTGGTTGCAGTTTATTTGGTTTCGTGGGTGTTGCAGTTTTTCGAAACAGCCAACGGTATCCATTATTTTTGATGAAGTCAAGCCTATAATATTTGGCTGGGATAATATTTTTTTTTCGAAGGATAAGCGTGAAAATTTCTTTTCCCGTTCCTCGCGGTGTGCCGACTTCCAATATTTCTAGTCGACAAGATTCCAGCACTGATGGGAGTCTCCGTAAAGAGCGCTGGTTAAAGGTGTTCCTACTGCGAACTATTGCGAGTATCTTACACGGCATGTGTCGTTGAGGTTCAGGGTGCGTGGAATGGGTGGGAATTGACTGATACAATCAAATATTTATGTCGTCCGCTTCCATGTAACTGTTATTATAGCCAGAAAACGTGCAATCTCAATCATTTGTGTAGGCACATTGCAGGGCCGTATAGTAATTGCATGCGCTCCCAACGTTAGAACCGTCTAGCGTAGTTCGGCTGCCTTGCTCTCTAGCGTACAAGCTATGAGGGAAAGCCTCTATTCTTGCATGAATGGGTTGTTGCTTGGAGCAATTACAGAAACTGGTGCATATTCAATGCGGTTGTTTTTTGCAGCAAAATAGGCTTTGCTGCGAACAACGTTCCATCACAGTGAATGAGCTAGGCTATTTCTAGTGGGCTGTCTTCACCAAAGCTTGTCTGAAATAAATCCTTGCGAAAATCTCGGCGTGTGCAGTGTGGTGGTTAATTAGAAAAACGTGCAACACGTATTAGAGAGAGAATCGAGACGACGGCCGCATTTGGCACCTTCCGACTGTTTACTTGCAGCATCGGGACACGTATACTGATAGCCACAAGGTCAAGAGCACCTGCAAGATCCGACAGATTACTCGAATAGGGGTACCGAGAGCCAATTTTTGGCGCATTAAAATGTTTTCATCATCATCACGCCCCAGCAGCCTCCTGAAGAACTGTTCTTTTTCTCTCGCCCTCTTTGGAAGCGAAAAGATCCGAGGATGTGTGCCAGACATTGCCGTAGGCGTAGAAGGTGTGTGACGACGTTAACTCGAGATCGTGGCTATACAGACGCAAGGCACCATTTGTTTTCTCAGCACCAAACAAGCTGTACATTACTTTGCCGTCGTATACATTGCGAAAATGCGGGCGGTTGCAACACAAGGCGCGACGTCGCTCATGTGTGTCACTATAGAGGAGTGGTTCGTGCTATCACCCTCACTTAGGCTATATATTCGGTGCAGGACAAAGGACGGTGCTTAAACGACCGTCTAAGGGCGCCGACCAGAAAGTAGATGAAAGTTCTTTTATAGTGATGTTTTAACGGAGTTAGGATGGTGACAATGCACATAAGCTCAGCGTATAATAGGTCTAATAGTGATGCCGTAACGGAGTTATGATGGTGACAATGGACATAAGCTTAGCGTACCAAGGCTGGTCGTCTTTGTCTGGAAGCCATCAGTTCTGGTGGCCTGGTGATGGGGATGGCGTTGGTCGAAATGGATGCCGGAGGGTAGCTGTTGCTAGAGCTGGTGGTTAAAGACCAAGCGAACACATCTTCATTGACGATAAAGATTTTTGGGTGCCTTGAGTGGGACGCCTAGTCCAGCAGTCCCGCGGTGCCTGCTGTGACGTGCGGTGTTTGGATTAGCCCCTATTTTGGGCCAGGGTCCTCGCTGAGCAGATAGGCCTGACACTGCTCCTCTGAGGGCTTTGGAATGCTTACAAGATGTGAAATTATGTGAATTTTGCCTCACAGCGTTGAAATTCCGGGCTCTAATTAAGACACAGGGTTCTAGTGGTGTGGCCCGGCTGTTGTGTAAAAGTGAGTTCGTAATTTGCGGAGATTACATTCCTCCTCCTGGACGAGCGATACATGAGGTACTGGGTGTACCTGTCTAGACTTCCTGTGGGAATGAAGGTATTCAGCGTGAGAGGTTGTTGGCAGCGTTCTTCTTCTTCGCCCCAGGTATATGGCACATACCCACGCGGGGGGATTGGCCAAGGTGTAGAAGAATAAACAAAGAAGTTTCCATGGAAGATGACGACAATTGCAGCGTTGTATACCTATCGTCATCTTTTTTAGGGGTGTTACTCGGTGCAAGCGAGCACGCGCATGCCCAGGGGCGGCACTGTTCCCCCATGTGTTGGTCCCATGCCACCCGGGAACCCGAGTACTGGGGCTTGTCATCAAGATATTTTCGTAATTTTTAAAAATTTCAAAATAAATTGTAAATGATCGCTCCGCTTTTGAGGTCGTGTACGCGGCATGAACACTCGGTGGCCTGCACTGTACATAATGCAAACGTATTATAGCCAACCTCAAGCGCCTTTTTCACGGACCCTGAAAACGGAGCGGTTGATTGCAATATGACTGTGACCTATGTTATTCAACATTGAATATATTTTTGCTACGCTGCGGCGGCCCGCAAGCGTTTCCCATTTGATCGTGTTTTTTAGAGCGTGGTGATGTTATCGTTAACATGATATATTAAGAGTTTCTTACGAATCGCGCTACATTATTTCGGGTGGCTTCCAACATGTTAGCGAGGGTTACTGAGTCAGAGTACTACGCCGCAGCTGCATACTCTCAGACTAAAACGCACTTCTAAAACGCGTAGTACCTCTCTGTGCATTCCGTGTCCATCTTTCTCGGGGAAAAAGTTTGAAAGTTTGAAAGTTGTTAGACACTCTTATGGAAATATCGAAGGCAATGGTCCATTCTAATGATATGTAGCAAAATATTTCCTTTACAGTGTTTCCATCGATCGCATCGAACAGTTAAGCCTGCGATAGAAAAACATTGGGGAATACTTTTTGCGATAACAAAAACGTGACTAGAAAAAAAAAATACACGACTGCCGTCGGGTTATCTGCACATATACTGATCGCTGTAGTGAAATCTTGCATTATATGAAGAAATTTCTTTCATAAACGGTTTCCCGCTCAAATATGATTTTGTTCGGAATTTCTGGGTATGATCATGGTTGATCTCTCTTCTCGCCACATACTCACCCATGACGACCCTCTTTCTTCTCTTTCCCTTCCCCGGGGCAGATTAGCAGGCCTGATATCCATCTTTCCTGCCGAACTATCTGCGTGTCTAATCAGTATACATTTATCTCTCTCTTGGTTTGCTGGAATTTCTTCTAACTCAATAATTGCCGGGCCAGCTTTTTGTTGTTATGTTGTCTGCATTACTATTTAAGTTTAGTTATGTTATACCTGTCATCTTTGTCTACGTACACGCGCTTCCCACAAGCCCGCATGTGAAAAAACTCGCGCTACTTATTGTCACATGCCAATTTTGATAGAGCGCAAAAGTGCGGCTTAGCTCTGACTGCTACGCAGTGGCGTCTTCGTGATTATCAAAATCATTATAATGCATTACGAACGCCAGCATGTAATTCATTCTGTCCTGTCATATCGAAGCTTATGTTTAAATATTTGATAAAACTTAAAGGGGTCCCGATACAAACCCCGACGGGGCACCTGACAGGGTCGACATTATTTCTGATTCTATTCCATTTATTACAATTTTAATGTTTATTTTGCCAAATGAACTTGAAGCTATGCCAGTATACCATTCGGCAAGCCAAGCTAGGAGAGTTTTAAAAGAAAAAGAAATGAACCCAGAGCCGCGCCAAGGCCATTCAGAAAGACTACCTACATGCTGTCGCCTTGTCTGCCGGAAAAAAAATGTAATGTAAAGAAATGTAATAGGTAAACTGAAATCAGTTGTGTCGCGCTGGTGTGGCATGCCCTGAAGCCGTGGTGAGAATTCGGGTGAGAAATAATTTTCCGTTTTGTGTCAATTAATGCTGGAAGATATTGCGTATTCCGACAACAGAGCGAAGAATGCGCTCTGGCAATCAAATAATGTCTTCACCTTCATTCATGCTTCCATGTCCCATAGAGTTCTAATGTTCTGAAAGTCCATTGAGTCGTCTTTGGGTTGAGCCTTCGCTTTTCCTGAGCTATGCAGAATTCAGTCATGCACTTGGTTGCGAAATGCCGGGAGTGTAATTTGAAAGGAGACATTGAGAACCATTGTGTTTTGTACTGGAACAATGTAATCTGTTTTACAATCTCACTGTAGTTCTGATTTTTTTGACAGTTCGAATGAGACAACCCGAAATTTCACAAAAGTAGGTGTACAGGATTTGAACACAACAAACGCAATGCCATCAGGGCCGGAGACAGAGTTTCACTTTCATCTCAGACAATAGTTTGTTTTCACAATTCTACAATAAAGCTATAAATGACTTAGTAGGAAAATCATAGCTAACCACTCCTAAAGCAGAATTAGTGTCGGGGGTGCAGGAACTGATCTGAAAGAAGTTTTTAAAACACCTCGCCTATTCCACGCCATCAGGAATAAAGAGCTTTAGGAAAAGTTAATTAGCTGAAGGCAGAGTGCGTTCAGATCTTCGCGCCAATTTACAATATTAGTTACAATAAATTAGTTCCTTACAGTATATTCCTTACAATTTACATTATATTATTACAAGTTCCTTACAACTTGCAATTAATATTTCCTGCAATAATAATGCAATATTTTTGAACCCGGTTACACAAGAAGAATTGATATCAGTCATACAGAATCTTTATAACAGCCATGCTTGTGACAGAGATGGCATTCAAGTCAGGCCTTTGAAGCATGTTGTAGCAGTTATTGCCCCTATTCTTGCGAATATATTTAATTTATGTTTTACTACCAGTATAATTCTTGACAAAATGCAAATAGCCAAAGTAATGGTTCTGTATAAGAAAGGTGACCGTAACGATTTAGGAAATTATAGACCAGTATCTATACTCCCTGCCTTTTCCAAGGCTCTTGAAAAAGTGCTACATACAGGGTTGTCTCAATTCATTTACAAGCATAACCTTTTGTCACGAAGTCGATTTGGATTTTGTAAAAATCAATCTACCGAATTAGCGCTACTCGAGCAAAAGGAATATATACTAACACAGTTTGGAAAGAAGGCCATCGTTACTGGTGTCTTCGTAGACTTTTCGAAGGAATTTGATCTAGTGAGCCAGTGTGTACTCCTAAAAAACTTAGAGTGTCATGGTATTCGAGGGAAGACCCAGATGCTTCTGAAATCGTATCTATCGCACAGAAAACAAGCTGTATGCATAGGCAATATGAAATATAAACTAAAACGTATTACTTCTGGTGTCCCACAAGGAAGTATATGGGGACCATTACTCTTTAATATATATGTAAATGTTATCTCTAACATTAATTCCGCAGCAACATTTATTATCTACGCTGATGACACAAGCATTTTTTTTTCCTGGAAATGATCTTTATCTCCTTGTTCAGGAATGCAATCACACCATGATTGAATTACAAAAATTGTCCGTATCCAAATGTATGTGTTTAAATGATAAGAAAACTCAAGATGTTATTTTTTGTCCTAAGAATAAAATGCTTCTTTCCTCCATAGTGATTAAACTAAGCTCGCGGTATATAGATTTCGTTGAACAATTTAAATGTCTAGGAATAGTTTTTTCTTCCAACATGACTTGGTATCACCACGTAGACCATATAGCAACGAAGCTGGCTCAACTAACCGGGGTCATAAGTCGGCTGAGATATGTCATTCCAAGAAAATAAAGCTACTCCTCTTTAATTCCCTTTTCTACTCCTGTTTAACCTACTGCCAATTAGTGTGGGGTACAGCCACGGATAGCTGTCTTCAACGTATCTATTTTCTGCAGAAGTTCCTTCGTCTTATTTAGAATGTCCCCTGGGACTAGCCAAGCGCGGATCTTTTTCTACAAAGCGGTGTGGTAAAATTTCACAACTTTTGTAAATATCGTAAAAGTATCCGTTCTAAACTTGAAATACGTTGCAATGTAAACTACATACGTAACCTTGCTGAATTACATGTCCGAGAAGCCAGCTACACGACAAGGTACTCGGAGACATGGGTAGTGCCGACTCCTCGAATAAATTCAGGTACAGAACGCCTGTAATTCACTCTTCCTTCCCTGTTAAATACATGCGCATATAATAATTTTGTTCGTCAAAGAAATCTCTGCGTGGTATGTAAGTAGAGATGTAGAATATGTTTTTTCTTTTCATTCGCTATCTGTGTTTATCGAGTGTGAATGTCGATTTAATATTGTATAGAGCTGTCTCATTTTATTTTATAGTTTCAATATTGTGTAACTGTTAATGCGTTGACCAACTGCCTTTGTTTTCTAACCCTTGCTGTCAAGTCGCTGCCATGCGAAAGGGGGCTGCGGCTTTGTCAAGCTGTATCTTACAGCTTTTTCTGCGCCTTTGCTGTCTGTACCTTTTCAAAGTAGAAATAAATTTGATATGACTTGATTTGATTTGAACTCAAGATCTTCGCTGTGAATGCCAGGTGTCACTCGCCAGCCGTTTCGTAGCCGTTTTCATGAGCGATCGCCGAAACGTTTTCTCCCTTTGAAAGTGCCTGCGCCTCACTTCGGTTAAAAACGACCTTTTTACAGCCGTCGCGTTAATTCTGAAGAAAAATTCGAAGTAGAGAAAGTACTTTCTAATTACTGCCAACGCACCCAAAACGCGGTGCTATTGTCATCGACCCGTTCGCTCCATACCGCGCTGATTGTTTTGCAATCGAGCTTTCTTTCTCCTACACCCTTTCCTGTATCTGATAAGAACAACGGAATATTTGATAACTGTCGCTGATGGGAAGACGGCACTCTCATTCTGCTGTGAGAGAGACGCTCGAAGTTGGAGCACCTGTCGGTGTGCTCCAGCCATGGCGCCCGCGAGCGCGCAGACAGTGTTCGGTTTCGGCACCGGTCTGGACTGGCGGCCGACGTGTTTCGTGAGCCCGTTCCCGTCGAGCAGAGTGTGCAGTGCCTGCTGTCTCGTTCCCTCCTCGGCGGCCATGTTGGCCTGTCGCCACCTCCTCTGCCAGTCCTGCTACGACGGTGCCTCTGCCAAGCGCAGCCACTGCCCACTGGACAAAGAGCCTTTCCAGGAGGATGACGTGGCGTGGACAACCATCGGCAGGGACGGTATCCTTGGCAGGAAGGTACGCTGCTGGAACGCTGAGCACGGCTGCGACAACGAGGGTGTGGCGTCCGCCATGTTGGAGCACTTTACCAACGCCTGCCAATTCCACGCCGTGAGCTGTACCAGGTGCAGCGAGGAGGTCTTGCATCGGGACATTGCGGAACATCTGGAGTGCGACTGTGTGCCGTCCTGCCCACGCGAGCGACCGCTGGACGACAACTTTGCCAACGCCTTTATGGAAGTAAAAGAAGCGCTGGGGAAAATATTGGAAGGCAATGCCGCCGTGCGTAGGAAGCTGGATTCATTCGAAGACCGCTTTCGTTCTGAGGCCGGTAGCACCTTTGCAACGCAGTCCACCAGTACAGCCGATGCAGCGACAGTCGCACTGGAAAATATTATTCCGGTGCTTAGGGCCCAGGCCGAGGCCACTTTACTTGAATACCGTGCAGTGCAAGCAGCGTTGAACAAACTCTCGGAAGAAAATGCCGTTCTGCATACCAAGCTAGACTTGCTGGAGGAACATCTCTACATGAAAAATGCGATGGCGACGTTGTCCACAATAGTGTCTGATGCCCTCAGTACCGCAGTGCTGAAAACTGCTGCTGTGTGCCGGGCGGAAACCGCGGCAGCATTAGATAAGCGCTGGGGTCAAGCACCTACGGAGATCAGACAGGCGATGGCGGGAAGCGTGCGGGCCGTGAAGGGGGTGATCAGCCGGGAGTGTCAGCGGAACGTCCTGGGTCTGAAGGCGAGCATCGTAGAAGCCTTCCGTGGCGACCGCAGACTCGCTGATGCCGGAGCTACATCTTCGGAGACAGCCGAGAAGCTAACGGAGATAGTAGACGACGAACTGAAAGCTATGGAACTTTTGGTTGTAGCGTCTCTCAGTAGCACTAACGACTTCCTGAACAAATCCGTACCGTACGAATGGACCGTAGAAGACTGGACTGAATTTTGCACGAAAGCCCCACTTTCTGCCCAGTATTTTACAGGTAACGATGGCCGACCTAGCTACCACTATGGGTACCTTATTGTACCCAGGTTATGCCTTAGTGACTCGAAGGTTTGGCTTCGTGTATATATGATCGAAAGCTTGTTCGACAGGTTCCTTAAGTGGCCCATGGAGAAAAAGATTAAGCTGCTTTTCATCAACCCTTGCGACAGCACAAGGGAACTGGCTATAGAGAGTGCAATTTCGCAGGAACTAACTAGACCTCTTGCTGAATATCGTAAGAAAGTTGTGTTTTTAGGACGGTCAGATAAGATACCTGTTCAGAAATTTGGCGGGCATGTCTTGATTGGTAGCAACAAACTCCGCCTGCGGCTCGAATTTATACCGTAGGTCTCTCTTCTTTTTGTGTGTCTGTGAACTAATACATTGACGTGCTGTTTCGTAATCTACTGTTTCACGTTAATAAATGGGTTCGATATTCTTGGATAGCAAGTGTCTTGATTTGCTGTGCGACGTAAGCATGAGAGTACAGATTTCCCCTTCTAAAAAAAAGTTCCCTAGTAGTGCTAACATTTTACAGAGTGCTTTACAATGCTTTCAGCCTTTTCAGCCGCCGCGGTGGCTCAGTGGTTATGGCGCTCGGCTGCTGGCACGAACGACGCGGGTTCGATTTCGGCCGTGGCGGTCGAATTTCGACGGAGGCTGAATTCTAGAGGCCCGTGTGCTGTGCGATGTCAGTGCACGTTAAAGAACCCCAGGCGGTCGAAATTTCCGGAGCCCTTCACTACGGCGTCTCTCATATAGCCTGAGTTGCTTTGGGACGTTAAACTCCCATAAACCACGAACCAAACAATGCTTTCGACTTTTGCTGTCGCTTGCATCCAATGTGAACGTCGAAGAATGTTTGTGAAAACAGTAGCGAAGTTTTTTCCCGTTTGTTTATCTTCTTCGGCGTGTGTTCTACATTTCCGCCAATAAGCCACAGGCTATCCGTGAGTTTCAATCCGTGCACTTCAGTGCAGGCGGTGTCTTTCTTTTTCCGCTGGAATCAGGAAATTTAGTGTTCAAATAGGTGCTTATGTGGGGTTCAACTTTCCGCATCGCCACACGGGCTAGGAGGGACGCCGTGGTGGAAGTCTCCAGACTAAATTAGACCACCTGAGGTTCCATCAAAATTCCACCACTGCGACCGCGGCATTCGTTCCCGCTACCTTGGGATGAGCAGCGGACCGCCAATGCCACAAAGCCGACGCGACGGTTCATGTTATATGCGCAGTAAATGGGTGAAATCCCCTTGCTCTTAGCCGCAGTTAGCCGTGGCTGATGATATGACTTCAGAGAGCACGCGATCTACGTGGTTGTACATATACTCATAATCTTCCAACAGGAGCAGTGTTACTGAGTGGTGCTTCTCATTGCTCTGTAAATCATGCAAGCTACTGCAGCATAATGCGACTATTCTTGCATGAGGAGCTATTGTTTTACGCAGTGAATGTAGCCGGTTCTCAAATAATTCGCCTATTTCATGGCAGTCCCAATCACTTCACTGCAAACAGCGTTCTTCGGCACTGCCTGAGACAGGTCGTTCCTACGCGTGTTGCACTAAAGCTCATATCAAAATAACCCCAACAAAGTGGTCGCCTTGTGATCGACGTGGAACAGTTTGCTGCGATTCCATCTACTGCGATTTATTAACGCAGTGGCATTAAAGGCCCCGTTCGGCGGGAAAGCCGGCGTCGGCGTTGTGACAAGAAAGTTCGGATTGGTTGTGAGTGCCGTATCGTCGCACCAAAACCACATGACGTGACCATATAACCAATCTGATTGCTTCTTTAAGGGATCGCGTTTATTACCGAATCGGTCAGTCAGTCATTATCAACACACGCAAAGAAGGACTTGAAGGGTCGTCTTTGTTTGTGTGTGCCCAGTACCCTTTGTTCACTGATTCGTTTGACAGAACTCAAGGAGTAGAGACTGCACACTTTTCATGTTCAGTTTTCATCCTGACAACTGTGCGCCGGGCGCTATAGGGCTCGAAGTCTAGAGTCTGACGGAAACCTGTCGGGTCGGGATGGTACATGACGAAAGTAGAAGGCGCCGACCAAAAGAAAGGATGGAACGACGTTTCGGCTTCCCCAGGGGAGCTCCCGTGGGGTAGCCGAAACGTCATCCCATCCTTTCTTTTGGTCGGCGCCTTCTACTTTCGTCACGCGCTATAGTGCTTTTAAGGCTTGCACAATACGCCGGGGACAGTGGGGAGCCAAGTATCTTAATTAGAAGCTTCGGACAGTTGGCTAAATGAATTACAAAACATCTGTCGTCGATGTACATGCGTATCAGAGGACAGGAGATGATAAAACAATGGACAGATGGGGCGTAGAAAGCTTCGCCACGAATCATCCTCGCTGTCGACCTATAGCATTGTTCTTTCCTATACCTCATACAGTGTTTGTTCTCACAGCAACAATGTCTTTTTTTTCAGCGCTATCTTGCGAGGCTTCGCGGAAAAGAATTTGCAGTGTCTTAACTTGGCTGACCCTGGAATTCAGCGAAAAGCAAGCACGCTTGCTAAGCGTCGGAGGTTCGTCCATGGCAGCTCCGCTACTCGCTCGCGACAGCCGTTCTATGTGTACCCACACGACCACGTGGTTATGACGTGGTCTCACATGGTCTTACGACACCCCAATCGGATGTCATCACGTGGGTTCACATGAACCCTTCGGATGTTCCTAAGATCAAAGGTCAACCCAAAGATCAGAGGTCAACTAAAGGTAAGAGGTCAAGGGTTCGGCACCATAGGTGTACCAGATATGGTCATACACGGCTAACGTGGTTGGACTGAAGGTCGTTCAAGGTGATTCTCCGGCCTACGCGACGACTGCTTTACCTAGCATATAATAAATATTTTCGCTTTAAATAAAAGAAAAAAAAAGAGAAAGCAGTGTTTATTTGTGTACCTCGAGTAAAATTATTGCCGGAATATGGACAAGCTCTCACACCGACCAGTGACTGTGGGTCTTAGAAAAGGTCATTTTCATCCGTCTGATACTGTGCTTTCTACCAGGCTTACCCTGCTTGCAATGGTTCTTCATGTTTCTTCTAGTAGACAGAAACTTTTTAACAGCGAAGAGAACTTTGATCCCCCATGTCATGCGACCAGTGAACCTTTCATTCTTAGACGCGCGGAGAGGTAGCTCTAAGCGGCGCTGGCGCTTGTACCTCTTTAGGGATGGAGGAAGTCAGTAAGCTAAATCACAAAACTTTGAGCGCCTTTCAAGTTTCCAGTCTTTTGAGGGGCAAATGCCTGCCAGCGCGATTTTCACTGACCCAATTTTCTGCCCGCACTCTGCGGCAAACACTTCCATTTGCACTTTCCAGCAACAACTCTAACAATAAAATCCGTGCAATCATCATAAGTGTTCATTGTATAGACGGCTGCGTAGCATATACAGAAGGGCTGAATGAGAGATAGAAATCATAACACTACATATATCACCGCGTTTTACTATGAATGCAAGCTGCTCATATTATCCAGGTGACCTTGGAAAGAATGTTGTTGTTGTTGTTGTTGTTGTTGTTGTTGTTGTTGTTGTTGTTGTTGTTGTTGTTGTTGTTGTTGTTGTTGTTGTTGTTGTTGTTGTTGTTGTTGTTGTTGTTGTTGTTGTTGTTGTTGTTGTTGTTGTTGTTGTTGTTGTTGTTGTTGTCGTCGTCGTCGTCGTCGTCGTCGTTGTTGTTGTTGTTGTTGTTGGCCTATCAAAATATGGCACATACCCACACTAGGGGATCGGCCAAGAATCAGAGGCAGAGGTTGCTATTCACCTGTACTCGGTAAAAGCAAAAGAAAAGCACGCGGGAGTGAAACACCGATGGATTCTAACTCAAGAAAGGCATGAACAGAAAAGGGATGAGTTTTTATGTGAAAAAAATATAGGGATTAAATAAGAATAATTAATTAAAAAATAATAATGGATAGAAAAGGAAATATTGCAACACTTAGCAAGACAGTCGATGAGATTCCAGCAAGAAATTTTGAACAACGGTACAAACATCTGTGGATGTACCCAAGTGCGGTGGCGCCCAATGGTGGCAAGAGCGGGCTGCTCAAATTAAGGCCAAAATGCTGCAAGGGCTCGTCCAGAAACCTTCTTCTCAAGGAGGTGAAATGGCGACAATAGAGGCGACTTATTATTATTATTATTATTATTATTATTATTATTATTATTATTATTATTATTATTATTATTATTATTATTATTATTATTATTATTATTATTATTATTATAATAGATCCAGGCTCACGGCAAAATGGCCAGAGGGGAGATAGCGCCAAACCAGACCTACGTAGATGGAAATTTAGAGGAGGGATGTCGCCTCGCAGTCTCGTCAGAGATACTTCAAGCTGCCGAGATCGGCAAACTTTCCTGCTCCCAGAATATCTCAGGTGCTGATAATCCGCTCATCTTAAAAATGCTGTGTAGAAACAGAAGATAGCCCCGATGTAGTACAGCGGTTTCTGTGGGCAATTGTTGGGTATTCATTTTCTGCAGGTTTCAGTGGTGTTTCGGAAATACTCTTGATTCACAATCTTCTGCCGTTGGCACATCGTCTCTAGAAGGGCCGATCATGTGATAATGAAGCAATATTATTCGTAAATATAGTCCGGAAATATTTACTACAAGCGCCCGCGTTGAAGTTGGCCACGCTGATCAAAGATAAAGAAGAGGTTTGTAGAGGCTGAATGGCTTGTAGGTGTAACGGACGTGAGGAGAACGCAACCGCAAATTCAACAGCACGGACAGCCCAGCTTCGGCGTAAGTACGCATTTGTGAGGGTGCTTATCGCCTCTAATTTCCTTCGCTATTTTGCTGCAGTGATGTATTTGGTTTTGTGGTATGTTGTAGATCTTGGGCCTTAAATGTTCTGGCACCTTACTGAATACCATTTTGCGCTGCAGACTTAAGCACTGAGCGTGTCTCAGTTTTGTCCTGGTTGCGCAATTAGCAACTTTTGCTGATTGTTTTTTTCTCCGGGGAACTCGTAGATCTTTTGTCGAAGACCGGAGGATTAGTTGCTCTCGTCTTTACATTACGAAAGCCTCAATATTACCTGTCCCTCAGCGCCGCTCACACATCAAGGATACTTCAGTTGTATTTTTTTTCTTCAGAAGATCCTAAACTGAAAAAAAACGGCCGACTTGCGTTAGATTTATTTTATCCCTAAGGCTATACTGGGAGTGACGGCGGGCACCAGGTAAGCGGCAGAATGCTTTATTTAATTCGTTAATTAACTGAGCACGTTAGTGATCTCTATCATTTTTATTACAGGGGACATGCTGTATTTGCAGAATTCGTCCGCGCAATCAAGCTAAGAAAAATAAAATATTCCCCAACAAACCTTCATCGCGCTTTACAGGGCGAAAAAAAAGAAAGTCACCCTGGCGGGCTGCTTCACGCCGTAAGTCAACGAGCGCCTGTGACGTCGATCGCTCAGCGCAGCGCTTTGCATCGCACTACTTACGTCACCTGAGGGCCAGACTGACGGGCCAGCGGGCCAGCAGCATGGCTGCCAACTTCATTTTCTCTGCGGCCTCGCGGTTTGCCGCTGCGTCGCATCCTAATATGGTTTATGGGGGTTTAACGTCCCAAAGCGACTCGGGCTATGAGAGAGCCGTAGTGAAAGGCTCTGGAAATTTCGGCCACCTAGGGTTTTTTCACGTGCACTGACATCGCACAGTACAGGGGCCTCTAGAATTTCGCCTCCATCGAAATTCGACCGTCGCGGCCAGGATCGAAAGCGCGCCTTTCGGGCCAGCAGCCGAGCGCCATAACCACTGAGCCACGGCGGCGGCTCCCATCCTAATATGTTCTGTCATTGCGTATACAGTGCGGCCTCAAGACGACGGCGTGGTCATTGTCGTCTGTCGGGGCTGCAAAAAGAGAGGCTCGCGACGTTTTCAACAAATGAGTGGCCGACGTAAACAGCTGCGTGAAAAGCAGAAAAAACGGCCCCACTTATATGAGCAGGCCATATTTGTCATTGTCGGATATAGATTCTTCTTTTATGAACAGGTCGACGCCAGCGTTTTAAAGGCACACTCCGACAACGTCATCCAATTAATAATGCGGAAACATTAAATGCCTATAGACGACACGAAAAACCGGCGTCGCCCCAGTGTCGGCGTTACGAAAGACGCGATTGGTCGAAACTGAGTGATGTCATCAAATGCGGGAAAGTACGAAATGTTAGCTAGTAACTTATTTTTTATGGTTTAATGGCATTTAACGTCACAAAGCGACTCAGGCTATGAGGGACCCCTTAGTGAATGGCTCTGAATAAATTCGACCACCTGGGGATCTTTAACGTGGAAAGACATCGCACAGTTCACGGGCCTCTAGCACTGCTAATCAGCACTGCTAATTACAGCTGCACCAACAGGGAGGAATAGAATAGAGTTAGAATGGAATCAGAATAGAATTGCTGCAGATTTGAAATAGAATTGCAATAGAACTGGAATAGCCACTGAAATGCGCGCTCAAAATTAGGTGTGGAAGCATGCAGTGCGCTTGCTAAATACGCAGTGCGCAGTGACCCGTGTACGTCGTTTTTTTAATGCGAACACATTATTAGTTCCCTTAAGAGAACGAAGGCTTTTCTGTGAGTATGGCACAGACAATTCCATCAATGGCAAGAAAAAATAGCGTCGCGTCATCAAGCCGCCGTATGACGCACACAGCAAGCCGAGCAACACCACTTCAGACAATCCTAGCGATTTCGTTCGCCTGTATGTACTCGCCACTTACCGACCTCAATGAGGCGCCGTCCTTGTGATGACATTCACACCAAAACTGTGACGCAACGGTTTTTCATACAGCGCTCCGGGTGGTGTAATACGATTTCTCATTGTATAAAGCTTACATGTGCTAGTCGAGTTTGAGGCTAGCCTGCGACAGGGATTCGAACCGACGGCATATAAATATTTAATTTTATGCCCTTTCAGACTTTTATAATAAAGATGTGACGCAACCGTTTGTCGTTCAGCGTTCCGAGTGGTGTCATATGATTTCTCGTCGCATAAGCTTGCATATATACTGGCCGAGTTTGAGGCTATCTTGCGAGAGGGAATCGAACCGATGACATATGGACCTTCAGTTGTGTGCCTTCATAGACTTTCATACCAATATTGTGACGCAAACTGTTCGTTGTACAGCGTTCGGGGTGGTGTCATACACATAAACGCGTACAAAAGAACTTTAACGCATGTACAGACATTACGCTTAAACAATACATTCGCCCAGGTACAGTAATCCTTTCACATTCCCACACGTAAGCAGTCTTAAATGTCTGTGCAATTTTTTTGTCTTTCCTGCCTTGTAATAGTTCGTTTTCATGCGAGTGATTTCTTGTCGTCAGAATTCTGTGATCTGTGATACTGGCCAATTTCAAATTGTTCCGAGTGTCCCTTTAATCTCTGCTTCCTTCCTACTTCTGCAGGCGCATCTTAGCCTTGAGCCAGCGCTCGTTCTTATTACTTGTGTGCGTTCGTGTTTCGATGCTGATGATGATTATGGTGGTGCATTTTGATGGCGCAGGGGCATCTGTGGCCAAAGAGCGCCATGTCACAAGGTTTATTTTTCTTATAGTCAAGGGGGGGTCAACGAACCATTTCCCAAGCATTTCACAGTAAACAAGCCGAGCACCAGGGAGGAGAAAGCTTGTACCCATTGCATCACCGGTGGGCACCCAGCGGCACTGGGGATCGAACCCCACACCTCCCGAAAGCGAGGCGGATGCTCAAACGACTAGTCCACCGCTATGGTTCTTCGTGTTTCGTTATTAGTTTTAAGCGTTTTTTTTTTCTTCCGGAAATGCGTAATCAGTTAAGTTGACGCTCATCTTAATTGTCTCTTGTGTTTCGTCATCGTCTTCTCCCAACAGCCCACATTTTTGCAGATGTGTTTCATTTAATTCCAGTCCACAGGCTCAAGAGCTGCATGTTTTATGTTATCTCATTTTGCAAAACTTTTTGGTAGTTCGAAGTTCTCTGTGTTCCTAAAAGAAAATATATGGCACTCTGACGTCCCACAAAGTAGATCACCTACGATACTCCCGCAGTTTCTATCCACAGCCGCTTGTTTCTGTTCCAGTACCTGAAATGTCCAATACCGAACGAGCTTAAGTCTTCGCGCCAGCGTGCGATATTCGCTAGCCCAGGCTTATCTCAGCGTACACTAGCCCGGGCTTATCTCAGTCGGAATAACCGATACGCGTCTCGCTGGCGATCTCCGACGCTGGCGTTTGGTGGTATTGTAAGATTATCGCAGACATCCATGTCCGAGGTTGTACATTCCCTAAGGTGTCCATGTTGCTGCGATTACAGGATGATACAGGAAAGTGCACGGGCCTGCCGACGGGCTCCAGCTATGCCTAACCACTGCCGCGTGCAAACAAAGGGCAGTTCAAAGAGGTGTGAGGGAAACTACTGAGAGGAAAATGATGTGTTGCACCAACTACCTCCCCAGAAGTGACGACGGCTGTCTCAGCAAAAGATCCGTCTTTTCATCCCTGCTCTAACCATGCCGGACGCAGCTGTAGCGTAGGGTATTTGGAACACTACAGTGCTGCGTTGGTATATATTTTATAGGCGGCCCTTGGATTGTTACGGTGCTCAACCGAGTAGCTCTATTTCAGACACTTCAGGGGCCCTTTATATCGCAATAGCGGCCGTGTGCTGTGCAACATGCGCGCTCGTAAAGAACGAAAAGCGGTCGAAATTACTGCGTAGCCCTCTATTACGCTGCCTCTTTTGCACTTCTTTCTTTTTCACTTCCTCTTTCGTCCCTTCCCTTGCAGCGCGTACAAGCCACGGAGGAGTGTGTTATCTAAGCTTTCCCTTTGCCAGCCTATGCTAACTCTACCGACACAGTGTCTGTTCGGAACAGTATAGCGTTTACGCGGCCTCACAAGGAACAATCTCGGAGGCGCCGTTTGCCAGGGCCACGTGTCACTTTATCGCTCAAGGACACGTGGATGTTCCCTTGTCTGCAACTTTCCGGTTATGCCACACTGCGCCGACAGCAACACCGTTTGCGCATAGGATAGCCCTCCACAAATCTACAGCTGAAAACACTCAATACGCCTACAATCCACAGAAAAACCATAAGGGAACAGCGTGGCATTCGAAGCTAGGGATGATAGGTAGAAGTGAATCTGAACAGTGCCGCAGCAACTGCGAGACATTCGAAGAAACGCACAGTTGAAAGTGGCTTACTGTAGGTTTCACCAACCGGGGGACGGGAGACCTCTCGGGAGCGGATGCCCCCGCCGAGGCGCCTCGCCCGTACGCGAAGATTACAAACTTTTATCGCGGACTAAGTTGCACGTATCCCGCTCCTCACCCCGACCTGGACAGGGCGCAAGCCGCGGCACTCAGACGCCTACTAACAAAGGCCATTCTTAGCCCCTACCGATTATGTTTAATCACCAACGGTGAATATGACCCTGCATGCCCGCACTGTGGTGACGGGACGCATGCCACACAAGACCGTATATTACGGGAATGCGCTAGCAAACCCGCTGTGACGACACTTTTGCCTGCCTCCTCGGCGGAGGAATGGGTCAAGCTGTTGGCCACTTAAAGAAAAACAACGCAGCTGGCCCTCATCAAGCGAGCTCAAGAGGTCGCCCCCGGCTTGCTGCTACCCTGAGCTCGCACGAGCCCCACCTAGTTCCTTCCATTTTGTGGCAATAAAGTTGTAACCACCACCTTATTGTAGTAGAACGCTACGGCGGTACCAACGCTTCTATTTTCGAATGGACACTGGATTGAAAGCGGGTTGTTCCACCGAGAAGTGAGACAATTACTTAATAATAATTGCTTTTTTTTTTGGGGGGGGGGGGAGGAGATGGCGCATTATCTGTCTCATATATCGTTGGACACCTGAACCGCGCCTTAAGGGAAGGGATAAAGGAGGGAGTGAAAGAAGAAAGGAAGAAAGAGGTGCCGTAGTGGAGGGCTCCGGAATAATTTCTACCACCTGGGGATCTTTAACGTGCACTGACATCGCACAGCACACGAGCGCTTTAGCGTTTCTCCTCCATAAAAACGATTACTACGCCGGTTTCTTTCTGGTGGTAGTGGTTTTTTTTTATTAAAATAATAGTAAAAAGGAAGGAAAAGATTTTTGCTAGCCTCTGCAAGTGCCATCGATACTGAAGCACCTGAGCTGGGGCGGCGGAAATAACGAATAGCAGACAGAATTGAGAAATAAAAAGAAAGAGGCGAGGGGAGAGGAAGGGAGGATAGCGGGACCGTTTCCTTTCTTCAAAAACAATTTTTCCTAGCGGCATAGGGTCTCAGCACTTTGCGAACTACACGACATTCGAACAGGAGCCGTCTGGAAGGGTGTTGTGGCAGCCCAATGCTGCGCCATTGGAGTTCCACCCCTATGTAGCGTTCCTAACGTCAAAATTAATGCAAGAAACGCTGCGGCAACGGTATTAAACCATAATATATTGCTCCTAACATAAAAAAATAAAGAAAACGTTGTCACGTGGCGCTTCCTTGAAGCTGGCGTTGCTGTGGTCGGCAGCAGTGTTGGACCCAGCGGCGCCTCTTTCTCGAACACGAGGTAACGCCCCTGTGCTGTGAAATTTCAGTGCTAGTTAAAGGTCCACCCGCCGCGGTGGCTCAGTGGTTATGGCGCTCGGCTACTGATCCAGAGTTACCGGGTTCGAACCCGACCGCGGCGGCTGTGTTTTTATGGAGGAAAAACGCTAAGGCGCCCGTGTGCTGTGCGATGTCAGTGCACGTTAAAAATCCCCGGGTGATTGAAATTATTCCGGAGCCCTCCACTACGGCACCTATTTCTTCCTTTCTTATTTCACTCCCTCCTTTATCCCGTCCCATAGAGCGCGGTTCAGGTGTCCAACGATATACGGGACAGATACTGCGCCATTTCCTTTCCACAAAAAACCAATTGTAATAAATAAAGGTCCCCTGGTTGTCAAAATAATTCCGGAACCCTCCACTACTGGATTTCTTGCTTTCTTTTCGCAGTCCCTCCTTTATCCCTTCCCTTACGGCGCGGTTCAGGTTTCCGCCGAGATTTGAGACATACTGCACCATTTCCTTTCCGCAACAGCCATAATAATTGTTTTTTTTAGGGGGGGGGGGAAGAAAAATGGCACAGTATCTGTCTCATATATCGTTGGACACGTGGACCGCGCCGTAAGGGAACGAATAAAGGAGGGACTGAAAGAAGAAAGGAATAGGTGCCGTAGTAGAGGGCTCTGGAATAATTTCGACCACTCGGGGATCTTTAACGTGCACTGACATCGTACAGCACACGGGCCCGTTAGCGTTTTTCCTCCATAAAAACGCAGCCGCCGCGGTCGGGTTCGAACCCGGGAACTCCGGATCAGTAGTCGAGCGCCCTAACCACTGAGCCACCGCGGGGGGTCCCCAACAGCCAATTTTCAATTTTCATGGATTGGATTGTAAAACATTTATTGCGCCGAGAACAGTTTGCAGGAGACATACTAGATGGCCGCTAGACCATGGCTAGCGGCGACTTCATTGGCTCGCTGCAATGCCCATACTTTAATCTTGGGATCCGACCTCACCAGCGCGGCGTCCCACCGCTCGGGAGAAGGGAGCTGTATCAACTCCGCCTGAAGCGTATCATTTGCGCAGTTTCAGAGAATGTGGTCGTATTTGGCCCTTTCGCCACATTTATGGCAGTTTGGGTCGTACTGGTCGGGGGTCCTTGACGGGAAGCACTGCCGGATTCAGAAGGGAGCGTGTTTGCAGTCGGCGCCAGGTAACTTCCTGCGCTTTTGTGAACAATTTGTGGGGAGGGGCATAAGCGCGCCTCTCCAGTGTAAAGTGATGGGTGATGTCATGAAATGAGATCAGGCTGTCCCTCGTAAAATTCGGGTCGGAGGGTGCGCTCACTGCCCTAATGCGATAGCCCACCCTCTTCGATGACATTCTTGCCACCTCTCTCGGCGAAGGAATGGGACAAGCTCTTGGCAAGTTCAAGAAAACAACGCAGCTGGCCATCATCACGCGAGCTCAAGAGGCCGCCCCCGACTGGAGGCCACACTGCCTCGCACCAGCCCCAACTAATCCAGGCTTCCATTTTGTGGCAATAAAGTTGTAACCATCACCTTATTGTAGCAGAACGCTACGGTGATACCATTGCTTCTATTTTCGAACGGGCGCTGGTTTGAAAGCGGATTGTTCCACCGAGAAGCGAGACAATTACATCGCCGTTTCCTTTTTGCAAAACCAATTTTTCGTAGCCCAGCGCTGCCGCATCAGGTCTCAGCGCTTTGCGAACTACGCGACATTCGATCAGAAGCGCTCATGAAGAGTGTGGCGGCAGCACAACTCTGCAGTAACGGAGTTCCATTATCATCTAGCGTTCCTAACATCAAAAAAAGGAAGAAAACATTGTTTGGTTTAGTTTGAAGGGTTCAACGTCCCAAAACAACTCAGACAATAGTGAAGGGCTCCGGAAATTTCGACCACCTGGGGTTATTTAGCGTGCTCTCACATCGCACAGTACACGGGCATCTAGAATTTCGCCTCCATTGAAATTCGACCGCCGCGGCTGGGATCGAACCCGTGTCTGTCGGGTCAGCAGCCAAACGCCGTAACCACTGAGCCACCGCGGCGGCTAAACGTTGTCACGTGGCGCTTCCTTGATGCTGGCGTTGCTGTGGTAGGCAGCAGTGTTCGACCCAGCGTGGCCTCTTTCGCGAACACGAGGTGCCGACAAGCGTTTAAGCTAAATATTTAAACTAAACTTGCCGTTCGCGCTCATCAAGCGAAACGTGGCGACTGCTTTGCCATTCTACTCGGCACTTTGCCTTAATTTGATAGCCACCATTAAACGCAGGTTGAAGTCAAACGTGGTCATCGTATAGGGGGGTACTGCAGTAACTTCGAACACACAGGGTTCTTTAAATAATTTCGCGTATACATCGAAACGGGGCCGTCGCTGTTAGGCTTTGTTCCCACGTCCTCTGGCTAAGGCACCTAACGCCTAATCACGAAGACACGCTCGGCACCATCCTTACATGAGCGCTGTGACGCGTGCTGTCGCTATCTTGCGAACGCCACACAACTGACTCTACAAATAGCGCCCCACCAGAACCACCGTCGCTCCTACGGTCGCAGTTGATCGAGCGCACCATTTTTCTTTCAGTAGTCCCTCTCACACCTCTGAACTGTCCTTAGTTTGCACGCGGCATTGCATGGTTACGCATAGCTAGAGCCCGTCGGCAGGCCCGTGCACTTTCCTGTATCATCCTGTAATCGCAACAACATGGATAACTTAGGGAATGTATAACCTCGGACATGGATGTCTGCGATAATCTTACAATACCATCAAACGCCCGCGTTGGAGATTGCCAGCGAGACGCGTATCAGGTATTCCGGCTGAGCTAAGCCTGGCCTAGCGTCGCCGACTTGAGTTTTTTTTCGCCTCGCACAAAGGGAGACGTCAAAGTTTGGCGGCTCCTCTTTGCCGAGCGAGTGCTACTGTTGTGACCGGCGAACCGTGCATCGGGGCCTCCATCGAGAGCAATGGCCACCGCAACGACTCGGCATAAACTCTGAGATTGGCGCCCGTATGCTGTGCGATGTCAGTGCACGTTAGAGATCCCCAGGTGGTCCGAGCTATTCAGGAGCCCTCCACCACGGCACCTGTTTCTTCCTTCATTCTTAGTCCCTGCTTTATCCCTTCTCTTACGGTCCGGTTCAGGGTTCCGCGGATATGTGAGGCAGATACTGCGCCATTTTATTTCCCCCCAAATCCAATTTTTCAGACTGTCGCCTCACATGTGGACAGTAAAACACACTCCTTACTCCGAGACGCCAGCACGTGGGAATAAAATTAATTAAACGGATGCATTAACAAATACATAGAGACATAGGTAAAAGCCAGAAATGTTGACAAATCGCTACAGTTCTTTATTCGCCGCTTTCTGGTGGCTCAGTCATGCGGATCTCTGAGCTGAAACCACGGACTTGGACAAAATTAGAAATGAATGCTAGCAGCACTCGTCCCATTCTTTCACTTTGTACGGCCGTGACCCCTGTATGCGCCTCTGTATTTTGCGAACTAGACCCGAACACTCCGCGAGTTCTACCTTGAACGATTAATAACTGGACGCCCCACTCCAGTTGTAACCAACACAGTGCTGTGCGCGTGTGTGATTTAAATCCTCTAAAATGAACTAATCACGCGCACAACCTGGACACATTTCTTATTGTGTAAATAGTTTGTACATATTACTTCTCCCCCTATCCTCTCTTCCTGTCCCCTCACCTCTTCCATTTCATTTCTCCATTCTGCCTGCTGTCCTTTATTTCCGCTGGCCCAGCTCAGGTGCTTCAGTATCGATGGCAGATGCCGGGGCTAGCAAAAATCTTTTCCTTCCTTTTTACTATTATTTTTAATAAAACCACTACCACCACCACCACTAGACCCTCTCAGCAAATAGCCTCTAGGACTAGTTGGGTTTCGAAGAGGAGTTACCCTCCACTTGCAGTCTTCGAGTTCCACAGCGCGCGTGTTCGAGACGCGCCGGGACTCAGCGTTCCCATAAAGAGCAGTGGTAACACGGTATCGTACGACGATTTCCTTTGGATCCATTGTTTTTTTTTCTTTATGCGTTCTTGGAGGCAGAAGCGCCGGCACGCGCATGACGTCTCCAAGCACAGCCAATGACGACGGAACACGTGCAGCTCGTGGCGAAGCATATGAGCGAATCACGGAGCGGAAAATGTCACTAGAAAAGAGTAACAACGCAGCCTTTTTGCCTTTCTCCAGTGGCTCGGCAGGCAGTCAAGACGTCCGTTACGGTGATAGCCATTTGTGTTTGTGGCCCGCTATCTAAATGGGGACAGGAAAGCGGAAAGACAAGAAGAAAAACGACTCAGCTGCTGGACCTCCAGGTGCGTAGCGAATTTCCTTTCGGTTCTGTGGCCTCCGCCGCTGTCGTTTGGGCGCTCGATCCCTTTGTTCATCTGGCGTCACATGGTGGTCGCTTTAGGCCTAACCTCGTGGGCTAGGATGATTCTGTTCTAAAGCATTAAATTTTTGCGAGAAGGCTGAACGAAATTCACGAGCTTCGTTACCCGTTTGTTTTCGCTATCATGCACCGTCATTTTTATTTGAGCGTGAGTGACCGTGACTTGAGAGGAAAAAAAAACCGCGTTTGGTTGAGCCGAAGCGACCTCGAGAGCCTTTATGTCGCGTTAAGGTTGGTTCACGTGCAAGCGACTGAGCGAATATAGCGATTGAGCAGCGCGTTGCAGCGAAAAATTTAGATATTTTTGGAACCTCTTCACTCTGGCCGCTTCCCCCGCCGCGATGGCTCGAAACGGCTTTGTGCGCCGCGGCAGAAATTGCTAGCGTTTTCGCTCCTATGTGAAGTTTTGCATTGATGATGCAGTCTCGGGAATATATATGACCTAGTGGTAGCACTGCTATACGACAGAATGTGTTCGCAATGAACAAAATTACCAACTTCCAGGGATGCTACCAACGTGAGTGCTGACAGGTTATGTGAAATACCTGACCAAAGCGCATAACCCAATACAAAGGATCGCGTCGCTTCGCTTCACGTCGTTTTTTTTTTTCTGAGAGGACCAAAAAAAAGGGGGTCCAGACCAGCCGCGCGTTTGTGACCGGCGTGCGTTCCTGCCGAGAATGCCTTGCCGAACGTTCGCCTTGCGCATGCGCACTGTGCGTCTCGCCGCTCCTCGAGCACGCGCTTCTGCACGCGTCGCCCGTGCGCCTGCGTGGTCCGGCCATGCTCCTGAGCTGACACGGAGCAGGTGCTGTGGAACGCTCTTCCGCTTGATGAGTGCCTTGATCCACGGCACGTTTCCGAGCGCTGTCGTCTCGTTTTAGTCCGTTTTTGGTGCATAGCAACACCTCCGCAGCTCCGCACCCTAATCCCCTAAGCGCATTTACGATTTCTTTATGGTTTATTTGGGTTTAACGTCCCAAAGCGACTTAGGCTATGAGAGCCGCCGTAGTGAAGGGGTCCGGAAATTTCGACTGCCTTGGGGTTTTTAACATGCCCTGACAACGCACATAACACGGGCCTCTTCAATTTCACCTCCATCGAAATTCGACCGCCGCGGCCGGAATCGAACCCGCGCCTTTCGGGTATCGCTTTTGAGCTTCCTTAATCTCTTTGCGCTGCATTTTTTGCTTGGGCTATCCGGTTTACCCGCAGCGGTGGCTCAGTGATTAGGGCGCTCGGCTCCTGATCGGGGGGACCCGGGTTCGAACCCGACCGCGGCGGCCTCGTTTCGATGGAGGCGAAACGCAAAGGTTCCTTTGTGCTGTACGATATCGGTGCACGTTAAAAATGCCCAGAAGGCCGAAATTATTCCGGAGCCCTCCACTACGGCACCTCTTTTTTTCCTTTCTGCACCCAGTCCTTCTATCCCTTCCCTTACGGCGTGCTTCAGGTGTGCGGCGCGATATGCGAGACGGTTACCGCATCTTTTTTTCCTCAAAAACCAATTTTCAATTTTCAGCAAAGGTCTGTCTTTCCCCGGATTGTGGTCGCTGTTTATCGCGACTGCGTGTCTCTTGTTTCTAGGTATGAGTGCGCACTCTATGGGGCTGCCGGATGAAATCAAGCCGGCTTAACAGCTTGGCGTCCCGCTGTGTGGTGCGATGTGTGACAGGGTTTTGTTGTCGTTGTTGAGACTTAAGGAAGAATGAAAAGTTCACGGACCCGCCCACCGGCTCAAGCTGATCCACAGTAGCTACTACGTGCAGGTAATCACTGACACGTGAAGATAATCGCTGCTACGGGCAGACATTTGGAGAGTTAAACGAGATTTGAGAGAAAAGATTGGCAGAAAGGACTCGCAATAGCCGCCTCATCTGAAGCGACGACGACGGTTTAGCAACAGGTACTTCCGGTGACAAGCAGCCCTCGCCACATGTGCGGCAGCCCCTACATCGCAGCTCAATAGGGCCGGGCAGCCATCTAATCATCCCCTTCCTGTGAAGGGAATGCTTTACTACTACCTTGCGTAGCTGCTTCGCCGTGTAGGAGAGTTTTACCTTGAACCGAGGACAAACCACGTGACAGCTATGACGTCATTCAGCCGCCACCGCCGCGTTCATTGTGATCATTGGCATTGGCGTTGACGATGTTCTGGACTCCGTCGATTTTGAGGAAAGGCAGGGATTTGGGGAAACGTTTCCCACAACCAGCATGTGTTGACATTCTCCGTGACAGCAAGCGTTGTCCGCGGTAGGAAAGGTGCATTCTTTACGCCCGATATATAAATGAAAAAAAATTGACGCCCCATTATAGTTGTCCGGACCCGTGGAGTATCTCTTACGGGTCCAAGTTGGACTTATATTTGGAAATGTGGCGGGGAGTTTGAAGGATGCTTCTTTCCCGCCACCGGTTGGCCCGGTATTGCACTGCCTCCGGGATCGGCCTTGTCTTTAGCGCGTCTTTACTCTCCTGTCTTTCTATCCGATCTTTCAACTCTCCTACTATCTGCACGTGGTAGCGATTGTGGCTCGGCTTGGGCCAGTGAGCAGGCCTGTGCACTTTCCTTTCTTTCTTCCTGGCAGTAACAGACAGACAGACGACCCATTATGACAGACGGTAATTCGGAATTTGAGCGCAGCTCTTCGCAAGCCGCTTGCTACCGCTTGGCAGGTTCTTGTTACGTTGCTAGCGACCCTCCGGCATCGTCCCGTAGCAGCCGCCTTCCGGCTGTCCATTCCTCTCGTGTGTCAGGTGGCGCTTCGCTCTGCTGCTACCTGCCAACACGTCACCTGTCACACTCCGTAACACGTCACCTGTCAGGTAGCATGTTACAGCGACTACGACGCGGAACGCAGCAACGGGCGAACTGGGCTCTAAAAGGAATGAAACTAAAGAAGTCACGGCAGTTGAACACGAAGCGAAAAGCTTCACCACGTTGGTAAAGAAGTCGTCGCATAGCCCGGAGAATAGCCTTCAATGACCTTCAGCCCAACCATGTTAGCCATGTATGACCGTACGTGGTACAGTTATGGCGTGGAACTCTTGACCTCTGCCCTTGACCCATGACCTTTAGTTGACCTCTGATCTTTGACATTAGGTGACATTTGGGTTCACGTTTGACCCTAAACACATTTGATGGGGGTGCAAGACCATGAGATACGTCTAAGCCACGTGGTCGTGTGTGTATATACTATAGAACGGCTGTCCATGCAGGCGCTGCCGTGGACGAGCCACAGGTGCTTAGCAAGCGTCCTTGTTTTCGCTGAATTCCAGGGTTAGCGAAGTTAAATTTAAAATTGTTTTTTTTTTTGTTCTCAAGTTACAACTAGAAGGAAAGCGTGCGCGTGTGTCGCAAATATATTGAATGCGCGGCGGGACATTTGTTGCTTCTTCGTTGCTGTGAAGAAAAACGAAACTTTTTAAAGATAATTGATTATAAAGCAGAAGGAAAACAACCACATGCCGCCGTTGGTATCCGAAACCCACTACCTCTTAATTTAGCGTCCGGTGCTCTACCAACGGAGCTTCGGTGACGGCTGTCCAGTCTTCAGCTTTCGGCGGTGTATATATGCGTGTCGTAACGATCGCTATGATCGCAAACGCAGCAGATGTATCAACGCTACGTTAAACGGGCATTTTCGGCTCGCAGCGGTGCCTTCGGCCAGCGGTGGCAATCAAGCCCCCGCTCCTGCTCCGTCGCCCGCCGGTCCGTCGCGGGTTTCATTCGCGCAAGCACTGCAGCAGGGCGCCGCGCCCAGCCCGCAGCCGCGCGCCGTCAGCCGCGGCCCGACCCCTGCCGCGGAGACCAGAGCTCAGCCCACCGCGCAGCCCACCGCTCAGCCCAGCGCCTCCCGTCCCAGCTACGGGGCCGCCGCCGCCGCCGCAGGTGACGCCAATGTAGCGGCCAGCAGCCCGCGGCCTGCATCCGCAGCAGCCGCCGTGAGTCGCAGTCAGCCGGCAGCAGCTGCCCTACCACCGTCGTCATCATGTACGCCGCCCGTTGCGGTAACAGAGCAGACCCCCGAAGCTGGAGACCAGGCCACTCCAGGCGACGATGTCAGGATCAAGGTGCGTACTGTTTTCCGAAAAGGGCTTCACCTTGGGCAATGGCATGTAGCTCGTTTAACCTCGTTATAACAAAGTAGAAAGTTCGTTCGCGGCTGTTACTTCGTTATATGCAGTGTTGACCGAGCTTCCACGGGGAATCGTAATTCCTTCGTTATATCCATTATTTCGTTATAAACCATGCTGTGCAGCTTGTTATGCCAGGGGTCCATATAAAGTTGCACCTTTTAAAGCGGTTGAACCTCTTTCCACGAAGTTGAAAGTTTCCGGCGATAACTTCTTTGTAAGCGTAGCTTCGTTATAGCTCCTGTTGGCTGAGCTTCCACGTGCAATCATAATTTCTTCGTTATATCAGTTGATTCGTTATAAACCGCTTCGTTACAAAGGGCTTTAACTGTTAGTTTCAAGGCAAGAGGAAACATCACCTTTCCAAAATATCGACTTGTACAGACGGTACGAGAACCAAACCCCGGTATAATACAACTCAAGAATAATAATAATAATAATTGGATTTTGGGGAAAGGAAATGGCGCAGTATCTGTCTCACATATCGTTGGACACCTGAACCGCGCCGTAAGGGAAGGGATAAAGGAGGGAGTGAAAGGAGAAAGGAAGAATAGGTACCGTAGTGGAGGGCTCCGGAATAATTTCGACCACCTGGGGATCTTTAACGTGCACTGACATCGCACAGCACACGGGCCCGTTAGCGTTTTTCCTCCATAAAAACGCAGCCGCCGCGGTCGGGTTCGAACCCGGGAACTCCGGATCAGTAGTCGAGCGTCCTAACTACTGAGCCACCGCGGCGGGGCATACAACTCAAGAACGAAGCAACATGTGCCTCTCGAAAGAGGCCCTCCAGCCAAAGGCGTCGACTGGTTCTCATGACTTCATGGTTAGTCAATCCTCTTGGACCTGCGTGACATCTCAGGGAGTGGCATATGAAAGGAGATGAACCACCGTTTAATCAGATTGAGAGCGGCGTCCGGAGAATCGGCCGACGCCGTTGGCTGCAAGGCTTCCTTGGTAGGGCATCCGTCGCTTCTTTCTAGAATTGCAGCCGACTATGCAGGGCTTAGTTTTTACTAACAAAAAGTTCTGTGGGTAGCAAGCATCGTGGTAGTGATTGACGTATAGGGCGCTCTGGAAGTGAAACATCAGATTTAGCCGCTGAGAAATTCAAGATAATAATAATAATAATAATTGGTTTTGGGGGAAAGGAAATGGCGCAGTATCTGTCTCATATATCGTTGGACACCTGAACCGCGCCGCAAGGGAAGGGATAAAGGAGGGAGTGAAAGAAGAAAGGAAGAAGAGGTGCCGTAGTGGAGGGCTCCGGAATAATTTCGACCACTTGGGAATCTTTAACGTGCACTGACATCGCACTGCACACGGGCGCCTTAGCGTTTTTTCCTCCATAAAAACGCAGCAGCCGCGGTCGGGTTCGAACCCGGGAACTCCGGATCAGTAGTCGAGCGCCCTAACCACTCAGCCACCGCGGCGGGGGAAAGTCAAGATAGAGAACAACGTTTGGGAACCGCAATGGGTTCCTTGGTCAACAGTGATATAGACAAGGCGAGTGGGCGAAATTTAAACGGAAAGTTTGTGACGTAACGACCGTATTTAGATGAGTGGTTGGAACCCAACCGCGGCGGCTGCGTTTCGATGGAGGCGAAGCGCTGAGGCGCCCGCGTGCTGTGCGATGTCAGTGTATGTTAAAGATCCCCAGGTGGTCTAAATTATTCCGGAGCCCTCCACTACGGCATTTCTTTCTTCCTTTCCTCTTTCACTCTCGCCTTTTGCCTTCCCTTACTGCGCGTCTCAGGTGTCCGCCGATATGTGAAAAAGGTACAGTGCCATTTCCTATCCCCGATAACTAATTTTCAATTCTCACAGTTTCTTCTGTGAGGTTCAGGGCCTCAGTCGTCGCCTGGATAAAGGATGGCTCGAGGAATTATTGCGTCGTCAGGTTTAGCCTTTGGGTTCACTACTTACGCACCAGCGGCTGAGTGTTGTGTTGCCAGCGTGTGAAATTCTTTTTAAAGCGGAAGCTTTACTTACCGCAGGTTGAGCAGTTTCGCGTGATTCCTGGAGAGCCGTGCTGCGCATGCACGAGGAGCATTGACGACACATGGCGCATTTCTCTCTCTCTCGATCCCTAATCACTACTGCGCATGCGCCACTAGTAGCACCGAGCCACAGGTGTTCTGCCGCTGCGCACCGCCGCACATTTCCTCAAAATCCAAATTTAAATTTAGTTTCCTCTTTCCCTCCCTCCTTTATTCCTTCCTTCACGGCGCGGTTCGGGTGTCCACCGAGATGTGAGATGGTTACTGTGCCATTTCCTTTCCTCAAAAAACCAAACAAAACATGTGAGCCGAAGGCGTTCATAGAGTTCATTGGCGTGGACAACTTTGCAAAGACCGTTCATTTGCACGAAACGAAAAGCGCACAATCGGCTCCGTGGTTCAGTGGAGACCTCAATCTCGGTTTCGCTTTGTATATCCTGGATTAGCGGGGCTAATCTAACCCGCCGCGGTGGCTAAGTGGTAAGGGCGCTCGGCTACTGAACCGGAGCTCCTGGGTTCGAACCCGACCACGGCGACTGCGTTTTTATGGAGGCTAAACGCTAAGGCGCCCGTGTGCTGTGCGAAGTCAGTGCACGTTAAAGATGATAGCCTTAGTTGCTTTTACGCCGTATAACTCAATACAGTACACTACAATACAATGCTCCGTGCCGGTTTTTTTATGTAGCACAGTACGTGTGAATTCATAATAAATATTTCCATGATTACTAGATCCCAAAACTCATCACGCGGATGAAAATTTTCATTTTTGATATCAAACGATTTTAGGCTTAAACCTTGGCTGTATTAAAAGTTTTGAGCCGGAATTCTGGCCCACTGCGGTGGCTCAGTGGTTAGGTCGCTCGGCTACTGATCCGGAGTTCCCGGGTTCGAACGCGTCCGCGGCGGCAGCGTTTTTATGGAGGAAAAACACTAAGTAATAATAATAATTTTGGGGGAAAGGGAATGCGCAGTATCAGTATCATATATCGTTGGACACCTGAACCGCGCAGTAAGAGAAGGGATATAGGAGGGAGTGAAAGAAGAAAGGAAGAGAGAAGTGCCGTAGCGGTGGGCTGCGGAATAATTTCGGCCACCTGGAGATCTTTAACATGCACCGACGTCACACAGCACACGGGCGCCTTCGCGTTTTTCCTCCATAAAAACGCAGCCGCTGCGGTCGGGATCGAACCCGCGAACTCCGGATCAGTAGCCGAGCGGCCTAACCACTGAGCCACCGCGGCGGGTAAACGCTAAGGCGCCCGTGTGCTGTGTGACGTCAGTGCACGTTAAAGATCCCCAAGTTGTCGAAATTATTCCGGAGCCCTCCACTACGGCACTTCTTTCTTCCTTTCTTCTTTCACTCCCTCCTTTTCCCCTTCCCTTACGGCGCGGTCAAGGTTCCCAACGGTATATGAGACAGATACGGCGTCATTTCCTTTCCCCCAAAATCGATTATTATTATTATTATTATTATTATTATTATTATTATTATTATTGTGCTAATCCACATTAAATTTTCTTGGGTGGGGCGGAAGAAATTGGGGCAGCACCTTTCTCTCATATCGGCAGACACCCGTACCGCGCCGTAAGAGAAAGGACAAAAAGGCGGGGGAGTGAAAGAAGAAAGAAAGAAGTGCCGTATTGGAGGGCTCCGGAATGATTTCGACCACCTGGGGATCTTTAACGTACACTGACATCGAACAGCACACGGGCGCCTTAGCGTTTCGGTTCCATCGAAACGCAGCCGCAGCGGTCGGGTTCGATCCTGGGAACGCCGGATCAGTGATCGAGCACTCTAACCACCGAGCCACCGCGGTGAGTGTATTGTCTTTTTTAGTCACTCGTTAAATGCTCTTTTACTCGAAGCGAAATGGTGCACCGTCGAGCCCGAACATCCACTTTGGCAAACTGATGTTTCCTTGGGCTGCAGCTGTTGATTCTTATAAATTACGCGTCTGCACATTCTCAATTCACAGAAATATTCGTGTGAATGTTCATCTTTCGCTGTTAATGGGCAGCTGCGACGTCTTTTTTTGGCCTCCACGAATGCCGATATTTCCAAGGCAGTTCCTTGTGCCGAGCTTCGCCGCCGGCCGTCGGTTTGTTTCAGCACGAATAATTAAATGTTTCCAATTTTGTCGCCCCAATCGAGACGATTTCTGCGGGCGACCTTGCACGTGTGACGTCACCAGCTGCATGCCCTTCGATATTTGCTTGGAGTTTGCGCAAGAAGAAGAAAATGAAGACCTTTGTTTTTGGTCATTTCACCAAACAGTGGTCTGTCGCTTACAGTCTCCAGTTTAGTCAGTCAACGCGCCGAAAGTTTTTGTGACAGTATGCATGACGACAAGCTTCTATCTTGACGTCATTCTTCGGGAGAAACCCAGTTTTAGTTTCGGTGTTCTTTGCTTTTGCTGGTTTAAAGGGCTTCTACTCAGGATTTTGAAAAATGTTTTTAAAGGCACAGAGAATTGACTCCCAAGAAATGTTATGCGAATAGGAACACAATACCACGTCTAAAACATTCAAACTCGCCCACAGTTGCCGTTTGAGTGGTTCTGAAACCTTGGAAGAAATACTTCAGCTCTGGCGCTATCATGGGCTGGGTTCCCTGAATAAATAAATTAAGGCACAGAAAGAACTAGTACTGACTGTCTCGCTTTTGATGTACACCACGACCACGCAGTGCGGTTCCTTGATTTTGCAGTCGACCCGATCGTCCCTGTCATATGTGCTCAAGATAAAACAAGGCTTTGATATACCTTCTGAGGAAAGTCCAGGGTAGGTCAAAAGTTCCCAGGTCATAGGGTCTGATTTTGAGCTGTATAATCAGGCAGACATGACACACCCAAAGACTCAAAATATCCGTAGAAGGCGGAAGAGGTATCGTTCTATACTCTGCAAACCTTAATAGCTTTAATCGCACCTTAAATGCCACGATATACCGATGAAAGAAGCAAGCCCTGTGGCCCCGGAACTTTTCACCAACCGTGTACATAACCTCGCTCAAGTACTACGAGGTTTCGTCATAAACACCTGAACCATATATTCCTACATTGAGCACAGAACCCACAATCCCGAGCGAAGGTTGGCGACCTCTTTCCAGCGATTTTTTCACGCCCGCGCATTTCTCCGCCTCGCGCTCCTACGTATTTTTGTTCAGATGTGGCTGTCGATTAGATTAAGAAGTATGGCAGCTACTGTGGCCGCTGCCAATAATAAGTCGTTTCAGCGGTTCAGGAAGCCTCCTCCCCCCACCATTACCGGGAAAATTCCCGAACGCGTCTGCAGCCGGCGGTGGGGCCGAGTGGGTAGGGCTGGCTGAAGAGCGCCGACCTGTGAGCATGAAAAGAGTGATGAAAGGAGATAGAAAGGCTAGAAGGCGCTGAAATTTAGATATTGACTGCAGATAACTTCGCTTGCACAAAACATTTAAGACATTCTCAGGGGAGGATATTAATGTTCAAGCGCCGTCCTTTAATAGGCTCGCTACAACACACGGGGTGCAGGAGGCTTTCCCCGTTAAGACTCACCGGAACCGGTCCTGCACTGTAGTGTAGATCGAAGACCATTCGGCCAAACTTGTGTGACGCTCAACACACGAAACAGTGCGTGCATACTTACTTCTTCATGCCCTGCTCTAATTACCACCAATCACGGCGCAGGAACTCGAGCGAACCCTGCCCTCTCATTTCCCGCGGAGGCCCGCCCACGGCCAGCTGGGCCGGACCATACAACTTCTTGCCAACCACTTCAGCATTGAGATACCGACCGGCAGCGTCTACCACTACGACGTCGACATCTCCTCGGAGACTGCCAAGGAGACCAAGGTTCCTGAGCAGAAAAACTACCGATGCCTCAGTACAAAGATCAACAGGATAGTCATCGAGCTCCTAGTAAAGAAGTACCGGCAAGACCTGGCCAACTGCATCCCGGCTTTCGATGGCCGCAAGAACCTGTACACGCGCCGCCAGCTCAACTTCCGCGAGCGGACATTCACAGTCGACCTCGAGGAAGACCAAGGAAGCCAGACGTTTATCATCAAGATCCAGTATGCAGCCACCGTGAACCTGGATGCCCTGCATGGCGTCTTCCAAAAGCGCGTACAAACTGTGCCCCAGGAAGTCCTCCAGGCCATCGACATCGTCTTGAGGCACAGCCCCTCGATCAACCTTGCGCCAGTTGGACGCTCGTTCTTCAGACCGCCGGGACCCAACGAGCACAATGACCTCGGAGGAGGCCGGGAGGTGTGGTTTGGCTACTACACGAGTGTTCGACCCGCCCAATGGAAGCCCATGCTTAACGTCGACATGTCAGCAACGGCATTCTACGAGTCGCTTCCACTGGTAGACTTCATGTGCAGGTTCTTCAGCGACAGCCGGCGTGTGTTGACACCCGCGGACTTACGGTCATTGCGCGACAACCAGTACGCGCGGCTGAATAGGGAGCTCAAAGGACTCCGCGTAAAAGTGACGCACCTTCCGTATCCGCGCAAGTACAAAGTGGTCAAGATCACGAGGGAAGCTGCGAAGGACATCTATTTTGAATCAGAAGGTAGTCAGATCTCCGTCGCCGACTACTTCCAGAGCCGCTACAGGCCCTTGTCGTACCCGAACTTCCCTTGCGTGCAGAGTGGCAGCCCGACGCATCCGGTCTACATTCCTCTGGAGGTGTGCGAGCTGGCTGAAGGCCAGCACTGTCGGAAGAAACTCGAGGAGAGTCAGACCGCCGAGATGATCAAGCGCACGGCCAAGCCGCCAGCCAAGCGCTTCCTGGAGATTCGTCAGTCTGTGCGCGACATGGTCAGCACCTCGGACAAGTACCTGCGAGAGTTCGGCGTCAAGATCAACCCCGAACCCACTCAGGTTGTGGGCAGAATTCTCGACCCGCCGTCTTTGGTTTTTGAGAACAACAGCATGTGCAAGCCGCGCGACGGTACGTGGGATCTCCGAGGGCAGCGCTTCTACAAGGCGATGTCGATGACACAGTGGATTGTTCTCAACGTGAGCCGCTTCGCGCAGAAGGAGTGCCTGGACAACTTCATCAAGATGCTGATCCGCATCGGCCAAGAACTGGGCATGCGCATTGCGCAGCCGCTTGCGGTCATCACGTTCGACACAAACCGCAAGCCCATGCGGACCGTTCTCACGGAGCAGCGCAAGCAGCGCCCGCAGTTGGAGATGGTTGTGGCTGTGATCACAAAAGCCACGAACTACGCTGAGATCAAGCAGGTGGCAGAGACTGAGCTCTCCCTGCGCACACAATGCATCTTGGACAACAACGTGGTCCAAAAGTGTAACGCAGCGCTCATCCAAAACCTGTGTCAAAAGATCAACGCCAAGATGGGCGGCATCAACAATAGTCTCCTGATGCAGGAGAAGCCGAAGCTATTACATAGGCCCGTGATCGTCATCGGAGCAGACGTGTCGCACCCATCGCCTGGAGACAAGATCAGGCCATCCATCGCCGCGTGCGTCGGAAGCCTAGACTCTGTACCGTCCAAGTTTCACGCCACCATTCGGGTACAGATTGAAGACTCCAAGGCTAAGGCGCGTGTGGAAATTATCAAGGACCTGAAGGACATGATCAAGGAATTGCTACTGGTTTTCTACCGCACCACCGGGCACAAGCCCCTGCAGATCGTCTTCTACAGAGACGGAGTGAGCGAGGGGCAGTTCTTGGAAGTCCGTAACCATGAGGTAAGCAACTGCGCCTACTACAATACTGTGTCCACTAAACTCTCATCTTGTTAAGACAGCTATACCGCATTCAATGCCGCTAGCGTCATTGGATAACCTTTTGTCTTATGACAAGCGGACTTCCTGTGCATATACGTAACGGCACCGAATAGATCTCCACAGCGCTACAATTTCAGGACATTCGGGACATTCATTTCTGGAGACGTCTTCTCGGTGTTAGTTGACGTCAGCTTGATCGTTTCTCTTCAAAAGGTGGTAAACATCCAAGACTGAGGCTTGTGGTTGGGTTTTGTGCGTGCCCGCTCTGTGTCTCACCCCTTTTACGCACGGGCGATATTAACGGCTATGCAGTTGACCGTCCGTTGAACTGAACGACAGTTAGAGGTGCTATGCCAGTTTCACAAGGTCATGTTTAATGTCATTAATTACTTAGTGATCAAGTTTTAACGCCATCGGAACAGTGTCACGCGCTCGTATTTAATGGCATTAGACAGACTAACTGCTGTTTGCGACCTACTGAGTTCGCCACAACTCATTCGCCACAGCAGTGCATACTCTTGTCCCCATTCCGCATGCAGAAAGATATGCAACTTTTTTGTGAAAAGTCACTATCCTGTGGATAATGGCTTATTCATAAAGAGCACCATTTTTACCAGCAATTCTGAAGCACTGTTAGCCTGTGAGCTGGCACACCAGTTCGACTTTTACGACTTGTCAAGCAAGAACGGTGGCATTTTCTACAAATTTATTTTTATATTATATTTGAATGACATTGCTGAGGTTCTGACTCATTGACACTGTTTATATTCAGGTGATTTTTTTTACTCCCTTGAAGGCGTTATCATCACCGTGACTTATTTAAATTTTGTTTTCTTTCTTTCTTTATTTATTTTTTATGTATTTAAAGACACCTCACAGGTCTCCGCAAAAGCATTGTGTAAAAATAAAAGGGGGGGGGGGTCAAATACAGAACGTTGCCCAAAATATGTTACAAATAAAAAAAAATAGTAAAAGTGCAGCAAAACACACAATAAAACAGGTGAGTTCAGATAAGATATCGCAATTCACAAAAAGGGATAAAAGTAAAAACTGCATCATGGAACAAAAACAGGGGAAATGCACGAAGTCGAGTTATACAAAAGCCAAAGAAAACATATCAGGCATAAATGAGCAAAATTGCGCATCCACGGAACCAAAGAGGCAATAGGTCTCAAGCTGCTGAAAACGAAGTTGCACGAATCCGGAGTATATAAATGACGTGCTAACCGTTATCAGCGAAGTGTTTGGGTAGATGTTCGCAAAAGGTGTCATGATTAGCCTGCAGGGCGATGCAGTCCGGAAGATTCTTCCAGAGACGGATGGCACGCGGGAGTGACCAGAAGTTGAAAGCATGTGTGTTGCCATAAATGCGGCATAGCTGTAGTTATTATGTAATCTATTTTATAAGTAGGAGGGACATTGCAGATGTGCTGGCGGTGAATCAGTGGCATGGACGCATTTGTGAAAGATAGATAAAAGGGCAGTCTTGCGACGAATTTGCAACGGATGCATAGAGCGAAAGTTTGATCTTTAGTTGGGTTAGACTAGACTGATAACTGCAATTTTGCGAAATGAGACGACAAGCCCCATTGTGGACAGCTTCCAACTTCTCTATTAGATATTTCTGATGAGGTGATCAGATGGATGAAGCGTACTCTAGCTGCGGTGTGACAAAAGTAATGGAGGCTTGTTCACACACGTGAGGGGTAGTGCATTGCAGGTTACGGTGAATGAAAACTAGTGACCGGAAAGCATTAGCGAAAGTGATGGTTATGTGTTCAGCCCAAAAAAAGTTTGGTGAAATATGGACGCCTAGACGCTTATACTGCGTAGTCCGAGCCAATGTATCGTTATTATTGTGGTATGGAAAATTCGAGGTGACTGATTTTCGGCTAAAAGTAATTATCTTACACTTAGAAATGTTTAAAGTCATTAGACACGTTTTACACCAGTCGTTAATGCAATCGAGGTCACTTTGAAGTTCAAGGTGGCCACTAGTAAATTTTATTGGTGAATAAATAATGCAGTCGTCAGCAAATATGCGCATATAAGATGAGAGTGTTGCTGGCAGGTTATTAATGTAAATTAAGAATAGTAATGGACCGAGGAGGCTTCGTAGTGCCGCGCCCGATGTAACATCGGAAACAGGAAATTAATAATTGTTAACAGCGGTGAACTGCTGGCGATTAGAAAGAAGACTACGGACCCATGACAGAGTTAAAGAATTTAATTTGAGAGCACAAAGCTTAGATATTTGTCGGCAATGTTCTACCCGATAAAATGCTTTGGCAAAGTCCAAAAAGGTGCAAGTCGTCAGTTTCCGTGCGAGTGTTTGTTAGTACTTTTGAAAACCGGTACAACCTTTCCTGTTTTCCAACCGGTGGAAACCTCACCTGTAGATATTGACTGCTTAAAGATATGAAGGAAGATGATGCTGGAGACAGAAATGGCATTTCTTTAGTATTTTCAGTTAATTTCATCAACCCCAGAAGAAGAGGGTACTAGGCTATTTATCAGGTGTACTAAGCCATGAAGTGTAATGTCAACCGGTGCCATGTACGGGTAACCGAAATCTGGTACTTGCGGGATGTTAGGATTATCTTCTTGGTGAAAATATATGCGAAAAACGAATTAAAAGCTTTAGGACATTCAGCATCGAAGTAGGGGGCGCTGTGAATATCATGTATTGATATATCATTACTGACACTGTTCGGACGTATTGCTTTTAAGGGCTTGCTTTTATTGTTCCTAAGTAGCGCCGGAAGGGCTTTTGAAAAAGTATTTATTTTTTCGACACAAAGGCCAACACAACACAGCTTTAGGTAGGTTTTATATTTACCCCGCGTACAGGGCGAACATTCGTGCTTTGCATTTTTGTACAACCGTTTTTTCTTATTTCTCATTTGTCGATGCTTTCTTGTAAAGCAAAGCTTAGATTTATGATTTGATAGCGTGACAAGCGGGACACGTTTGGCTACAAGTTAGGCGAGCTTGTCTCTAAATTGAACCCGCGGTTATCTAATACTGACCTATATTGAAAAGAGGGCGTCAGAATATTATCAGAAAACATTTGAATTTCGTCATTGACTGGATTGTAATATCCTCTGTTATAGTTGCGAATCTGTAATATCAATAAATCTGCCAATAAATTGTAATGTCGTTAAATCTGGACGTGTAGCGCCAGCTCCGAAAATAATGGCATAGACAAACTTAAGGCTACAAACATCTGCGGTTATTTCTAGTGCGCGTGTGGCACGGGTAATAAAAGGCAGCGCCACCTGCAGTTGAGATCTCAGCTCCGTAGGGGGTCGCAGTTAGACCAGTCTACTGACCCGCTGCATCGGCCGAGTGCTATCCTGGCTCATATAAGTCTCACTCTACAACTTCCATTATAGTCGGATACAACTCAAGAACCAAGCGGCTTTTCCCCCTGAAAGGACTCTCTTGCAGCCAATGGCGTAGACCATTTCTCATGAGCCTCCTAAGGTAACCATGTAGGAAGTCGCAAAAGGAAGGGGTTAGTCTCCCCCCTCACAGGAGAGACTATTGTCATTGTCACCGCGCTCGCTGCATTGTCCACCTTGCAGGTTCGTGAAAACCAGCCGACGCCATTTACTGGAAGGGGGTACTTTTACGGGGAAAAGAGGCTTCATTCTTGAGTCGTATCATTGGAACTAGTTTAGCCACACAAAAAAATGCCGCGAAGTGGCACCAGGAAAACAACGGCTGAGTGGTGAAGCCGGGCGTTCCTCTACTGAATTTTCTTGGCTCTGTGTGGTTGTTCACTGAAGGCATACTCAAACGCCACGCTTGCACAGAAACTTTAGTTGAGTGAAGTCAAATAGTAAGTCAATGCCTAGAGTTATGTATATAAACCGATCATGTGATCCAGAATGTGGACCGCGTGAACTCAATTTAGCGGAGTGTGCGAGTAACTGCAGCTGACTGCTGTTCATTTCGGCGTTGGTTGGAAAAGCTGCACTTCCGTTGAGCTGAACAGTTGCTGAAACTGCTCGTTTAACCAGATTACAACCGATAATAGCGTTGCTAAAAAAACGCTGCTCTTCGCCATAGAGTTTTTCCCAAACGACAATTATATAAGATAGGACAGCAGAGTTCGTGAAGGTCCAAAGCGTTTTGTTTACATTCTGTACCAAGTATATATCGTGATTCGTCGAATGGCCTTTAAACCCTGACCAAGTTTTTCTTTGTTTCCGCTCTCGAATCTCCCAGGTGAGCGCCATCCGGCTGGCGTGTGCGGAAATGTGTCCCACCGAGACCTACGAGCCACCGCTGACGTTCATCGTGGTCCAGAAGCGACACCATACGAGGTTCATGCCCGCCAACGACCGCGACGGCGTGGGCAAGTTCCGCAACGTCCCACCAGGCACGACCGTAGACTCGGTGGTCACGCACCCGCTGGACTTCGACTTCTTCCTCTGCAGCCACTTCGGCATCCAGGTAGGCGACCTCTTCTCCGCCCTTGTTGCTATTGTCAGCGGGAAGAAATGGTCAGCGGTGTTTTCGTCTATCAATTTGCGGAGGAAATAGTCCGGGCGCCGGCGTCGCCACAGTCGCGTCGCGTCTTTAGTGCGCTACAAATACCAGGAGCACCTGCGGTGGAGGCCTTCCGCAGCTTGAGGAAAGGGAAGCATGGCCTCCGAGATCACCTGCGAGCGACACCGTGGCGGAAGCATTCCGCGTCACATCGAGGCCACCAGGAGCGCTATGAGTGACTGTAACGTCATCGTTCGACCTTGAGGAAGCGGTATCGGAAGTTGCGCACGGGGGGCCTTATGTCCAGTGCGGATTGATGCTGTCATACGGATGTGGTCATTAGTTCTTTTCAGGATGGCGTCTGCTCAGACAATGAATGCATGGGGTTGGGTGAAAAGAGAAGCGCTTGATGCTCGGCTGGGCCTGGTTGCTCGTACGTTAAAGCGGGACGCGGCTTTGCGGTCTCAAAAAACGGCCAAAAAACTGATTTTTTTAAATAGTCGTGTCTGCTTGTATGCCTCGTTTTTTTATGCTGTACCGAAGTCGGGACAGCGACATAGATGACGATGACCGACCAATGCGCTGATGACAGCCAGGCAGGAAATAATAGTTATTCACGGTATTTATTGGCGCGAGGGCATCTAAGGCCAAATAAAGAGAGAAACATGTTGTGCATGCAGCATTAAGAGCAAGGCGAGCACGTGCTGTGCTCACAGGCACTGCCAGTTTTTTGTATATTGCGTTTAAACACTCTCCTTCCCACGTAATGTGTGCTAATAAAATAAGTGTATTCAAACCGCACACACCACCCCACATCACATCGCACCACAAGCAGGACCACACCGCACCACCACATACCACGATGCGAAGCGACCCAGCCCGACATGGCACTCGGAATCTGGGCATGTGAATAACTTTACTCCTTTGCGCTCCCGCAGGGCACCAGCCGGCCGGCCCACTACTATATCGTGTGGCATGACTCCAAGTTCAGCGCGGACGACCTGCAGAAGCTCAGCTTCTACCTGTGCCACACATACTCCCGGTGTGCAAGGAGCGTGAGCATCCCGGCCCCTGTGTACTACGCGCACCTGGCCGCCTTCCGCGCAAAACACCACATCGCCAGCAAGCTGGAGACTTCAGGCGCGGTCAGCCAGTCGTCTGAGGGCGGCGGGGACGCAGTGTTGACCACTGCCCAATACGTGGAGGCCGTCAAGGTGCTGCAGGAACTGCAGGCCTCCATGTACTTCGTGTAATGGAGGAGGTTCTCCGCTGCCCCTGCATTCCGTTTACGGTGAGCCTGGAGGAGTACCACTCACGTCATACCCAACAGTTCTGGAGAAAAGCATTTTTGAACGGGAAAGCATTTAAAGGCCTTTGCAGGGAGGGTGTTACATAGGGTATAGGGAGGGTATTATGAGCGCAGTGTTCCTCATATTTTGTAAGATTCTACCACAACGATCAATATATCCCCAACCTCCCGCCTGCAGGCTTGCATTCTTTGCTATTAACGTTTTTGCTACAGTCCAAAGCGTTCCTCATTGGTTTTCTATTACAGTCTTAACTGCTCGATGCGAGCGATGGAAACAGTATAAAAGGAAGGTTCTTCCAGATATCGGAAGAATGGACCTTGAATATTTCAATACCAGAATCTTATAGTTTCCCAAATTTCATTTTTTTTTGTCCAAGAATGGACATGTGCGCAACACGTAGAGGACAAGATATACGTGACACGAAGTGAACATCTTCTCCAGTTCCTCTTGGGCGTATAGCAACAATTTTTAATGCGTTTTGTCGGAGTGAGAGACGACTTAACTGTGAAGTGCTGCTCCGCTCACATTCAGGACTGCTGCTTTGAATTCCTCCACGAGAAAAAAAATTAGTCGGTTGTAATTTGTTTTTTGTGTTACCTAAACAAGAAGTTTACCACCAGACGAAATTAAAAACGAGAGAATTTTGATCCAAATTCTATGATCGAAATTTAAAGTGTTTCAGTTTGGTTCATAGTAAGCTACACGTACATCACAGAGGCGCAACTGAACAGGGACATGAACGCACAGCGCCTGCCCTGTGTTGTGTGGCTTTCACGTGTTTGTTTAATTGCGCTTAGTTCATCTGTGCATCTTTTATGAGCGCACAACTAAAATTTTGCGTAAAATGTAAATGCGCCTAATATGCTTTTTTTGTCTTGTCCTAACAAAATGTTATTGACCACTGTCCGGCGATATTTTCTCTTTTCCTCGCTGCCTGCGTCCCGACTTGCTATACTCATATATGCTGTATGTATTGCAGGCAGAGAAGAACCTGAACTAAATTTAACCGGATTTCTGCATGCTTGAGAGCATTTCGTAGCTGCACAAAAATGCGATCCAACTTTAAAAACCGCAGCCTTCGCGACGTTCAACTGCATAGCCGTCAGCTAGTTGTCAAGCCCCGCGGGTGTCGCTTTGCGATAGATAGAGGGAGAAGCCCTATAATTTAAACAAGAGATTTTAGCTCGCATGCTACACTCTAAACACAAATATACGCCCGTATGGGAGTAAATAAGAGAGGAAGCTGCCTTCTAGCGCATAGGAAAGCTTGCTCCCCTTTCTTACTCCCTTTTTACTCCTTTCTGTTTAGAGCATACTCTGCGTGGGGCGAGAAAGTCTCAAGGAGAGAAGCGCAGAAAATGTATTTAAAGAAGTAAAAGAATAAAAATAGAATAAGTATGATCAAGGCATAAATGGGCAGTTAATTTGGACTCAGGTGCACGGACAAGTAACGCTACAAGATATTAAATGGTGATGCGCAGTATCTCCCACGAAGGGGCTGACAGTGTTCACTTCATGAATAGTGCATAACGGTGAGAGTTAAATTCATAGCGGTGATTTGTTTGCTATTTGCCTATTTAGATGACATTGGCCTTTTCGAGCGGAAGCATGGATCTCGGAGTCCGTTCTGTGAGATTGCTGTATGTGCCACTTGTCACTGTTTTGCAGCATTCTCTATAGACACCAATGTGATGTACATAGAGATCAAAAACCATTCTTTGCGATCAGAAACAATGGCAAACAATCGGAGACGATGAAAAAAGGTGTTTATTTTCTTGGAAGAAATGCATGATCAGTATATTTCAGTTGTAGTTCCTCGAGCCTGGTATGAGCAACTACTAATCGGTGGTTTTCTTTGTTAGAGGTTCGGGCTTGCTTTCATTCAAATTCGACGGAACAATTTCGAGGTTAGCGTGAGTCAGCCACGCCGCCACTAATTGCACCTTTTGTTTGTTTTCTTGCAGGCTCGCAAGGCGAAGGATTTCCTTGGTTTGTTGTTTCATGGGCTGTCCGAAGAGTGCGGGTGCCAACATTGTTGTTTGTTGTTTCTGTGCCTTGAAATTTATAATTTGCAATAAAAAAATTGGACAATAAAGTTGACTGTTACATGAGGTTTCCTTGCTTTGCAGTCACTAACGCTTGCAATGGCCATGCGTTGGCCGAAGCCAGTCTGTTCTGCTACAACACATGCTAAAAAAGTGATCGGGTTTCGAGACGTAGCTAAACCGAGTAGACGTGTGAAAGCATGTGTTTAGCTTGGTTGACTCATGGTTTTGCTCTCCTGGATGGGTTGGTTTTCGGCCTCGGACGCCGAGGCATGCGGACGTGTATTGCGTGCGCTCCCCGGTTTTTCGATGTTCCTGGCGGATTTATGCTTGTGCTCAAGCCAAATTCGATTGGAATCATCAGCGGAAGTCGCCAGGATCACCTGGATACCGAAATTGCGGCAAGTGGATCTAATTTGCGGCTATTTTTCGACTTCGACGCGTCGTCCCGGCGGCCACAAGATGGCGGCCACGTGAGCACCAAATCAATCAAGATGGCAGGGAGGAAGTTGGCGCTGCGCTCTTATGGAGGAAAAACGCTAAGGCGCCCGTGTGCTGTGCGATGCCAGTGCACGTTAAAGATCCCCAGGTGGTCGAAATTATTCCGGAGCTTCCACTACGGCACCTATTCCTTTCTTCTTTCACTCCCTCTTTTATTCCTTCCCTTACGGCGCGGCTCAGGTGTCCAACTATATATGAGACAGACACTGCGCCGTTTCCTTTCCCCTAAAAAAACAATTATTATTATTACGCCGTGGCGTCACAGCAACCACGCCTACCTACTGGCCTCCATAAGGTGATAATCAGACCGAGCGGAGGATTAAAAGCTCTATCTTTGGGTGGAGACGTGAAGATTATGAGATTGTGCGAGCCGCTGCGGGCGTGAATCTGAAGGAGGCTAAGAAAGACATTATTCAACTTAACACCAAGCAAAACAACATTTTGGTGGGCACCATGAGTGAAGAAAGAATGCATCGGTACCTGAAGATAAAAACACTTCAGGTTGATCAGAAAAAGTACGACGTAAACGCCTACCTGTCATCCCCCGAGGGTAGTGGCAAAGAAGTTATTCATGGGATTCCGGTGGAACACACACAAGCACAAATTCTGGACAACCTGGATTGTTCAAGGAACCCCAAAATCAGAGGGATCAGAAGAATGGGGAAGACATCGACCTCAGTTCTGTTACTCTTCGTCGACGAGAATGTGCCCTTTTGGATTTATTATGGAGGCGGGCTCCTCAAGTGCTTCCTCCACAAAAAGAAGTTTGAAGTGTGCAACGCATGCGGACACCTTGGGCACCGCTCTGATGTGTGTCCGGACCCGGACAACGTCAAGTGTCGTGGCTGCGGTACGGTGAAGCCACCGGATGGAAACTTGTGCGATCCCAAATGCTGTTTGTGGAAATAGACATGAACTGGGAAACAAGAAGTGTCGTGAGATTTACCGAACTCCGTACGTCGTCAAGAAACGCCAGCGGGAGCGGAAGCTCCAAGAAGAGGAGGCGCAGATAACACCCCCGCTTGGGCGGAAAAGCCGCTCAAGGAGCCGGGAGGGCTTCCGGAGCCGATCCGACTCCTTCCCTCGCCTCGATCTCCCGGGCCGTTCCAGCTCCAAGGGCTGCTCCAGCTCCGGTGTCGCTCTGTCTCCAGAGGCCACTCCGGCTCCAGGGCAAGATCATCGTCAAGGCCGAGGACTGAAGCCAACAGGCAAAGGGAGGTGAGCTGGGTAGATAAGGTCTCCCCAAAACATACGGAGTCCGAGGAACTAGCCAAGTTGAGAATCATGGTAGAGAAACTCACTAAAAGTGTAGATGACCTCGAAAAGGAAAACGCTATGCTAAAAAGGGAGAAGAAAGTAGCTAACGCAGTCAAAACAGCTAACACGATTAAAACCCACTCAACCGATGAAAGCACTGTAGAGATGCAGGTAGTTGATACCCGCTCCCCACCTATGAAAGAGAAACTAGGCGCGAACGCGTCGCAAGAGCCCACAATGGCAGATCGATGCAAGAAAATGGACGACTTCCAGGCGAGCTGGGAAGCAGAGTTCGCAGCAGTCTTCCAAGCCATCCAGGCGCTATCGGAAGAAAGCCAGAAACACAGGGCCGAGTTGCTGAGCAATAGTAACTGGCAGAGGGAAACAGAGCAGAAGGTACATGGTGGATCACAGACGGCTGCGACCCTAATACCACTGGGTGACAATCCACAATCCAATCATGGCCAGTCACAATAAACACTCGATTTGGCAGTGGAATTTCCGCGGGCACCATCGCAAAAGGGCGGTCCTACAGCAGCTCCTTCTTGGCAAAGACAATCCAGACGTAATCGCTCTACAAGAAACTGCGGGGATGGCAAAATTATTGGGCTACATATCATTTAGTACAGATGATGGAAGATCCGGGGTAACCACCCTGGTCAGGAGAAACTTAGCAGTCGTAAAGCATGACACGTACGGAGGTTATCAACGTAACTCACGTCCATGTTGAACTTATTCCAGCCAAAAAAAAAGAAGGCAGCCTTTTTGTTCTTAATATCTACAGCAGCCCGAAACAGAGGAAGGCCCGATTTGGACCTCTTCTCCAAAAAACTCTGCGTATTGCCAAAAGGTAAGCTTTGGTAGTGGTGGGAGACTAACGCCCAACACGCTGCCTGGGGGTACACAAAGAAAGGGTTAAGGGAAGGGAACTCTGGCTGGATGCACAGCAAGAGGGGCTCACCTTAATGACCGACCCCCGAACCCCCACTAGAACGCAGAACGGTGTCAGCGTAGACTCCTCACCCGACCTCACCTTCGTCAAAAACGTGGGAGATGCAACCTGGGTTAATATCCAGGAAAACCTAGGCAGCGATCACTTTATTCTCGAAACAGTGGTGAACGCAGGCCCTGCCAGGAGAAAAGGCAGAAACCAGCTAATTGTTGAATGGGGTGCCTTTCGCGAAATAAGAAGCGAGACAGAAGTGAGTGACATAACAGATATTGATGAATGGGCTAAGAAACTGGGCCAGGACGTAAAGAACGCAACCAAGGAGATAACGGAGGACTCTGCACTGGAAATAGCGGACAGCCACTTCCTCCATATGTGGGAAGCTAAGCTCAGCATGGAAAAAGGCTCAGGAGGCAAAGGTGGAACCGCAATCTCAGGAGACGGATCGCTAGGCTCAATAAAAATATAGAAGATTACGCGCTAAAACTAACCAGGCATAACTGGTAGTCCACCTGCGATAGGATGGACGGAAATATAGGCCTAGCTAGGACATGGAATCTACTCCGCTACCTGCTGGATCCACAGGGCTGCAAAACAGCGCAGTGACAGAACCTTAAAAAATTATTCATTTGTACGAAGGTACGGAGGTAGATCTAATTAAGGAAATATAGGGGACATACATAGGGGACACTAGCAAGGAACCGCTACCTAACTAGGAAGGCGTAGGCAACTCCAGCCTAGACGAACCCATCAGCGAAGCGGAGGTCCGGGCGGAGATTGCCAGGCTCAAAACCAAGTCAGCTTCAGGCCCGGATGGCGTTAGCAATAAAATGCTTCGCAATCTAGACGATAACTCTATAACTGCATTAACTAACTTTATGCAGAAGTGCTGGGAAGAGGGTAAACTACCAAATCAGTGGAAAACCGCTAAGGTGCTGATGCTCCCAAAACCAGGCAGGAAACTCCAGATATAGAACTTGACCTATCTCTCTAACCTCTTGTGCAGGCAAGGTTTTGGAGCACGTTTTTCAAACGCGGCTCAATAACTACATGGAGGATAATGACCTCTATCCGAATTCGATAGTGGGCTTTAGGCCCAGGCTCTCCATCCAGGACGTGATGCTGCAATTAAAACACCAAATCATCGATGCGGAAACCGGGAACGCAAAGGCAATCCTAGGGCTTGACCAAGCGAAGGCTTTTGATAACGTCACACATAAAGCCATTCTGGGGAACCTTCAGGACTTGGGAGTAGGCGAACGAACCTACAATTACATAAGGGACTTTTAGTCAGACCGAGAAGCACGAATCCAGATTGGAGAATGCAAATCGGATGACATTAAATTAGGCAGCAAAGGGACCCCACAGGGCTCTGTGCTCTCGCCCTTTCTTTTCAATGTGGCCATGATCAAATTCCCTGAAAGACTGGAGGCTATTGAAGGACTAAACCACAGCATGTACGCTGATGACAATCACGTTGTGGATAGCTAGGGGCAGCGATGCCCAAATAGAGGACACCCTCCAAAGGGCTATCCAGGAAGTTGAAGGTTACTTCGGACCTAGGGGACTTAAATGTTCACCGCAAAAATGTGAACTGCTTCTATACCAGCCGAAAGGCAGAGCCAGTAAGGAGGAAACGCAAATCTCCCTCACAGCTGGGGGGATCCCCATTCCAAAAGTGGACAAGATCAGAGTTCTGGGACTTCTGATTCAGGCCAACAGCTTTAATGGCGAAACAATAAGGAAACTAGACGGCTGCGCACAGCAGACCATGAGGCTCATCCGCAGGATTGCCAACAGGCGGTCCGGGATGAGAGAAGCGAATCTGGTTAGACTAGTCCGGACCTTTTTTATAAGTAGAATAGCTTATGTTGCTCCCTTCCTCAGCTTTAGGTCCTTCGGGAAGAAGAAGATTGAGGGCATCATACGTAAAAGTATAAAACAGGCGCTGGGGCTTCCCGTCCGCACTGCAAATGAAAAGCTTTTAGCTCTAGGGCTCCGCAACACTCTTGAGGAGATTATTGAAGCAGTGAGGATCTCGCAGTATGATAGCCTTGAGAAGCCCTGCGGTCAGGAAAATCCTAGCTAGGCTAGGCATTAACTATGAAGGGCAGGAAGGCATCAAAGTCGACCTTCCGCTAAGCGTGCGGAACCGACTCATAATCCCACCACTACCTAAAAACATGCACCCAATCCATCACAAGGAACGCAGAGAGAAACGGGCCAAGGCTCTTGAAAAGCGTTTCAAAAACTCGAAGGACGTGCTCTACGTTGATGCTGCAGACTATGGCAACGGCCGCATGGCCCTAGCTGTAGCGAGCGCTGAAACTAGATTGCTAGCCAGTGGCACTGTTCCAACGGATTGCTCACAGATTGGAGAAGAATCTGCCATAGCATTTGAAGTTGCAAGTGCTTCAGCCAAAATTATAGTCGGCGCTTCTAAGGTTGCGGTGATGAACTTTGCCAGAAGCAGAATTTCTCCCGAGAACAGAATCCTGCAGACCTGCAGAGATAGCAGAAAATTTGAAATAATCTGGGCACCTGCGCACGCCTCCCTCGCTGGGAACGAGGCGGCCCATGAATTAGCTCGAGGAATTACTTTACGAGCTGGTGGGCTAGCCGAAGGCTTCACGAGGCGGGACCGCTTAGTGTGTTACAGAGAGATCACGCAACACTACATACTAGGACGGGTTAAATATCCTCCGGCTGATATATCATTAAACAAGAGCGAATCCTCCACTTGGCGTCGCCTGCAAACCACCTCGTTTCCAAGCCCGGTGTCGTGCAGCCTCTACTACCCGGGTCAGTACTCCAGCCAGTGTAAGCTATGTAAAGCCAGGGCTGATCTTAATCACATTCTGTGGGAATGCGCACAGGCTCCCTCTGAGGGAAGCATAAAGTCTTTAGAACAATGGGAGACCTTATTACTCAGCTCCGATCCGGAGATTCAACTGAAGACCGTCCGACTGGCCGAAACCGCCGCTAGGGTCCAAGGACTCCTGGCCGCCGTCTAGGTGGGAAGGCTTAAAGCCTTCCCTACATCTGTTGGACAAATAAAGTTTTACAATCCAATCCAATCCTGGATGGGTTTTGCTTTGCTGGGATATTGGACTCAGGTTAAGCTCTGATCGAGGTTAAGCTGATCTGATCTGTTCGCGCCGCAGATGGACGTTGATGAAGACGACGTGCAGTGCACAGCACGAGTGTGCGTGGCTTTTTGACGCGAGGTGTGATCGGTTGCGGCGATAGCATAGCGCTCTCGTGCGGTGGCGAGCGAAGCTGATCTGTTCGCCCGCCGCGGGTTCATCACCCAGTCGCAGCAATACTTACATTTTATTTTTCCATGCGCCAAGGTTGACACTCAAAATCAAGCTCCACGCAAGCACGGTCAGCCGATTATACTTCGTCAAGTAGTGAATTCCCAAGCCGCGCAGGCGATCGGGCCACACTTGGGAATGACTCGTTTCACTCTGGTGATAAAAATTTCCCAATATATTTCCAATATTGGGCCGATTAGTTGTGCTCCTGGGTGTCACTGCTTCGCGCACTTTTGTGTGCTCTCCCAGACACCCTTAGAGCGTGTGGGTGTAGCGGTCTTGGTCACAAAGAAGATTCCCTCGACCCAACGTGGCAAGCTCAGCCAGAGACCAGCTACCAAGTGACAAGGGTGTTGGTCGTTTGGTGCCCAGCTTTCGCCGGTTGCAAGTTAGTCAATGGGTCGGAGCCAAAGGTTCACAAACCAAAACAAAGTTTATACAGCAGAGAGACGATACAGACGATTTCAGAATCACTCGTACGAGCCCATACAAAGTGGTTTACAAATACAGTGCAACTCATGCAAAGTAACAATGAAGAGAGATTACAATTCAACGAAATCCCTGCACCTAAAGTCCACTAGCACACAGAGAAACAAAACACAATTTGTTCCCCGGGCACTGCGACAGTCGACGACCTGAGGAGCACGACGGGGCCGATCCGCAGACTGGCGCACGTTGTCTCGCTGGTCCGTGGTGGGTCGAGTGGCGTTCTACCGGAAGTCGAGCGGGCGCGCATGTCAGAAGCTTAACGGCGGCTCGGGCTGACCGACAGCGGTTAATGCCCTCATTTATAGGTGCGGTCGGCGTCTTTTCGTTCTTTGCCTCAAGGCAGGCGCGCACATACATGCGCTATCAACTGCACAATTTCCTTCACATTCTCCCGCCGGGCGCGCGACCCCTTTGGTCGAGCGCGGAAACCGCCTTCCAGAAAACTCTGGGTCCTTCTCGCGATGCGAAGACGCCGGCGCGAGAGCGAAGGACATAGGGTATCACGTTAGCGCGGTCAGGGTTACGCCTCGGCAATGAGTAGAAACTACTAGGACATTGCATTCGGTCCACTCGCAGCCGCGCTGTGAGCTTTGTAGTATAGTCTACTTTTTACGCCCCTACCTTGAGGTAATAAGGGCAGACAGGACAAGGACGACTGAAAATTTTAATAACGGTCGCCCAGACAGGCGGCAGTCTCAGCTGAGTGCGCGCCGGATGTTCCCTCTCAAGACACTTGACTACATGCCTCAGGCTATAGCGCCCGCATGCATGCCGGTAGTGTTCGGTTTCGGCACCGGCCTCGATCGGCAGCCGACGTTCTTCTTGAACCCTTTCCCTTCGAGCAAAGTGTGCAGTCTGTGCGGTCTCGTCCCTGCTTTGGCGGCAGAGTTGCCATGCCGGCACTCCCTATGCCAGCCCTTCTACGATGGCGCCGCATCTAAGCGCAGCCACTGCCCACTGCACAAAGAGCCTTTCCAGGAGGGAGACGTGGCGTGGACAACCATCCGCAGGGGCAACTTTCTCGGCCGAAAGGTACGCTGCTGGAACGCTGAGCACGGCTGTCATGCCGAGTGCGTGGCATCCGCAATGTTGGAGCACTTCGCCAACACCTGCCAGTTCCACGCCCTAACCTCCCCCATGTGCACCGAGATGGTCCTGCACCAGTTCATTGAGGAACATCTGGACCGCGACTGTGTATCGTCCCGCGCACGCGAGCTAGACGATAACTTTGCCAACGTCTTCATGCAAGTAAAAGAAGCGTTAGGAAAAATACAGGAAGAAAATGCTGCCCTGCGCATAAAGCTGGATTCATTCGAGCAGTGTCTGCGCCCTGAGACTAAAAACACCGTAGAACCTCAGTCCACGACTATCGCCAGTGCAGTGACAGACGCTCTAGAAAACAAGATTTCGGGACTCAAGCCCCTGGCCGAGACGGAATTAGCTGAACACAGGCGCGAATTAGCATCGGAAATCAGGGACGCACTGGCTGGAAATGAGAGGGCCACGAAAGAGGTAGTCAGGCGGGAGTGTGAGCGGACAGCGTTTTGTATGAAGGACAGGGTCGTAGAGGCCTTGTGTGAAGATCGCACGCTGGGAGATGCCGGATCTTCAGCTTCGGCGGCGTCTGCTGGAAAACAGGCCACGTCAGTAGACGACGAGGCCAAAGCTGTGGAACAGCTGGCCATCGCTTCCCGGAACATCGGTGGTGACTTCCTCGCCAAGTCAGTTCCTTTCGAATGAACCATAGATGACTGGCATTAATTTCTCGCCCAAGCACGTTCTTCGCCATACAGCACCAGCAGCGATGGCCAGCCTAGCTACCACTATGGATACCTTATAGTTCCGTGCCTTTGCTTCGAAGACCTCCGTGTTTGGCTTCGTGTTTACATACTCGAGGGCTTGATCGACAAATTCCTGAATTGGCCCACGGATAAGAAGGTTAGGCTAGTTCTCATCGATCCTAGCTACTGCACGAGACAATTAACTGTAAGGAGCGCAATTCGACCAGTCGGAAAATATGTCGTTCCAAATTTGGGTAAGGAAGTTGTGTTTGCGGGATACGTGGATCCTGTATACATCGGGGCATTGAGGGAACACGGATTATCCGGAAGCAGCAATCTCTGCCTTCGGCTGGAATTGGAACCGTAGCTTAGTGTTCTGTTGTTGTGGTTCTGTTCGGGGCATCTTACTATGTTGATCCGATATCTTGATTTGCTGTGCGGCGTAAGCCTGGGTATACGGATTTTGTTATGTGTGACCCATTGATAACGTGTTTTATTCCTTCATGCAGTTTGAACATGGAAGAATGTTAGCCAAAATGTAAAGGTGTTATTTTCATTCTTGATTTATTTTCTTTTTGTATCCTGCACATTGTCCGAGAAAGCTTACGCTATTCACGCTGTTATCTGAGCACGGGGACAGCGTTATTCCACTGAAATCGAGGTGGCTCTAATCGCATGACATATGATGAGAACAAAGTGTAGGAGCGCTGCATGGCCGTAGAACTGCTCTGTGTGCTCCCAAGAGAATCAGTGTTGCGCAGTGGTGGGCCACGTTGTTCTGTGAAACGTGCAAGCGATGAGAAAAACACCACGACGAGCTCTTTCTTGGCGCAGTGATTGAAGGGGAAGCTTCTAATCCTTCGGCCCATCGTGAGCTTGGGTCCGCAAATATAAGCATGCGGTCTTGCGCCGTCTATTGGAACATACGTAACCGCTCTCCTTGTTCTTTGCATTACGCGGAATACAAGGCCTTCTTATAAACCCGAAACATCCTCCTCTTATAACAGCACTGGGAGTTGGGCTGGTTGCAGACAGTTCACAAAGAAATTTTTACAGTCACTCAAAACATGAAAGGAGTGAAAAGGGAGTAGGCCGTTTTCTGGCACACTCCATTTAAGGGGCAGGGTACGCTCACCATGTCCTGGGGTATATTTTTGTCACCAAAAATACCAACTTCTAGAGGTTTGGAACGGAAACAAATTGCTTCTTTAAAAAACAAGCGAATTTCTAGCACTTACGAAGATTTTAACCGAGAGGTTTCAATCGCCTGTATTTGCAAGCCTAAGGGCCTCTGCCGCTGCCCTTGTATGCCTCCTTCCTTTGACAACTGCATCAAGTTACCGTGCTTTGGAGTGGGAATATACTAGCGTTGCGACGAGTAAGCATTCTGTTAATTTAATGACCGAATTCTCCTACGCACCTTCGGCAAAATACCCTGCCCCTAAATGTGAGCGCACTAGAAGACAGCTTACTCTGTTTTTACACCTACATCGGCTTATTCGTGTTTAGATTGTTGGAGCTGTATATGGCACATCTTTGGGGTTACCGACAGGGGCGTATTTATGGGAGTAAAGGGAGCCCCCCACCCCAGCTAGGCTGGACCCCATTATCTGAACGAAAAAAAGTCCAAGAAATACACGGTTCAAATGCGAACAGTATTTCCAAGAGTAACACATGAATCAGCCCCTGGTTACCGACTCGTATCACTGTCCACGAAAAGCCTTGTCTCATTGTGACGTGAGCACCACGCCAACACGCTTTTTCGGCTGTCGTTCCATGCGGATGAGTGAAATACGGCGAGGGGTGGGTGCGCAGCAGCAGGAAGCAGAGGGGAATCCTGAAGAAAAGTTGTACGGTAGTGCGAGCTTATGTGACTTTGATCCTTCAGCTTGATCCTAATGCGGCCGACGCTGGTCGATTAAAAAATTGCAGGATAATCCGTGCTACACCTATATTACCCCACTGCAGGAATGCATGCATACTGTTCATTGTTTTGATCTCATCCACACGCAAGCAACAACACAAGAAAGATTGTCAGCCTAGAAATCTTTATGCACTTGTATCGTTATCAAGGTGGGACTACTTTTAGCGCAACACACGAAGGGGACAATAAAGGCGCGCTAACTCACAACTCTTTATTCACAAAGAACGCGCGTGCAAATATACAGTCATGAAGTCATCCATCATATCAAAATCTTCACAATATTACGCACGACTCCACGAGAAATGATTTTTCGTTTCAAACGCACTGAAGTGTCACTCATACACGTATCAGCCTTTTATTCTGATAAACGCTACCAGTAGTTATCGTGCCACAGTGTGACGACTTCTGCCTAGAATCTTTGTATTGGTCAACTTTGGTTTGCATTTACAATTTTTGCACTTCTTTGGATGTTACGTCGCATGTAAGCATTCAGCGATGACGTAGGGTGTACGATATGTCCGCTTGGAATTATCGCCTGTTATCGGCGGCTCGGCGCACGCATCTTTTTCGTACGCCAGCACTAATACCCCCAATCTCAGATTTCACCGACGCTTGTCTGACCGAAACCTTGAGTTTTCTCGGTAAGAGAAACCTGGGTCGCGCAAACCTCACCGGTGGCAGCACCTGCCATCGCAGGGCTGAAGCGCATCGCTTAACAGCTGCACCACTGCGCCAGCAGTGGTGCAAGGACTACTAGCGATCTATGAATGAAAAGTGGAGAGTGACCAATTCCACATACATGGGCATCAGCCCATTAATGCCAGCGCGTCAAATCCTTAAGGCGGAACTTAAGTCCGATTTCGCCCATCTTTGTCTGAGGCGAATGCTTGACCTTGATAAACGAGCCTGGAACCTAAATCGAAGTGAAAGCCAAAGTTCTAGCAGACTTAATTCGCATTTGGCCTAATCCCACTAAATCATGCACCATTTTTTTAAAGCTAATTTTCTTTCCAATGCTGTCACGCGCACTAGGTGAGGTAGACCTGGAGAATTCAAAGAGCCAGTACGCTATTGCTGATACCAGCACATTTACAGCCATTTTGTGCACCCGAAGAGCCAACCAGACCCACAAAAAATCGCTCACGCGAAAGAACGAACGCGGGCACTGTCCCCCGTGTAGAAAGACACGTGATCATCATCATTATCATCATCAGCCTTACTACACCCACTGCAGGGCAAAGGCCTCTCCCATGTCTCTCCAATTAACCCTATCATTTGCCAGCTGCATCCACCCTTTGCCTGCAAACTTCTTAATCTCATCCGCCCATCTAACCTTCTGCCGCCCCCTGCTACGCTTACTTTCTCTTGGAACCCACTCCGTTACCCTTGAAGACCAGCGGTTATCTTGCCTTCGCATTACATGCCCTGCCCAAGCCCATTTCTTTCTCTTGATTCCGACTAGGATGTCATTAACCCGTGTTTGTTCCCTCACCCACTCTGCCCGCTTCCGATCTCTTAACGTTACACCTATCATTTTTCTTTCCATGGCTCGCTGCGTTGTCCTTAACTTAAGCTGAACTCTTTTCGTTAGCCTCCACGTTTCTGCCCCGTAGGTGAGTACCAATAAGATTATGCTGTTGTACACTTTCCTCTTGAGGGAAATTGGTAAACTTCCACTCATGATCTGCGAGAATTTGCCATATGCGCTCCACCCCATTCTTCTCCTTCTAGTTATCTCCATCTCATGATCCGGATCAGCTGCCACTACCTGCCCTAAGTAGACGTATTCCGGCACAATTTCTAGGCTCTCGCTGCCAATTGTGAACTGTTGTTCCCTTGCTAGGCTGTTGAACATTACCTTGGTTTTCTGCATGTTAATTTTTAGACCCATCGATCTGCTCTGCCTGTCTAACTCGTTGATCATGATTTGCAGTTCACCTCCTGAGTGACTCAGCAAGGCAATGTCATCAGCAAATCTCAGATTATTTAGGTATTCTCCATATATTCTTATTCCCAACTGTTCCCAATTCAGGCCTCGAAATACCTCCTGAAAGACACGTGATAGCGTAGTAAAAGAGCACGTACGAGGGAGTTGAGGAACGGGTGCTCGAACGCAACGGAGTGCGCATCCCAAGAAGACACTGCGCATTTTAAACGGATGTAAAGGCACAGTGCTGTCTGTCACGGATCTCCCCGGAGAACACTAGGACCGAAAGAATGGACTAGGCGACAGGTGTACCCACACAAATGCACATTTAATACACCCTACCTGACACACACACTAGCACACAAAACTAACACAAAACACAAAGATTAAAAATACACACGACACGGGCTCACTGCTACCAGCGTCTACTACTAGCGTTCTACTGTTAGCGGTCGGCGTTCGTGCTCACGGTTGGTTCGGTGCGGCTGCGGCGTTGTATGGATCCAGTAGTCGGCGTCGAGTAGGCGTTCGACATGCTGCGGCTGGCGTCGCTGGCGGCGTCGTACAAGCTCTCGGTCCAACCGCCCTTGGAGCTGATGCCGGTGCTGTTGGCGTTGGGGGCACCACCCGGTTGGGTGGCAACAGGGCCGGAGACGTCCTTTACCGTAGCAGGTGGTAGCGTCCTCAGTTAACTCCCCGTAACGGGCTCAGGAACGGCACGGTGTCCACGATGCGAAGCCGTAGAACGCGAGCTCACCGGAGCAGTGGCCGGCGTCGCTCTCTTCCAGCCGAAGCATCCATGACTCGCCGCAGCCTCTGCATCTCCGTTCTTCCCCACCGTGCCTCGCTATCCCTCGCCCTTTTATAGCCTTCGGGATCGTCCACGTAATCCTTGTCGTCTTCTCCTTCTTCTCTTCTCCACCAATCATCTCTCTCCACCTCACCGAATGCTTCTCCACCAGTCATCTCTCTCCATCTCACCGAATGCTTCTTCATCTTCTTTATTCTTCGGTTAAACCACGCCGTCTTCTTCACACCTCTTTCCTTCATAATTTTATTCTAGACTCATTATTATATCTGACACTCTCAAGGAGTATCTTTAGTTATCTCGTGAAGATAGTGTGCAATCATAAGAGGACAGAGTATATCTCGTGTAAGTTCTCTTCTATATAAATCCCTGCTATCCCCGTTATACTTCGCTGCATACGAAATTAGCCCGTTTATAGCTGCGCTGTTGTGGTGCGTGCCGCATGAAATGGATGCGAACTATTACATGAGGATGGCCGGGGGTGAGGGCCGGGGGTGAGGGGTGTGGGTCAACACGAACCCATGCAAAACATCTACCACTGTTGTTTATCCCATTGACTGAAAACGCACCTTCAAGCCTTGAAAAACCGGTGCTCAGGGCTACCCCATGATGACGCCCCCGGCCCCTTTCCTACCTCGAGCCCGCTAGCGATTGTAGCGCCACCTCGGTTGTTTGTAAACATTCAGGAATTCTACAGCTGTTAAAAGTAGAAACACTTGTCTCCACTAAGAGGTCATCTCAACGCGAAGTCAACGTATTATTTTATGACCGTCAAATTATACGTATCAAAATATTAACGACGAAAGACAATGAATTAGAGCCACACGTCAGGGCATGAAACGAGTAGCATTTATACTAAGCTAAGGCCTCCGAGATCGGGTCTCAAGACAAGGTTTGCTGAACTGACCTGACGCCGGTGACGCCAGCTATAGTCGGATACAACTCAAGAACGAAGCGACAGACGCCCGTCAAAGGAGACCCTCGAGGCAATGGCGTTGACCGGTTTTTCATGACGCCACAGTTAATCCGATTTAGCCGTGGTTATTTCCTATCCTTCTGCCACCATCTGCTATTTCACGCTGGCAGCTTAGAAGTAAACGGTCAAGGGGAGAATCGGTCGACACCATTGGCCGGAGTGACTCCTCTGAGGGGAATCTGTCGCTTTGTTATTGAGTTGCATCCGAGTATAGTTTAAGAGTAACGTTGCCTGTCGCCATGGCACAAGGTATATTCGTTTGCTCAAGATGGGATCAAAGCCCCATTTTTCCTAGCATTTCACCCTGTTTAAGCCGAGCAGCAGGCCAGGGAAAGCTTGTACCCTTTGTATCACCGCTCGGTACCCAGCGACACTGGAGATCGAACCTCACACTTCATGCATGCGAGGCGGATGCTCAACCTCGCGACTGAACACTTGTAGCAACGGTTTTCGCCTCCACTAGCTCCACCACAGATCCTATCTTAGGCTTTATCGCGGAGCACATCTTTCCTAATCAAGTACAACTGGTAGCGTTGTTTCATGAAACTGTGGACAAATTTTTAGGCATGAAAAATTTCTCTTAGCTCACGAGACGTTGCCTGGCAGAGCGCGGGGTACTTCGCCACTGCTGCAGCGGATGCGTTGCTTTTATCGTCGTAGAGGTTTAACCCTAGACAGCCGTCAGAAATGCACAAGGTAATGAACAAAGTTCATCACAAGAACTCAATATGGCGGTGCTCTAGTACTGCCTTGTACAATTAAAGCCTGGACCACGGAAGGTTCCCGCTGGAACACCGGAACTAAACAGACGCTACTCGCCCATCCCTACCGAACGCCATTTTTGAACTCCATTCGAGCGTCATCCACAGGAATAACAACTACACATTTAATGTAGTGGCATTTCGAAAACGTTTCCGGTCATTCGCAGCTCTCACTTTTCAAACAAACATGTATGTAATCAACTTACCATCCCACCGGCTTACTCAGCTCTCTACGCAGTTTACATCAACAAGCGCCTTCTTCCGTTGCAATGTCCTAAGATAAAGCATTGTTCTCCTCAATGCAATTTCGATTCCCAAGTTCGCACTGTTTCTTGATTTCCGCAGCACACACCAGGTGTCGCCAGCTGTTCCGTGTTCGTTTTCGAGACAGATTGACGAAAAGAATTCTGCTTAGGGAGTAGCTGTGGCCAGCGAGGCAGGTGAAAACGACCTACAGAAGAACGTCGCGTTTCTCATCTTCTCACAAGCGTTTGCGGGTCGGTAGGCTGGAAACGCTGATTGGTCAAAAAAATGTGACGTCACGTTTGTAACGTCATGGTCACGTGACGTTTAATGACGTCATGTCCGGTTGGAGACAAGACAGCAGAGACCCCGTCCAGATGACCGAAGCGCAGCAACCAATTGCCTCCGCGACTAAAGAAATAGTCCCGCTCAAAAAATTGTGACTGCTTCTAAAACGCGTATTTCTCGGTATAAATAAGATTTGTGTATCTTGATGAGTGGTTTAGTAAAACTATCATGATGCAAATGCTTCAGCACATGCCGGATCGCGAGAGAAAAATAACTCCGTGCCTTCTACAACGCTGTGCGTCGTCTGCTACGGAGCGAGATCGACGGCACCGGGCGTGTAATTACAAAACAGTCTGGCTCAATAGCATAGGATTCATATGTACTTTTTGTGTGTTTTCACAAGCTTATTTTCTTAATGTGTGAGGCTTATTTTTCAATTGCTACTTGTTTCTTTTTTATTGCGGTTGCGAACCTACAATCTCGTGAGTTCGCGCACGGCATTCCGTACCTCTTTTCCGCCATGGAGCCCAGCGAGGTGACATCGGAACGCGAGCCTTTGTTGCCGAACGAGCCTTGTGTCGCATCGATGATCACACCACCAAGGAGCCTCGGCAAGAGCAAGAGCGGCCGCATCCTGAACAGCGATTCACGCAACATGATCTTCCACTGCTACACGTTTTGGCGTAACAGGGAGCCTGAACGCAGCGTAGAGGAGACGAGCAAGTTTGTCGCTGACATGCTCGGTGTCAGCGAAAGGACTGTGTTCAGGGTGAGGGAGGAAGTTAAAGCTTCGCATTTTTCGGGTAGAAAACTGACGACGCCGTCGCGAAAGCGTCCACGCAATGCGGAGAAGAGAAGACGCAGCGCGAAGTTTGACAGCCTCACGTTGTGCGCGCTGAGGTCATGTGTGCACGATTTCTTTCGCCGCAACGAGATACCGACGGTCGAGAAGATCACTATCGAGTTCTCGGACCGTATGGAGCTGCCATCACTAAGGCGGTGTACTGTGCGCCGCCTGCTTGCCGAGATCGGCTTAAAGCACAAAAAGAGAAGCCGCAACTCGCTGCTTATCGACCGGGATGACATCACCGATTGGCGGAATCGCTACCTCCGTGACGTGGAGCGCTACTGAGCGGAAGGCCGAAAGATCTTCTGCCTGGACGAGACATGGCTGACAGCGGGACACACTCGGTCGATCGTGTGGACAGACACCGTGGTGCAGAAGCGCGGACGCCTGTTCGCTCGAGCAAATGGCCTAACGACGGGTCTAAAACAACCTTCTGGGCAAGGTCAGCGCCTGATCGTCTCGCACATCGGCAGCAAGGATGGCTTCGTCGACGGCTGCTTGGATGTTTTCCGAGGCCAAAATACAGGCGACTACCACGAGGAAATAGACGGCAATCGCATTGAGGGCTGGTTTAATGGCGTTCTGCAGAAGTTGCCAGCTGGTAGCGTCATTCTTTTAGACAATGCACCTTACGATAGCTGGCGAGAAGAGAAATTGCCAACGACGGCCTGGAAGAAAGAGAAGATACAGGAGTGGCTCACAAGCAAGAACATCACCTCCGCTGAAAGGATGATAAAGAAGCAGCTGCTTGAGCTGGTGGCATCTGTAAAGTCACGCTTTCTGAGCTACATCGTAGACAATGCAGCTGTAAGCGCCGGTTGCATTGCACTCAGGCTCCCGCCATACCACTGCGAATTTAATCCCATTGAGCTTGTGTGGGCCTAGGGTGAAAAATGGCATCGCTGCGGACAACAGAAACTTCAAGCTGTCCACAGTCGACGCCATCTTGAGGAAGAAAATCAAGCACGTAGCGGTGGAAGACTGGGCGAAGAGCATTCGGCACATGATGGACTTGGAGGCAAAGTTCAGACTTGACACGTCTGGGAGTGAGCACATTCAACCCATCATCATCCAGCTGGGTGAAGATGACACTGAAGAAACCGACTCCGACTGCGAGCTGTCTGGCATTGAGCCACTCGACGAAGCATAACGGCTTCTTTTAACGAAAGAACAGCCTTTATTAGGGCTACCAAAATTTTTCCGGTTGGTTCGCAACAGACAGCCATCCATTCCGTGACCTCTGAAATAAATAAGCAGTTCCATTTATGGCGTATTCCTTATAATAGAAGCTCAATTCTGATAAGCAACGTCCTGCACACATTGTGCTTGATTTAAGAAGTAGCACAGAAACATGTTTAAATGCTGGTATATCTGAATTGAAACACAACTGTTAACTCTGATTATCTTTGGCGGGCTCAAAATGCTCATTCAGGCAGCCACCATCGAGTTTGACGGACCCCATGTTGAAATAACAGTATACAAGGCACGCTTTATAGCTCTGTTAGCAGTCTGCACTGGAAATCACAGTCATGTCATAGCCAGTGCTGCTGCGATACCAGTAATCAACACGAAACTGACAGCCACTGTTAGCAGCTTGCACGCCAAAGCACATTCATGTGGTTGCATAGTTTATTTTGGTTATCTGGCTCACACAAGTAATGAGAATAAGAGAATAAATATAAAACATCATTAGCTTATTGAGGCCCAAAATGCTCATTCAGGCAGCCATCGTCGAGTTTGACGGGCCCCATGTTGAAATAACAGTAGTCAGAGCACGCTTTATGGCTCTGTTAGCAGTATGCACCTAAAATCGCAGCCTTGTCAAAGCCAATTTTTAATTTATTTATCGGACTTTGGCACTAACGCGAATGCAAGCACAATTATTAACGTGAATAACTTTGCTAGCATTTTTTTGTCATATTTAGGTACCGGAAAAATGCTCAGCAAGGTTGAACGTGTTTTAGGGAGTCACTTTGTTGAATACAAGCCGTAGGCAAAATGACGGCCAGATTCAGACAGTGATATTGGTGCTTTGCTGGACTCCATTCACTAGAAAACTGCACTTGTAATGATGAAAGCGTCAAGACAGGAAATGATAATCCACTGCACAATGTTATGTGTACCCCCACATGTGACGGGCAGCGAAACCATCTACTGAATGCAACAACATTGCAAGATGCGGTTGCACAATATGGCACCCTTTCATGTGCACTCCTGGCGAGCTGCCGTATGCACTGATGCATAAACACATTAACAGGGGTAAGAGACAAAGTTATTGCGCAAGCCACGTGATGCTTTTAATATTTTGTATCGGTCAGTATTTCTGTTGTCACAGCTGATAGAAGTTTCTTTACTGCAAGTTGGTTAATCACGTTGCGACAACAGCACAAGAAGCAAGGTCAGAATAGTAGGAGAAAACACAGCAAGATGGCAGACTGAGGAGGCAAGGTAGACAAGAGTGTAAGGATTTAATGACACCGAAGAGGCCAGCCCTGCTATTCACAGGACTTGGTGCTTTGAATGAGACAAGTTAATGAAATTGTAAAGGAAGAGGTGGATGCAGCATGCTTACAAGAACAAACACAAAAATAAAAGGACAGAAATAGGAATAATAAACACATACACGCACAGAAGCACTCGCATATTCACACACATGCACACAAACGTGAGCGCGAAAACTAAGATCTAAAATGCAAAAAAGGGGAAAATAACAAATATAAACAAACACGCAAGAAAACATGCACACACATTTAACGCAGACGCGAGTAGAGGTATTAGGAGTCAGTTCACAAGCAGCTGTGCCTACTTTGTTGTACTTTTATTTGATGTACATATTGGCTCTGTTGCCTTCACTGACTTGGAATTTTTTTAGTAGCAACATATCATAACAATCGAAAAGCAGCGCAAAGCTGTGTTGTGGGAAAGCAAGTCGAGCGCTGGCAGCACAACTGATGTGCGATTGTGTCACAGCAGGCATTCTACAGCTGGCGCGTGCAGTGAGTGAAGAATTCTAAGCCATACAGAGACGCGAATTCATGCCAAGCTCCCTTGTAAAGGTACCAGTGTATCGGTCATAATTTTATATTAGTACTAAGGCTGACATTAAGGAAACAAACACTGCTCCCACACGCCTGGCCGTTAATCATCAAATGACATTCGCTCAAGCAGCGCGTGTTAGTCACTGATTGTTAGCACTGGTGGAAAGTGATCAATCGACGGTGCTACACAACACTCGAACGACGCCCTGCTAGACGCTCGGCTATCTTGTCATACTGCTGCCAACGATCGAACGTTTGCGCGCTGAGCTGGCAGCAACAAATGTTTGCGTTGGAGGTTGCTTCCGCAGATCTTTTCGGTTGAGGAACTCGTAGGTTGGTTTCATCCGCGCACGCTTTTCTCATTTATCCTCAGAATGGTTTTGCTCCATCACTTCGCCACGTCCGACGAGAAACGCAGGGGCACAGTACACAAACACACCCGCCGCTCACAGTAGGTACCAGACTTTGGCAAATTCTCCTTGTCGTAACTTCACTTAGGAGCAAAACAAAACACCACAGAACAAACACGCACGATATTTGTTTGCAGCGGTGTGCCGCTGCGGGATCCTGTTTCCAGACGAAGCGCAGCGCAGTCACGGATGTTCGCTGTAACCTTTTTTCGTCGCCTCACGGCTCAGAACAAACGCACGCGGCAGAAGTTCTGCAACGTAAGCTTGCAATAATATTTCCGGCATGACACGCCCACAAAAAATTCGATGTCACTCTGACGAAGGGAGACGCACACAGCTGACGCGGCCCGGCACAGTTCGAAGCGAGGGCGGCCATGTTAGGCATGTTCTCCGTCGGCGGGGTCACCGGCCGTCCGGCTCATGACGTCACCTGAAGTGCGCACATATTGGCGGAGGCTCGTGTGCATCCGCCTTTGAGGGGCAAATGCCGCTGCCTTCTTAAGTTGTACCCGACTATGGGCTCCGTGCGCTGCAGTTTGGCGCGCGCGAGTGGCGCCGCCTGGTTAACAGCGGTGGCGAAAGGCGGACGCAGCCAGCGCAGCTCTCTGGTTCAGTTTGCAGTGAGCGAGGCGAGCGGTGAGGTGTTTCGTCCGATGGCGAAAACAAACTTGGATAATTATGGGTGCTCTACCTACTGCTGTGTTTACTCAATGTCATAACCGCTATAAAAACACTACAGTCAAAGTACCGAGTATATTTAAACGCTTTTCTTTGACATCGTGGATGCGCGCTCATGCACAAAGGGTATACTGGAAATGAGTGCACTGTGGAATTAAATTCATGAGAGTGAACTGGAAAAGGGTTTACATTGACTAGGGTGTTTCGAACGTGACATCATTGGTAGGAGCTGCTTTATGTCTTTATGTAGAGCGAAGGAATGCGTTCAGTCAGTCACAGGAAATGGTCTGCGGTGAAGTTCTTGGAGCTAGCATCTGAAGTTTAAGTCTTCGTTTGTTATGCTCATCTGTGGTTCAGCGTGTCAATTTTGTTTCTAGTTTTTTTTTTTTCGTGCGTATGTGTATGCAGTGGGAGCGACGTCGTACTTCTGAGAGTGCTTATGTCGTTTTTCACATTGTTTCACCTAAGCTTTTGTGTATTTATTTGCATCATTTTATTTCCTTCAGTGGTTTAAAATTTTGTATCTTTATTTGTTGCATTTATGAGATCTCAAATCCTGTTCTAGACGAATAAAAAGAAAAATAGAGAGTGGTTCAAATTTCTCTCTCTCTCTCTCTCTCTCTCTCTCTCTCTATATATATATATATATATATATATATATATATATATATATATATATATATATATATATATATATATATATATATATATATATATATATATTCCTTGGATTTCACAACATCACTAAACCCTTAATTTCTGGAATTAATCTTTTGATTTTAATTAGGTTTATCGTCCCAATGCAACGAGAACTATAAGGGGCGCCATAGTAGGAGGTTCCAGATAATTGCAACCACTTGGAGTTCTTTAACGTGCACTGACATCGCGCAGAACGCGGGCCTCTAGGATTTTGCCTTCACCGAAATGCGACCGCCGCAACCAGGATCGAGCACGAGTCATTTGGGTCAGCAGCTGAGCACCATAACCACTGAGCCACCGCGGCGGACTCTCTATAGTTAAGTATTTACCAAAAGAGAAATACGACCAAAATAATTCATGTAATTGGTGTCTTCATGAAATTCCTGAAATGAAAGTCCTGTGGAAGATACGTAGCAAGAAATTCATCGTCTTTTTGCATGCTTAGAGCTATGCTTCTCTCAGAGGAATACAAAAAGTAAAGAAATGTCGATCCTGCAGGATGTAGAGCACTATCATCTGATATATATGTGTAGTAAGTTTGCGTTTTCGCATTTCTAGCCGACCATTCACATAGTCGATGTCACAGTGGATGTAAATTACATAGCTGATTTCATTATTTGGGTCAGAGCCTTGTTTCTCAAACTGTAAAGGTACTTAATTAATCTCAATAAGCTCAACTGCCCTGCCAAATATTGCAGTGCCGTCGGGACTGCAACACAATCATGGTTGCTCGGAATCGGTGATCAGCCCAACCTGAAAGCAATTGAAATGAAATGCAGCAGTGGTGGCGTCAAGGCTTTCAATGCGTTGAAATCCGCAGAGAAGGCGTTCACTTACCGCCGTATTCAAGAATGAATCTTAAGGTGTGACTTAAGTTCTGAGTAAAGTATGAGTGGCGAAGGAAGTTTCAAAAACGGCACTTAAGCAGCACTTATGAAAGTAGCGCTTTTAGATGTAAGTAGGCGCCATGGGAACGAGGCTAAGCAAACATTTCTGTATATCTAATAAATTCATGAACAAATAAAGAACAGAAGCGCCAAAACAGCGCTGCTAATACATAGTACAAGTCTCAACTAACGTTTTAACAACAACAAAAAGTTTTTTTCGCCTAGCTTTGGAGAACTAATATTACTTGTCTGGCCACAAACAAAGACGTCACTATAGTAGCGCGCGTAGTACTGCTCCTGTCGACGTCGTAGTCTTTCCGCTCGCGCGCGTCCATCGGTTGCATCATCGCCAGCATCGCCAGCTCTTTGTCTCTGCTTTATATTGTTATCGCGCATTTTAATTGTAAATTCACTGCTTGTATCGTATGTATTTTTGGTATTATATTTATTGATAGTGTGTAGTCATTTGTAGTGTGTTTTGTTTTCTGTACTGCGTTATTCTTTGGTGCTGTGTTGCGACGCGCGCGGGATGGAGAAAATGGAGAAGGGCAAAATTAACTTCTCCAGAGTAGAGCGAGCTCTTCTCCTCGACCTCGTCGACAAGCACAAGGCCGTACTAGAGAACAAGAGAACTGATGCAGTGTCAGTTGCACGGAAAAGGAAAGAGTGGGAGCTTATAGAAACCCAGTTCAACTCCAGTCACAACGTGAGCCCACGGACATGGCTCCAGCTGAAGAAATGCTGGGAGAACTGGAAAAATAAGTGGCGAAAGGCGAAAGCGGACGACAACCGGGAGATATTTAAGACCGGTAAGTCCTGTTTTCTTTCATCTTTGATTCTTTTTTGCTGACGAATTCAGAGGTTCTCTCCCAGATTACAGAACTGTTCCGATTGCTTGCTGCCTGCATTTTATGACTAGATTCCCCCTCCGCCCCTCAAAAAAAAAAAAATACAGAGAATGTTTACGACATTCGAATCTGAGCGAAAGCATGAATTTGTGCTACGTAGAAGACGACGGTGAGCAGGCAGTGCCGCGGGACGGAGCAAATAAAAGTCGAAGACGACGCTAATTCACGGCGCGAGAATGTGGAGCAGTTTAACAAGAGGTGTGTTCGCTCCGACGGTAGCGTAGTGGTCTCGCCCAACAGCCGTTAAAGATCTGTTCGCGCAGCCGCGGGTTCGATTCCCGTTCGTTGGTATTGATCGAATTTCCTTTTTCATAATTTGACCTCAGCTATATATATACCTCAGCACATGAGGAGTGATCGACTGCATTAAAAAAATGTTTATCCATACTATTTCAATGCTAGTAATCATGGTCATGAACAAAGCTCAGTTAACAGTTTCTGTTGGGACATGATGGATTTTGGTTACTTAAATTAAGCATTTTAAAGACTGTCTATGAAGCCAGTGAGCCCAGCTCCACTGTGCTCTACATTAATAACGCCCTAAAATTGAAAAGAAGTTGCCCACTCTGCCTGCTTCTGGTCTTTTGACGTTACACCTACCATTTTGCTTTCCGTCGCTCGCTGTGTTGTCCTTAAGCTGAACCCTTTTCGTTAGCCTCCACTTTTCTCTTGAGGAACAGTGGTACACTGACATTCATGATCTAAGAAAGCCTGCCATATGCACTCCATTCCATTCTTATCCTTCTATTATTTCCGTTGATGATTCGGATCAGCTGTCACTAGTTGCCCTAAGTGACCTGTTCCTCTGCCACTTCCAGCACCTCGCTACCAATTGTGAACTGTGAGGTGCTGGAACTTGTGCTGCCAATTTTCTTGCTGTGCGTTTTCACCGCCACAGTTAGTATCTAGCTTTCACGCACCCGCAGTTTGGAGTCAGCATGTTTAAGGTTGTTTCACCCGGAGAGTATTACTAAATAAATGCAAATATCGTGCTTCTGTCAGAGAAAAAGGCTCCTGCTTGCGCGAATAAAGATGCATGTTTTCGTTGCTTCGTAGCGCTTAAATTCTGAAAGATACTTTGGCGTTCATGTTGAATGTGCTTAGTGTTTGTGAATATTCATCGAGGGATTTTTCCAGTGGTTGTAACAGCGCTTTCTGTGAATACCTAGGCGGCGGCTCAGCGGCCCCCAGCCAGCTCACTGAAGACCTGCAAAGAGTTGGCAGTGTCGCATCCCACATGGGGGTTCGCTTGGCGAATCCCTTCGACAGTGATCGCCACCAAGCAGACCCAGGCGGCGAGTCCCAACCCACACGATCGGTGGCCGCCCTGCTTTCGCGCACTCAAGATGGTTCTATTCCAGGAGCCAGTGGTATGACTTATTATATATATATATATATATATATATATATATATATATATATATATATATATATATATATATATACATATATATATATATATATATATATATATATATATATATATATATATATATATATATATATATATATATATATATATATATATATATATATATATATATTGTACTGCAAGCTCCAAAAAATATATATGAAATTATTTTTCTTGGAATACATATTCTGTGTATGTACTGCTTTTCTGTTTTTATGCCTAGAGGATTAGATGAAACACTCCAGCAAAATTGAATTGCAACATCCCTGCCTGGCGCTTGTGTCTGACCATTTTTGCTGTTGTAGGCTGCTTCTGTGCTTATTATTTTGTTGTTGTTTTTCTGAGCATATGAGCTCTTCTGTCATTAAAAGTGTGCATAACAGCTGTAGCCATGTCCAATTTTCTGTGGCATCTGTGTTGTCTTGACCTGTCATAAAAATATTGGCCTGTGTGACCAGTGTTATCAAAGCTACAGCTAAGAGGTGCGAATGCACTGGCCGAACATATTTTCCAAGGTGGTCATCCAAGGAGCATGATTGGCAGTGTATGTGACGAATGTATTCCGGAAATGTTTCCCTTCTAAGCAGGCTAAGTGCATGTTTTATGCCTCCTGTTTTGTTACATAAACGAACTCTAACGGAAGCATTGATTGAGTTACTGCACGACCAAAAATGGTAAAATGTCACCTGAAGGACATTGAAAGCAACGAATACAAGCGTGCAAAATAGCGCAGAATGCGTTTAAAGTACCCACTTCATTGTAAACCAGTCAAAGGCTAAGGTAGCCTACAGTACTAGCAAAGGTTGAAGTGTTTCTTGATCTAAAGCGACATTGCATTGGATTTGCCCTCATTTCAAGGTCTAATAGCAAGCACTTCCTCCGCATTAGGTGATGCAGAGGACCCGCTGTGGTCCTGGCACTATGAAGAGGGTAGCCCGCAGCAAGATGAGCAAATGGAAGAGGAGCAAGTGGCCATGGCAGCCTCCTTAACATCAGCCACAACGGCAACCGCAGCACCCTCGGTGCTTCCTGCTGCCTCTACAGCAAGGGCAGCAGGTACCAGCCGCATGAGCTCACAGAGGCAGTCGCTTGCTGTGCCACCTGCGCCAAGTGCTTTTTTTGTTCCGGCAACACCGGCAGCCGCAGCACCCTCACCCTCAGTGCTTCCTGCTGCCTCTGCAGAAAGCGCAGCAGGTACCAGCCGCACTGCGGGCATGCATAGGCAGTCGCTGGTCGAGCAAGAGCTAGCAGCTCGCCTTAGCGATATTTCTACCGAGAGGGCACAAAAGTGTAAAGAGCACCGGCTGTGGATGCGACTCTTACGAGCAGACCACCGCGACAAGCTCGCAAAGCGAGCGGCAGTCCATCAGCTCGAGATGGAAAATCTTAAGCTTAAGAATGACGTGAAACGGTCCAAAAAGATCCTTTTGGAGCTTCAAATAAAAGCAGTAAAGGGGGAACTTTGAGGAGGGTGATGTTGGAGGTGGGGCAGGGGGACATAATCTGAAAAATGAAAGCACTGCAACTATGGCCAAGTCGCCTGAGAGAAGGGATGAAGTGGGGGGGTATACAAATAAGGAGCCAGATGAAGTCGGTATAATGCCAGACGGTGTTCTTTAATGTGCACTGACATTGCATAGAACACAGGAGTCTGCAATTTGCCCCTAACGAATGCAGCTGCCACAGCCAAGAGGCTAGTACCATAGCCCCTGAGCCATCGCAGCAGGTGAAAAATTTGTAACCTCTTATAGGAGCTCTGAAAGGGGCTCTAGTAAAGTTACAATATGCCTGGGACGTTAAAGCATGCCAGTTCACGAATATTGTGTAGCAAGAATTTTTTTAATGCGCTTTGTAGCGGCTGAGCTCTCTGCAGTCAAAATTTGAATTCTCTCCTCTCATCACACTTTGCACGCTGGAAGGTCGGCGCTCCTCTGCCGGCCCCACCTCCGGGGTGCGAAGCTTCCTGACCCACCAGAGCTACGCGGCTTACTGGCCGTGGCCATAGTAGCTGCCCGACGTCTGAAAGAATGCAACCAGTAGCCATCTCTCAACTTATATACGCATTTGTGAGCGATGGAGAAGGGCGCGAGCATGTAAGTCTCCGGGAAGTGCTGGCCAACTTTGGCGCGTGATTGTGGGTTCTCTGCAGGTGTAGAGGTGTATTATTTGGCTCGGATGTTCATGACAAGCAAATGCAGTGATTGAGAGAGTTGATGTGCTCTCCTCGGAAGGTGTTTCACAGCGCCTTTAAGTCTTGCTTGAATTTCAACCTCATCCAGCTTCTCTTAGTTGCTTTTTACTACAGAATGTCTGTGGTGTTTAGGATAGTCAAGCTGCCGCATTGCCTCAGTGGTTATGGCGCTCGGCTGCTTACGCAAAAGCCGTAGGTTCGATCCCAGCTGCTGCGGTTGAATTTTGGTGGAGGCGAAATTCTAGAGGTTTGTGTACCGTGTGATGTCAGTGCACGTTAACGAACCCCAAGGAGTTTATATTTACGGAGCCATTCACTACTGCGTTCCTCGTAACCCGACTCAGTTTGGGACATTAAACCCCCTTAAAGATAGCCAGTTGCTATATCCAGTTTGTAGTATGGTTTTATGCAGGGTAAAAGCATGCAGATTCTGTTTTTAGCTGCCACATGGTTGTGCAGTATGGTTTTAGTAATGTGTTCTGTTTGAACCAAATGTTTTGTCGTTCTTATTAATCAGTAGAGGAAAAGAGCGCGGACCTCCTGCCGTGAGTTATTTCATGAGGACGTAACTGCCACTTTGAGGCCGACTTGGCACTTTCTACGGGGTTGGTTGACTGCACTTTTTAGACATTCTTGTGGTCCAGCCACTTCTTTCCCGGAACCACGGCAGTAGACTAAAAGCTGGTTTAAAAAGCCCCTCTGCTACATTTCCTGTTTGATGTTTTGAAGTGTACGTAGTGCTATTTTTTGCTAATTCCCAGGTTTCCTGCATATGTAAGTGAATGCTGTTTTGAAATCTACTTTTCTTCCTTTGTTTGGTACAGTCGTTTTTCAGCAATATTTTTTTTCTCATTATTTCTTTTGCATAGCGCATAGGTTTCTTAACAGCTTTGTACCATGCATGATCATCTGTTGAATCTAATGTACAGTCATGCCATGTTAATTTTACCCCTATTGAAAGGGGCAGTTTTTCTGGGACCAAACTTTTGGATTGTATTTATGCCTCATTCAAATCCAATGTCTATGTCGAGACAATGGGCAGGGTGAAAATGCATATAGCCTATTGGGACATATGTATTTTTGTCTTGTTATTATGGACAGCGATGAAAACCAAATCCCAAGTGCCTCTACCAGATGTTGTACCCCTTGTATATTGATATTGATTGTTTTAAAGCTCCTCGCGATTACAATAACGCTCCCGTGTTTCCCAATTTCCACGTGCCACTATAGCAGGCTGCAGCCATAAAGCTTTATTTAAAGAATATTTGCTTCTTTTTCTTCACAATTCATTATTACGGCCAACTCACTCCGAAACTTTTACCCACTTTCCGAAACTTTTACCCACTTTCCGAATCTTTTACCCACTTTCCGGCTGTCCTGGTCCGAAGCTATTTTGCCAGTTTGTGGCGCCGCGAAGAAAAACACAAACTGTGGAAGAAAAACTCAAAGGATATTTATTTTTTCTATTGCATTTTGCTGGCAACTTCTCTACCGATATTTCGGAAGCGTGTGATAGCGCTCGAAACATTCTCCTGGGTGCAGGCCAGGGTTGTTACTGCAGGTTTTACAGAAAAACACAGTTTCCCTCCGGCCTCCGCTTGTTTTTCTATCGCTACAAACTGCACAGTCCTTGCTGCTTCGGCCTGGCAGCTTGTATATGAAATGGCTCTTCCCATCTAGCCTTTCCTTGCACTCCTTCCGCGCAGACGGGCCGCGCTTTTTGGCTCTAGCCCTCACGTCACCCACCAGCTGTTGGATGAGGTTGCGGCGGTACTGCAGGTGTCGCTGTTCTTTCTCACCACGATTCTGCAGCTGTGTGCGCCTCAAAATAAAGCTGTTTACGGTGGAAACTTCCAAAAGCCAAAAAAAAAGCTTTCGCCACCATTTCATTGTCTTTCAACAAAATGCATAGCTGGCGCAGTAATGGTCCGCACGGTCAACTGCACCCATGTTTTGTGTGTAGTCACATATGACCACTGGTTTCTTCAACGTCACTTTCTTTCCACCTGCTTGTGTCCTTGTCATTTCTTTGAGAGATACATTGTGGGCAGAACTGAGCATCGTCACTTGACGCTTGTCTCGCCACTAAAGCACCATGTAGGAGCGTCCTTTTCTGAAAGCTGCCACTTCGCCCTTTTTCAGTTTTTTCTTGACCTGCTGTGGCATTTGCTTGCGATTTGGCATCACGGTACCAGTCAATTGTACTCTCTGTAGAAGTAACTCCTCGGCAAGCACTGGAGAAGTGTAAAATCTGTCTGTGTAGAGGTGGTAGCCACTCCCCGGCGTAGCTTGCTGCACTTTCTGGAGCAAGTGAAGAACAATCCTGCAGGTGAAGGGCAGCTCGGGACGGCCGAGACTGTCAGTTGTTGTGCTGGCGTAGTAGGGCTCGATTGCCGAAATGTACCCCGTTTGGCAGTCAGCAAGTGCGTAAACACGCATGCCCCATTTGGTTGGCTTCTGTGGATTGTAGCATTTGAACGAGACACGGCCCTTGAAGCCAACAGTGCTCTCATCGATGCAAATTTTGGGGCCGGCTCTGAAATGCTCTCTGCATTTCGCGTCGATGTAATGCACGACGTCCCTGATCCTGCTTCCACGTGTTGCTGGCCGACCTGAAGAGGCATCATGGCACGGGGTAACGTGCAACATCCAAAACATTTGCAGAAATCTTTTCCGGCAGAAAACGTGCGGGAAGAAAGGCATCTTGTTGACAATATCTTGGCTAAAATACTCCTTCAGTTCTGGTCTTGGATTCAAGGCCATGTCTATGATTACACCAAGAAAAGCCTTGAATTCTGTCAAGGTCACGTCTTCCCAGTCCTTCCAAATTGAGTCCTTTGGAAGCTCACCGGCACTCGAAATCTTTTCACGCGCATAGCGGTTTGTTTCGCGCACAATATTGTCCGTCAGCTCGTCTGTAAAAAACAGCTGAAAATATTCCAGCTCAGAGTTGAGATTACAAGTGCTTACTTGTGATCCTGAGTTCGTGACAGTGAAGGGAAATTGTGTGAAATCGGGCATATTATCCGCGTACACCTACCAGTCCGCAGCACGTGGTCGAGCACTGTTCCCTTGTGTGTCAACAGAGGTGCTGTCTCCACCGCCGCCGTCGTCATCGTCACTCGCTTCAGTGGAAGAACTGTCATCACTGTCCGATGGAGGCACGTAATTCTCTTCCTCACTGAAGTCGTCTTCGCTTTCGCTAAATGCACCACCGAAAAACGCACGCGGTGAAAATGTTGCCATGCTTGTCAACGAACCGCGCCAACGTGCGTTCCGTGCTCAAGTGAGAACGCTCTGGCGGCTCTAGTATCGAGAACATTGTGCTGCGCCCTAGTGCAAAAAAAAAGTAAACTTCAAGAAACAAAGCTTACTTCACCCTCAAGAGATGGTGCATTATGTACACAAAAATGCGCACGATTCGTGGTGAGAAAAACCGCGAAATTTAACGGCGAACACCCTTGTCGGGCGTTGCCCGACAGCGGACCGCTACGGCCGTGTAGCGTTGTCGGGCCCTGCCCGACAACGGACCGCAAAGGGTTAAAGATAGCCAGTTGCTATATCCAGTTTGTAGTATGGTTTTATGCAGGGTAAAAGCCTGCAGATTCTGTTTTTAGCTGCCACATGGTTGTGCAGTATGGTTTTAGTAATGTGTTCTGTTTGAACCAAATGTTTTGTCGTTCTTATTAATCAGTAGAGGAAAAGAGCGCGGCACTCCTGCCGTGAGTTATTTCATGAGGACGTAACTGCCACTTTGAGGCCGACTTGGCACTTTCTACGGGGTTGGTTGACTGCACTTTTTAGACATTCTTGTGGTCCAGCCACTTCTTTCACGGAACCACGGCAGTAGACTATAAAAGCTGGTTTAAAAAGCGCCTCTGCTACATTTCCTGTTTGATGTTTTGAAGTGTACGTAGTGCTATTTTTTGCTAATTCTCAGGTTTCCTGCATATGTAAGTGAATGCTGTTTTGAAATCTACTTTTCTTCCTTTGTTTGGTACAGTCGTTTTCCAGCAATGTTTTTTTTTCTCATTATTTCTTTTGCATAGCGCATAGGTTTCTTTACAGCTTTGTACCATGTATGATCATCTGCTGAATCTAATGTACAGTCATGCCATGTTAATTTTACCCCTATTGAAAGGGGCAGGTTTTCTGGGACCAAACATTCGGATTGTATTTATGCCTCATTCAAATCCAATGTCTATGTCGAGACAATGGACAGGGTGAAAATGCATATAGCCTATTGGGACATATGTATTTTTGTCTTGTTATTATGGACAGCGATGACAACCAAATCCCAAGTGCCTCTACCAGATGTTGTACCCCTTGTATATTGATATTGATTGTTTTAAAGCTCCTCGCGATTACAATAACGCTCCCGTGTTTCCCAATTTCCATGTGCCACTATAGCAGGCTGCAGCCATAAAGCTTTATTTAAAGAATATTTGCTTCTTTTTCTTCACAATTCATTATTACGGCCAACTCACTTTATGGGCACTTTTGTTGGGGAACACTGTCAAGTTTTTTGCTTGTGTGTGATGTTCCTGCCCCAGTGTTGGCCACTGTGGGTATTGCATAAATAAGCAAATAAAATGCAGCACCAAGTGCACTCAGGGTTTTTTCTTCATTTTGTAACAGTGCAATTTACAAAACTTCCTTGAGTTGTGGAAAACACTGTTCACCAAACCATGGCATATGCTGAACAAATTTTAAGAGAACCTATAAACTTTCAAACTACACATGAGAGAAATGGGTGGGATGGTTTTCTCAGGAGGAGGAGGAGGAAAGGCAGGGAGGTTAACCAGTGAATAATCGGTTTGCTACCCTGCACGGGGGGAAAGTAGTGAGGAGAGAAAAAGATGAAGGAGAAAAGACAGTTGCAGGAAATTCAAGTCACTATGTAAAGTCACAGCATTCAGCAAAATCAGCCTATCGTGCAGGCCAGAAGTCTTCAAAAAGCGGAGCAGTGCCTTGCAGGCCTTCACCGCCGTGGCCAGTGACCGAGAATCTTCGTTTCCGTCAGTGGGTGCAGGTCTAGATTCTCCAGTGCACGGCAGCGAGACTGTCTTTCGGCGCTGTAGGCAGGGCATTCACAAAGAATGTGGGCTGTAGTCTCATCACACCCGCAGATGGCACAGCAGGGCTGTCACACATACCTATTAAGAAGGAGTAGTGCTTGGTGAAAGCTACACCAAGCCACAGGCGACGCAACAAAGTTGCTTCACATCGCGGTAGGCCAGATGGAAGCCAAAGCTTTAGATCTGGGTCTAAGGTTTTTAAAGGCAAATGCGAGAATTAGCCTGAATTCCACGCGGCAAGCGTGATGTCCCGCAACAGTGCTGCGTCGGGTCTCGTGATGGGGATGGACACACAATCACCCTCGTGGTGAGCAGTTCGCGCGGTCTCGTCCGCATGGTGGTTGCCTGTGATGCCGCTGTGTCCTTGCAGCCAATGGTAAACAATATCGTGCCCTTTGTTGGTGGCTGTGTGGTGGAGCTCTCGGATTTCGGCAACAAGGTGTTCATGGAACCCATGACGAGCAGATTGTAGCGCTTGGAGGGCTGCTTTTGAATCAGTGAAAACAGACCATTGCCGGGCTGTTTCTTCACTGATATGCCACTTGAGAGGTTCATTGATTACCATTGCCAACAATACTGGACCCATATTCCCAGCCTTCACCGAGGACAACCGCGTCATTTCCCCATTCTTATTTCCAAGTTGACCAGTTCAGTCTTGCACTGGCATCTGCTAGCCATCCTGATTAGCTTGGTTTCTAGAGCAACTGCCCCAACGGGCAGTAGTCATAGGCTTGGTCCTTGTACCGGGATGAATTTATGTTTCAGTTGGCCGTTAGAAAGATAGAACAATGTCCTTTTCACACTTTGGTACCTTTGGCCGCAACGAATGCAATTTTGTGTGATACAAAGCTTTGCACTGGCATTTTCTCATATCCATAACATAGAAGCTGTATGTCCGGGAGGTCACTTGAAATTAGGGGCTTGAGCTAGTGGCTTGCAAAAACCGCTTGTGTCTAACCTCCTAATTTTCCGGCACCACTCATGGATGTGCACAGTGAGTAGGTTTTTCTAAGTGCTGGCACAGGTGTTTTTAAACAACAAAATCTAGGCTCCAACTGCCGTTCTTCCAAGTGACATTGAAACTTTAAGGTTTCTTGGAGGCAGCTGTGTGCACCGTGAGTTGCATGATTCGCCATATCTTCGTCATAACTTATCCGTGCTTTGTTCAACAATTTACATACTCAAGAGTTCAACAAAGCTTTCTGTGGTCAGGTATTGCAATCGAAGTGAAGGAATGTAGTCACTGACCATAATTTTTTGTAGCTGTGTGGCAGGGTGTAGGTGCATGCTAATCAGCGATTCCTGCCTTGCTTGAAATCTATATGTCCTTAGAGGGTTTCGCTAAGCAATTTGGATGAAATTAGCATTTATTAGAAGCAGGAAGAATTATGGTGCATACGTAATCATATGCCGCCGAGGCTGTAAAAGTCTGAAGGCTTGAACCGGACGCTCGGTGGATCATTTACAAATGTACAACAAGCAAGTAAGTAATTAAGTGGTTTATTAAAATAATAATAATAAAAAAGAAAGGAAAATATTTTTGCTAGCCTACCATCGATACTGAAGCACCTGAGTTGGGCCAGCAGAAATAAACGATAGCAGGCAGAATGGAGAAATGAAATGAAAGAGGTGAGGGGACAGGAAGAGAGGATAGGGGGGAGAGGTAATGTACACAAAAACTATTTACACAATAATAAATATGTACAGGTTGCGCACGTGATTAGTTCATGGTGAAGCAATAAAAAAGCGCACAGCACAATGTTCACTACAGCTGCAGGGGGCGCCCAGCTGTTAGTCGGCCAAGGTAGCACTGCCAAGGTAGCACTCGCTGAGCATTCGGTCTCTGCGCGTAACTACCTGGCGGACACAACAACAAATAAGGAAATAAAAACTGGTGTAGTGCAACAGTGCATGAAAAAATCAGTGAAATATGATACAGTACAATATGATACATTATGATACAGAAAATGATACAGTACAGTCTCAGTACAACACTACTAATATTGTGAGAGCAGAAATACACAGGTGCAAGAGAAACAGTTTTTTCGCAGGTAATAAGGGCGAAAATGCAAGAACCAGAGAAGTGCACAATGCGTATGTCGTGCTATTCCATGTCGGCGCATGTTAAACGACTCCAGTTGTTCTAAATTATTCCCAAGCCTTCCATTAGAGCCTCTTTTATAACTCATGTCATATCAGGGCATTAAACACCACAATTTAAAATTTTTATACCAATTTTAAGAAATATTTGAAACATGTGCAATGCAACAAGAAACAATATTTCATGGGTAATAGTGAACTCTTGAAGGGAAGGCTAGGATGTAGATTTTTATGTAGAAACAAGGCAAGGAAAAAGATAGTTGTCCTTCACACATTACTTCTGCAAGTTGTATGTCCAGCATGATGATGCCCCTCAGTGAAAGTACTGGGCAATGATCCTGTCTCTAGTTCTAAAACCACTTGCCGAATCCACTAGTGGCACTGTGGCTGGCGGCTGGGCTGCTCTAGAGACAGGAACAGGCGCAGTACAATCACGAGTGGCATCGTACAGTAGAGCGGGTGGGACGGGGTCCTTGAGCAGCCGGCCCAAGTTGTGCAGCGCCGCACATGCCGTAATCACGATAGGCACCGTGGCCGTCTTGATTTGTAGTGTCATGTCGAGGCATGGAAACCTTCTCTTCCACACCCCGAAGGTTCGCTCGATGCTGCATCGCGTTCTTATTTGGGACTTGTTATACCTGTAGAAAATAAACGTTTTCTTTATTGAGAGCTGCCTTTACCTTTGTTAAAACTACAGCTTGAACTTACTTGTACTGTGGACTTCCTGGTAGAACATCATCTCTCAAAGGAGTCATCAGGTATGGCCTGCATGCATAGCCCATGTCACCAAGGAGGATGCCGGGAATGTCCCCCTGTTCGTACTGCACCCTGGCTCGACTGTTATCAAAAATGCGGCTGTCATGAGCCGAACCGGGCCAGCTGGCAACGAGGTCCAGAAACTGAAGTTTGGGACCTGTGATTGCCTGCAAAATAAATAAATTAGCACGAGTAAGATCGACTTGACCTGCACTGCGGCGAGAATGTTATTCTGGAATATGGAAGGAAATAGTGTAGGGCAGCTGAATAAAAATGTGTGCTTGTGTAAACCACTTGCATATAACATCAACACTGCTTGTTTTGAGCAATTTATATTCGTGGACACTGCATAAAAAAGTTGCAGCAACAATGCACACTTGTCTCGTACTGTTATGTTATTTTCATGCCTGTCATTACTGAAGGCATGTGCTACATATGCAAAACAACTCACTACTGTAATAGGTTACCTCTGCATTGAAAACAGTTAAAACGAAGGCTTATTTGTGATGAAATAGGACCAGGTAATTATTGTCAAAGCTTACTCTACTCAAAAATAAGAATTAAGTTTGCATACAACACAATATTCCTACGGCCTGTACTCAGCTGCAAATCCAGGAAAAATCGCCGATTTAAACATTTTTCACAGAACTGTTTGCTAGTAGCAACATATTCTTTTGTTATGCTGTTATTGTTGTGATTATCAGCAGCAACGACGTAACGATGGTGAAATTACGAATTTATGCTATCAATACTAATATAACGCGAGGAGAAGAGAAAATTAAAAATACAATTACGGTAGTAAGGCAGCCTCGACCCCTGTTTGCGCCAGGGCAACTGAAATGCTGGCTTCTCCAAGTATGGTATCGAAGGGTGGCTGACATGCAGTCATTAGCTCAATACTTCAATACCTTGGAACCGATTATAGTGCGAAGGGCATTCCGAAGCATTAAATGGTGCCTCCCGCCGAATACTGAACATTATTTTTTCTCAGTTCGCCGAACATAATTTTTTTTTTGTCGCAGAACTTACCTGAACATTGATGGAGAAGTATCCTTTCCTGTTGCGGAAGACTTCTGCATCATTTTCTCCCGGACTCTTTATCGGGATGTGGGTGCAGTCGATGCAGCCGGTCACGCCAGGGAACTTCGCCACTGCGTAAAATTCCTCCATAACTCCCGGGGCTTGGGCGGCGCTCGGGAACTTCACGAGCTCCGCGAACAATGTCTCGGCTATCATGTGCGATATGCGCGCGATGATCCGCGACACTGTCGGTTGAGACACGTTCACAAGATCACCGGTGACGATCTGGAAGGTCCCCGCGCCGTAGAACCGCAAGGCCACGAGCAGCTGAAGCAGCGGCGGCACCGGGAGACCGCGTTCGTCGGTGTTGGCGCGCAACGGAAGCCTCCCAAGCAGCTCCAGCACCGCTTGCTTCGAGAAGCGGTACCTGCTCAAGAATTCGGCATCGTTGTATATGTCCATGGCGTTTTGCCGATCCCTGAGCACTGGCCGCGGAGCGCGCGCGTACCTGTACGCTCTGTCCTCGGCGATTTCGGCGGCGCGAGCACAGAAGTTGACGAAGTCCGAAAAACTGCGGTAGGACTCGGCCATGTCGAAATGCGGAAAGTGTCACTTAAGCTAGCAGAGAGCCTAGCTTAAGTTGTCGTGTCGATAAGTGCGCCTTTGATCGTGACTTAAGTGAAAGTGCTGTTTATGAAATGCTTTAAGCACCGGAGAGTCACTTAAGTCGTACTTACAGCTTAAGTGCCGTTCTTGAATACGGCGGTTAGAATGGTATCGCGGTCAGTGCGCGTCTGCTATGCGGCCGGGCTGGCGCGAACGCATCGGGCATGGAGAAAGGCCCAGGGCCACCACGGCCAGTCTCGAGAGTGGCGCGCGCGCTCTCCCTTCAAGAGACCGGCGGTGACTGAGCGTCCGGTTAACGCGGCGAGTGCCACGAGGCAGCGCTGGCGATGTGGTCGCTGCTGGCGCCACCATACCAGCGCACGGAGCCCATAGGTTTTTCTCGGAATTCCCCACGTTTTTCCAACGCGCGCGGGATAAAAAAAAAGCGCATCTTGCACGTGTGCACGTCTCTCTAGTTAAGCTAACTGCGCCGCTGATTCCGCATTGACTATTCCTGCTGAAGAGGCTCCAGGGAAGTCTGCCCTGTCTGCGTTTGATTCTGTTTATTTGTTTACTCGTTTTGGCCAGCGGCACGCGAGTACATGCATCTATAATTCTTATCTGTTCCGCGAATCCGCCACCGTCTGTTTCTGTACTAGCCGCCGCTCTGCCTTGAGGGCGCCTATTCTCCCCTCCTGCTCCTCGTTTTCCTTTTTTTATTTCTCTTTTTTTTTCGGCCCGCTCTCCGCGGCTGCTCGGTGGACAGGGGGCGACAGTGCGTTTTTCTTTTCCCCTTTATTTCTCATTCTCCTTTGAAAAACGCTCTCCTTCGAGCAAACAAACAGATCACACATGAGACAAACAGCGAGCGACCAGACTCCTCTCTTCGACTGAGGGAAAGGAGTAGGATGGTCAAAGGAACAGACGAAAAAAAAAGGGGGGGGATAGAAATCAGAGGTTAGAGACAGCGGGGGCGGAGAGAGTGAATTGTCCGCAAGGAAAAAAAGAGGGGGGGGGGTCGCCAAGAATTATTATGGCGGAAGCTTCCTTCGGCGGAAGCGAGAGGTTAGAATACGAGGAAAGAAAATATCATAAACAAGAAAACAGCAAGAAAAGAACAAAGAAACGGAAAACAACACTGAGCGCATATGCCTCAGAGCGCGATGCGCTCCCCGCGGGTGCGGCTGTTAACAGTTCAAAATGTTAGTTACGGCGGCGGTGCGGCCGGCCAAACGCACCGCAGAAACCTGATCCCGCAGCCCGGCGCCGCAAAGCGCAAATGTCCCCGCGCTGCCTCGCGTGAGAAGGGCACCTCCGCCCCGCGTTCCGTCGCGGAGACAAAAAGAGGGCTCCTTCCTAGAATCTGAGAGAGAGAGGAGAGTAACAGATAGAAAATGGGGATCGAAGGCGCGAAATCGCCCAAGTGTCCGTTATTGCAATGGGTCCAATATGGAGCATCGCGCTCTACTATCTGCAAAATAGGAAAAAAGAAATAAAGAAAAGTAAAATATATAAAAATATAAAAAGTTGAGGGGGGAATAGGCAATATGCTTTGCTCTCAGAACTGTTTTCTCTGGTCATGAGCAAGAAACAATGGCAGGGGGAGGAGAAGGGCGGCATGTGGAAGCAAGCACGCAAATTGGCATGACCTCAGGCGATGTAGTCGCGGTGCTGTGAATTTCAGTAGGGCTAGGACTATGATCTCTGAAGTGTGGAGAGAGTACCAGGTTTTTCATTTATACCGGCCTGCACAGTATTAAACTGATATATAAAGTGTGATTCTCGTTGCTCACGCTCACGGGTATTTCGGAAGCCGCTCTGTAGCAGCGTAACATTGTTTGTGAAACTCGTGACCTTCCTGGGAAAGATGTTTCGACAGGGGGAGGAGAGGAAGAGATCTGGTGTGCGCGCGGTGGTTGTTGAATTTAATTCGAAAGGAATTCTCGGTTTGGCCAATGTATTGCATCTGACAATCGCCACACTCGAGCATGCATACTACGTTACTACTGTCACAGTTCAAGTTTTCACGGATGGAGTGTTTGAAGTTAGAGTGTGTGCATTGAGCTAGTGCTGTCCGCATATGCATGCTGGCAAACTTGACGTCGATTCTTCCTGCAAAGTAGGCAACCAACAGGCTTTCCCTTATAGACAGTAGAGTTTACTACGTAATCATGTATGTTTTTTGGTAGCCTGTAGGTAACGTGTGGAACTGTTGGAAAAATTTTTGACAGTCTATCGTTTTGTTCGATTATGTTGAAATGTTTTTTTTTTTAGAATTTTGTTGACATTAGAAAGGTTGCTTGCGAAGGCTAAGACGAGATTAGAGCCGTGTCATTTGCGGTTGCTGATGGGGGATCCCCAAACATTTCGTTACGATTTTTTGCTTCCGCTTTCTTAATGGCATCATCAAAAATAGAGGCCGCGGATAGTATTGGTCCCTCAGAACCTCCCGCATACAGTTAGAATTTTCTTTGAAGTCTTCTGGTCGTGAGTAGATCCGTTTGAATCTGATGACTTGGGAATATGGAATTGAACTTTTGCAGTGGCGTGGGTGGCAGCTCTTGCAATGAAGGTACTGTTGCCTATCCGTGGGCTTTCTATAGACACTGGTGATTAAGCTACCCTTCTCCACTCGAACTGAGACGTCCAAGAAATTAATTTGACTGGTGGAGTAAGTGTGTGTGAAACAGAGGTTTGGATGTATGTCGTTAAATGCTGAAATAAATAAGTTTAGAATGCTTGGAGCAGGCGACAGATTGTACCGTGTAAAAGCGGTGTCTGGAGTGGCAGCACTACGATGCACAATAGTGTCGAGCAACGGTTCCGCGAAGCACACTGGGGAGTTGAGCACAGATGTCGCCAATAAAAGCTGCCTGCGCATCTAAAAAACAACTCTGACGACTTTTCTGCATGCAGCTCACGGCGCGCTTTCCTCTCTCAGCGGGCCACGCCAACCTTCTTGCGTTAGTGAGGCCTGCGAGATAATTTTGGATGCGACGCTCACATCGCGGCTGCAGAAAACACGTATTATGTATATATGCAAGCACTAAATTCCACACAAACTAAACCAAATTGAACATTAATATTTCTCCCCTCCTCTGGCCTCGTTATAGGGTGCGCAAGTTGAAATAAACATATACAAAATATGCTCTGAGGACACGAAAATCTGATGGGATTGGTTCTTTAAAGGCAGTGAAGCATTTAAGGTTAATGCAGGCAGTGAGGCACACGCACGCACGCACACACGCACACACACACAAAGAGTAAGCAAGCAAAGCAAAGTAACGAATGGTTCCACGCTTAAGAAAGGCGATGCCGTGTCGGGCCATCTCATGCTGCAGCATGGACCCTTTTTTGCTGTAATGAGTCTAAATTTATATATCAAACGCATCTCGCAAGAGCAAAGCCGCTGCATTAAACACCACCCAGGAAAATTCGTACTATTCCTTCGGCAATTTCAAATCGCAACGGTCATCGGCTACTAAAAGGAAGGCACGAAGGACGCTAATGGTTTTGTTAACTTGATACGCAAATAGGAATATAATAGGTAGTGAATTTATAAATACCTATGGTGGGCAGGAACGTCGAAGAAGCGTTGTCCACTTCTGTCAGATGTGCTGCACCACTTCGCGCTGTTCCCGTGTGTACGTCGCGTCTGAAGCGTCGGAGACGTAAAGTTTCGTTTCTCCTGCTTTCGCTCGCCCGGTCGACTGCAGCTGTGCTGCTCGCAGCGATCCTGGCGGCGCGGACGCGATGTGTCTTCTTCGCAAATCTTTTCTTTCATATCTTTTTTTTTAATGCTCATGGCTGTTTATATTTCAGTTCATAAGCATGTTTTTCTGTTCTACTGTGGTCGAGAAATTTTACTTTTATCAGACTTAATTTCAGGCGCGCTTACCGCCTATATCAGGATCACTGCAATCGTTTTGACCGTGGCGGCACCCACGGTGCGCACGGCGCGGACCCGCAACTTGCAACAGGCTTTGCTTTACGTACGCATGCAGCGGCCTCAGCTTACGCGCACTGCCGCCCGATCTGTCAACGAGTTTTAGCGCTTTATTTCAAAGTGGCTAGCGTCATGGAGAAAAAAAAACTGAGGAAGGAGCATCCGGCGAGGGCCATGAAGCCTAGTCGTAAAAAGTAAAAATACACTAAAAAGATAAGAGTCGGTCCCCCTCGTGACCACGCACGTGATAGCGTGCGGTGATTTCTAGCCTCGCTAGGCGCGCGCATGCGCGTGTTAGCGCGGCAGACTAGCTGTAGATCGACCTTCTTGCTGTAGACGCCACACGGGCCGCCGAAGACGCGCGCACTAAAACATACCTACACAAAAATACTAAAGACTGACTGAGAGAGCGAAAAAACGGGGAGAGAGAGAGAGAGAAATAACATTTATTAGCACCCGTCAAAAGGATGATGGGTATCCGAGGCGCCGCTCGGTCCCAGCCATGTCCTCCCCCTCAGCCGTCGACCGGGATCTCTTGGATCTCAGCAGCGGCAAGGGCGAGACGGATGACTTCACGTTGTTTAGTTTCGTCCTCGTTGTGAAGCAGTGCCTCCCAGGACTTATGTTCTGTCAAGTTGTCCAAAGCTCGGACATGTCCATACCATATGGATCATGTCCGCTATGCCGTCGCAACGTTTGCACGTGGGGCTGAAAATCTCAGGGTGCCACTTGCTATAAAGCTGAGGGTTAGGGAATACTCCGGTTTGGAGCTTGCGCCACACAACCTCTTCGTTTTTGGTTAGCTGCTTACTTGCTTTTGGAAGTACCGCTCGGCCTAATTTGTAATGGTTTAGGATTTCCTGTTACGTGTTAAGGTCGTCATCGAACTGTAGGAGCTCCTCATCGCGCGAGGGGGAAGGGGTTGTGCACAAGACGCCACTGGGATCCCGGAAAGTAGCTAATCCTCGGGCCAGTGCGTGCGCTTTCTCGTTTCCCCTCAACCCTTGGTGCGCGGGTGTCCAGATGAGCGCTACCAGTTCTGCCGGTGGTGGACTGCCGGCCAACACTCGTGCTGCTGTAGCTGAAATGCAGCCCGCGTCAAAGTTTCTAATTGCTGATTTTGAGTCACTCACGATAATTTTAACCTGTTGTTGAGTTAGAGCCAGCGCAATGGCCAACTCTTCCGCCTCCGTTACTGTCGAGTGTCTGGTGCTGCAGCACGCTACCGGGCCTCCGTTTTCCCTAGTGGCTACCGAAATGTGCCCCGAACTGTTTGTGCATTGTGCGGCATCCGTATACAAGACATCCTGTCTGCCCTGAAAGCGGGCTTGCAACGCTACTGCTCTTTCCTTCCTCCGGCTCTCATGGTAGATGGGATGCATGTTTTTGGGGAGTGGGGGTATCTTTAGTTTGTCCCTAACCTGTCTAGGAACCGGGTCCGTACGTCTCGAGCACGCTCGAGGCTCGTGCCCCAGCTTCTCCAGAATGCTGCGACCAGTACGACTGCGTAAAAGTCTCTGATACTGCGAGGTCCTTGCAGCCTCAATGAGCTCTTCGAGGGTATTCGAAACCCCTAGACTCAAAATCTTTTTTGTTGGCGCACAGGGTGGTAAACCTAGTGCTGTTTCTATCCCTTTACTGATTAAAACATCCAGTTTGTCCTTTTCCGCCTGGTAAAGCCGCAAATAAGGTGCCACGTAGACTATCCTGCTGATTATAAAAGATTGCACTAGCCTAAGGAGGTTAGCTTCTTTCATACCCGCATGTTTGTTAGCGATTCGTTTTAGGAGTCGGCAAGTTTGACTGGTGCTAGCCTCTAGTCTCTGAATCGTTTCCGAGTTCCTGCCGTTCGCCTGAATTCGTAATCCTAGAACCCTCTTGCTTTCCACCGCTGGAATTACATTACCGTTGACCCTGAGTGTGATTCCCGCGTTATACGGTCCGTCCTGCTTTATGCGCCGACGCTGTGGCGACCGCATGGGCGCGAGAAATAGCGCTTCCGATTTCTCGGCCGAGCACCTGAGACCCATTGGTTCTAAGTATTTTTCTGTTACATCTATAGCTCTTTGAAGCGTCAGTTCAATTTGGCTATCACTGACCCTGCACATCCACAGAGTCAGGTCATCTGCGTACAACGTATGGTTCAGCCCCGGAATGTTGTCCAGTTGTGCGGGGAGGCCAAGCATGGCGATATTAAACAGGGTCGGGGACAACACCGATCCCTGCGGTGTGCCCTTGTTGCCCAGTTGAATACCCGTCAGTGTGTTACCCCCCATGCTTATAGATGCCGTTCTGTTTGTAAGGAAATCGCGTATGTAGTTGTAGGTACGAACACCCACGTCTAACGCAGCCAGACCCTCCAGAATGGCCGAGTGCTTTACGTTGTCGAAAGCTTTCGACACGTCTAGACCAACGATCACCCTGGTGTCTAGCGTTGGATTTTCTATTATCTGTTCTTTTAGCTGCAGCATGACATCACATGCCGACAAATGCGGTCTAAATCCAATCATGGTATTTGGATATAAACACTTGTCCTCAAAAAATCGGTTCAGCCGGGTCTGAATCACATGTTCCATCAGTTTGCCCACGCACGACGTGAGCGAAATGGGACGCAGGTGCTCGAAACCCGGCTGTTTTCCCGGCTTCGGGAGGAACAGAAGGTTCGCGTCCTTCCATGCTGTCGGCAGTCGACCGGCTTCCCAACACTCCTGCATAAAGGCAGCGAGATGTCGGATCGACGTGTCGTCCAAATTTCTTAGAATTCGGTTGCTGACCTTGTCCGGACCCACGGCAGTCCTGGTCCTCAATCTGTTTATTTCTGCCCGGACTTCGGCAACCGTTATCGGTTTATCTAAGTCCGGGTTTTCCTGCCCCCCGTAATCTGGTAGCGGTTCAGCTGTACCCGTCGCGCAGCTCAAGTACCGGTCCCGGACTTGGGATATGAGCGTATCCGTGGTCCCGTCAAATGTATGTACTAGCCGGTGAAGTTGTTGCCTGGCCTCCAGTTTGGACTTGTCCGGATCTAGAAGATGCCGAAGCAAGTGCCACGTACCTGCCTTCCCGATGTTTCGGTCCAGTTGGTCGCAAATGTTGTTCCAGTTTTGCCTTGTTAAAACGAGCGCGTACTCTTCGATTTCCTTGTTAAGCAAGGCCAATTGTCTTCGCAAGTTCCTGTTCCCCCTCTTGTGCGCGATCCGCGTTTCAAGATCCTTCTTCTTGCGCCAGAGACGGACCATGTGACGATCTACTCCCTGGACTTCTTCGTCAACCTCTACCTCCTCGGTTGCCTCGCGGACCGATTGAAGGACATTTTTACTCCAGTCATCAATGTTGCTTATGCCTTCCTCCTGCCCCGTGCGGCCATTTCGGAAAGCTTCCCAGTTCACCGAAGCCACCTTCTTGGTGCGGGCAACCGGTGGTCCGTTGTCGACTACAATTTCGATAATTTTATGATCGCTACCCAAGTTTTCGTCCGTGTTGCACCAGGTGGCAGAGATGCGGCCTCCGGTTAGAGTTAAGTACGGGGACGTGTCTGTCGAAACACTGTTGCCCTGACGGGTAGGTCTTAGGGGATCCGTCAGAAGCACTAGGCCATTCTGCTGAATACTAGTCCATAGTTCGCGTCCCTTTACCTGCGTGTACTTATACCCCCATGCCGGGTGATGCGCGTTAATGTCCCCGACTATCAAAAGGGGCCCTCCCTTCGAGATCACGCGCGCTTTCGCGAAGAGCTCATCGAAGCCGCAAGGACTTTTTTGGCGTGGCGGGCTATACACATTTAGAATGAACAGACTATTGAGTTTCCTCTTTTGCGAGATTATCTCAATCAGAATATGGTCCAGATTTGTAGTCCCGGTATCATGCTGCAACACCGTTATATTCCTTTTGACGAGAGTGGCTACTCGCGTGTTGTCACCTCGTCCTACGTACGATTTGTAACTCGCCAGCTTGGCGTGCTTACCGCACTCCTGCAACGCGATTAATTCGGGTTTGTCACTGCTCATCAAAAAAGTCTGGAGTACCGCGCGTTTGCGACCGAAGCCCCTACAGTTCCACTGCCAAATGGTATGTGTACGGTGACGCAGAGCCATTTTGAAGGTTAATAATTTCCTGATATACCCACTGAATTCTCTCGTCTCTGCTTGCCATATCGGCGCGCAGCTGTTCCATAGCAGCCCTCAGGTGCTCCAAAGCGGCCATAACTTGCTGTTGAAAAATCTGATCATCCTGTTCCTTTTTATTGAGTCGTCTTTCTAATCCTTGTATACGGGTTTCAAGATCCTCCTCTGAACCTCTCTTCTTTTTTGTTGCTGGAGGACTTTCCCTAGGGAGCTCTGCCTGCTCCTTCCGCGGCAGCTCCCCCGGCTGCGTTACATCATTCATCGGCTGCGAAGTCCTGCCTATCGCCATAACCTGTTCCTGCAGCGCCTTAACTTTCGCTTGTAATAATCGGTTCTGGTCTTTGAGAGCCTTGACTTCATCTGAGTCCTGAGAGACACTACTTACACAATCCACTTTTGACGCCTGCTGCTGCTTCTGCTGCTGCTGCCGCTGCTGCTGGTGCTGCTGCTGGTGCTGCTGCTGCTGCTGCCGCTGCTGGTGCTGCCGCTGCTGGTGCTGCTGCTGGTGCTGGTGCTGCTGCTGCTGCTGCTGTTGCTTCAATCGAGAGCCCTCCGTCGTCGTCTTGGACGAAGGCGGCTGCAGGCGAGGAAACGAAGCGGAACGGTACCTCGGATGGCTCGAGGGTCGCTCGTGGGACGCACTGCGGCCATCTCTACGACTGAAACGGACTTGCTGCTGCTTCTTGGCCTCCTCCTCGGCAGCTAACTTTGCTTCCCACTGTTTCTTCTTGATTACGTATGGCGTACGGAAGAGTTCCTTGCAATGCTTGTCACCCGTCAGATGGCCTTTTCCACATAGGCGACACTTGGGAACGCATTGATGATCTTCGGCCGGCGACACCACCGCACAGCCACGACACTTTGGGTTTTCACTGTCGCACACATCGGAGCGATGACCAAGTTCTCCACACCTGAAGCAGACTTCATATCTCTTTTTGAACAACCAGCAGGGCATGAGCATGCCTTCAATCCTGACAAACCTTGGAACGTCAGCTTCCAGAAAGGTGATAATAATAGTAGAAGTCTTGCCCATCCGACGCACTCCAGCGACGTCTGGATTCTTCGGATCCTTTCTCAGTGCTTGCAGCAACTGTTCTTCCGTGAACCTCTCAGAGATCCCGTGGACTACCGCTCGCCCGCAATCCTCCGGTGCGATCATATTGGCCACAACTTCGTGCTCGTTGTCGTCGAGTTTAAAGCAACGGATTGCAGCTACCTTCACGCCTCGGTTAAAGTCCAAGGAATGAAAGAGCACCGTACCTTGCTTTCCGTTTACACACCATGAGTCCTGCTCCGACCAGCCGAGTCCGGCAGCCTTGGCGAGGGCCTGACTGATCAGCGGGCCCGACGTGCGTTTAATCACGCCCAGACCTTCACGAGGCCTAAAAATCACCTTGATGCCTTCATCCGGGAATCTCGGAACATTCATAGCGATCGATCGTTCAGCCGCTTTCCTCCGGACCGCTTTGGTAGGGCCTAAAACGGCCCCACCTGCAATTTTGTATCCGGCTTCCCCGCGTCCGACACGGCGCGTCTCCACCTTGGCGTTCTCCTTGGAACCTTCGAGAAGCTTCCGTTGGTGTTTCGCTTCAACCTTTCGTTGGAGCACTTTGACCCAGCTGCTGTCATAATGTTCCGGATCCAGGTCCGTACCTTCGACGGTCACCTCCATCGACATGGTGGGTCCACAGAATCGGCGGTTGACCGGCGGCGCAGGGGCCTCCGGGCCGGCGTCTCCGGCCGAAGATGGGCTAGGCCTAACGGACGCCTAGCGCGTCCCAGGCGGTCCGCACAAAATCGATAGCAACAGACAAACGGTTGCACTCACAGTAACAAATTTGGTATCCACGTGGTCCTGACGTGTTCCCATGCACAAGGTATCATTGAATCCAACATCCGATAAACGTTTCTGGCACAACGAGACAGAATTTCCGGAGCCGACGTGAATCACATCCGCGCTCCTCGGCCCCAGGTTGCCAACCTCAAAAAACGGGGAAGGGAGCGGATTCACGAGCGCTTGGCTTGTGAAGGCTGGCCGCCTGGCGTCGCGCTCCCTCCTCAGTTTTTTTCCTCCATGGCTAGTGTAGTGCCCGACAACGATAGATGGAACGAAGGAGCGACCGCTTGGAAACGCGTGGTGGCAGTCGCTACCATGGTGGGTTTTCTTTATTTAACTATGTTGTAAATCGTTATTTCGATTCACCATTTTCTTTAAATACGTTTTTCTGCTCCTCTAATTTACCCGCCGAAGTGACTCAGTAGTTAGGGCGCTCGGCTACTAGCTGATCCGGAGATCCCGGGTTCGAACCCGACCGCGGCGGCTGCGTTTTTATGGAGGAAAAACGCTGAGGCGCTCGTGTGCTGTGCGATGTCAGTGCACGTTAAAGATCCCCAGGTGGTCGAAATTATTCCGAAGCCCTCTACTGCGACACCTCCTTCGTCCTTTCTTCTTTCACTCCCTCCTTTATCCCTTCCCTTACGGCGCGCTTCGGGTGTCCGACAATATATGAGACAGATACCGCGCCATTTTGTTTCCCCAAAAACCAATTATATTGTATACTCCTCCTCTAACCTTATATCGCCTCCCTGCTTATGAGCCACCGATCTTTCAGTCGCTTTTTGCTAACTTCCACCTAAGATTTATTTGCATGACCATTGTTACCCCTTAAACATCCATAGGGCGTCAGAAAATGGTGAGAGTGTGATTGAGCCTGAATCGACATTCTTACCGTCACAAGCGTGACATACTATGGCGCCATCTAGTGACAGCAAGTCAAAAATCCTGAACTGTGTGCCGAAGGCACCCTCTTATGTTTTGGTAAAGGCAGCATTGAATGCACTGAAAACTGCTTTTTAGGGCCGCGTTTTTATGGCGGAAAAACGCTAAGGCGCCCGTTTGCTGTGCGATGTCAGTGCACATTAAAGATCCCCAGGTGGTCGAAATTAATCTGTAGCCCTCCACTACGGCACCTCTTTCTTCCTTTCTTCTTTCACTCCCTCCTTTATCCCTGCCCTTACGGCGCGGTTCAAGTGTCCAACGATATATGAGACAGATACTGCGCCATTTTCTTTCCCCAAAAACCAATTATTATTATTATTATTATTATTATTATTATTATTATTATTATTATTATAAGGGAAAGGAAATGGCGCAGTATCTGTCTCACATAGCGGCGGACACCTAAACAGCGCCCTAAGGGAAGGGATAAAGGAGGGAGTGAAAGAAGAAAAGAAGAAATAGGTGCCGTAGTGGAGGGCTCCGAAAAAATTTCGGCCACCTGGGGATCTTTAGCGTGCACTGACATCGCGCAGCACACGGGCGCCTTAGCGTTTCGCCTCCATCGAAACGCAGCCGCCGTGGTCGGGTTGGAACCCGGGAACTCCGGATCAGTAGCCGTGTGCTCTAACCATGCACTGAGCCACCGCGGTGGTTTTGAATGTATTCAAAGGCTTTGTCTTCTTTATATCGTAAACCAATGGAATCAATTGAAAATGTAAACTCCGGTGTAAAGTTGGAGAAGTCCTTCACTTGGTGTCGTTGTTAGGAACACCAAGAAATTCTTCAGTTTATCTGAAAAATGACGACTATTTCTCACCTAGGTCATTACGGAGGGGTGAGAATGCGCAAAATAAAAGCGAATACAACCGTTTAAAACGAGCTATCGCGTCGAAAAACACAGCAGCGGCGCAGTTTCTGGTTGGAAGCGGGCGGGCAGGGCGCTGGCGTGTTGTCAACGTTACGCAAGACACAAGGCTCGGGCTTGCGTTCTGCACATGCGCACTGCCTTCTCTTCAAGCTCCTTGCGCACTCTAAGCCGTTGCGGACGCACAGCTAAAACTCTAATGTAATACAGCAGCAATAGCCGCAACACTTAAGACGTACGAGGGACGGTTCCCACATATACAGCATGTGATGAATGTCTATCCACGTCATGCGAACGAGGGTCCTTAGGCTCAGGAAGCGGTAGACATGATGTTTGGCTTAAACATTTTAATTACGCAATAAATCACAATAAGTGACTAAGTTCGCTGCTCCGAGACCTGCACCCAGAGTATCACAGAATTTTTCTAAAATCTCCGTAGCCAACATTTGAATGGCCACTGGTAAGATGGCCGACTATTACAGCCATTGGAATCCTGGGTGTCCTCTAAAAACTGCACAGGGGAAAAGGACCGACGTCGAACGTCCGCTCGCTTTCGTCCCAGTGGTGGTCGCCAGGTCATGGACTCCGCGAGAGCGCAGCGCTGCAGCGCCTGCCGTGCTGTTCCACCGACGTGGCACAGGATGGAGTCGAGGGCATACTTGCGCACTTCCTGCTTTCTCTGGATGGCAAGCTCCTGCGTCGTTGTTTTGATCACTGACAGGGCCATCTGCAAAGACTTGTTCGAAGGGTCCTCCGAGGTGCTGTCTGTTAGGAGGAAAGACACTGTGCTGTGCGCCAATGTCGGCGTTGGCGGACCGTGTCTGGGTTCTCTTGAAGTCCCAGTTCGAGGCAGTCATCTTGACGATGTATTCCTTGAAGGACACCGACGTGACGTGTTCGACGCTTTCACGATTGGGCTGCTGCAGCTTCCACACGTCCATGCACAAGAAGAATTAACGAGAGCAAGCGTCTCACACGTAGACAATTGTGCTGCCCTGGGCAATGACGATGCTTCCAGATGCACTTAAGAACGTTCGGTACGTCCACGTCAACTTGCAGCGATGGCAATAGTGCTGGCAGGAAAGAAATTTCGAGAGAATTTTAACGTGTGTTCGAAAAGCTTGAAATATGAATGTTTCGGGAATGTTATTGATGCAAACGATAAATTTATTTCAGGCAGTGATTACGTCATTTTACTAATGTGGTTGTCGTGTTGCTTATGGGGAAATGCGCCTCATCCTCCTCTGCCCTCCTTCGTTCGGCGTAGATTTTTTTTTTATTCGAGGAGGGTGCCATTAGGCATAAGTTGAGAAATCGGGGAATGGAATGTAGAGGATAGGAAGTTGTCGCGCCCTGGCGCAGTGCGACGGTAGCGCCACTGGTGCTGTGCCTGCCGTAGCAGACGACGGCTGACATGTTATTGGAGGAAATGCGTGAGTAGCTTTGTTCCAACCTCGTGGAGCTGTTTTTCAGGCATGATTTTTTCTTCGGCAGGCAGTAGACAGTCCAATAAATGCGGTGAAAGAGAGAGATTGGAGGCGTTTTTTAAAGAAGGAAAGCGCCGCAATTGAGAGTGTGTGCGGCTTTCAAGTACCTCGAAGCGCGCAGGAAGCACTTCGAAATAAGCCGAGTTTGAAGCCTTCAATGCGCAAAAGGGGTATCGTAGGTCTCTTTACCGTTCTTAAATAGCTGCAGAAGTCATTTTGTTTGTTCGGCGTGTGAAACCTTCTGACGGTCTTGCATCAGCAGCGCTCAGTAACAGGGTCGTCTCTGCACTGGCCGTGTTGCAGATGCTTGAAGCTAAAGCGCGAGGACCAAGGGCGTCATGAGCGACAGGTGAGATTTGCAAACGCGGACGGTATCGGCAACAAGGTGCAGAACATTGCACCGGTAGTTTTCTTAGCACATGGAATCTTCAATTTCCCGAATAAGGGAGTAAGGAAGAAAATTGAAAATTGGCTTTTGAGGAAAGGAAATGGCGCATGTATCTGTCTCACACATCGACGCACCCCTGAACCACGCCGTAAGGGAAGGGATAAAGAAAGGACTAAGAAAAGAAAGGAGGAAAGAGATGCCGTAGCTGAGGGCTCCGGAATAATTTCGACCATTTGGGCTCTTTAAAGTTCACTGACATCGCACAGCAGACGGGCGCCTTTTGCGTTTCGCCTCCATCGAAACGCTGCCCCGGGTACTCCGGATCAGTAGCCGAGCACGCTAACCATTGAGCCACCACGGCAAACCGCCGGATTCACCAGCCGCAAACGTTGCGCGACCGATTGCGGGCAAGTAGTTACGGTTTCCGAAGCACTAGGAAAGCAGGTAGGGAGCGTGGCAAATCGATTTAAACCGGTCGCGCGACCTCCGCGACCCGCCAGTGTGAATACGCCTGTAAACCGGCCGCTGTGCCGTCCCGACTACTGGGCGCGCGCGCGCGGTCGCGTGATGGGGGATCACATTTCTTCAAGTGCCAACTTTGCCTTCGTCTTCCCAAGGGACAGCAGCACTGCATTACAATGGAGTTATGTAGTTTCTATTATGAATACTCAATCGATAGTCCGCAATACGTTTGCAAATGGAGCTTTCAAGTCACAAAGGCATGAAAATGGCGATCAGCGCTCTCCAGAGACAGAGAGAGAAAAAAAACAGGCAATGCAAACTTTTGCTGCTAAGCGCATAAATTTTAGGGAAGAGGCGGTTTACTCAGCACTTCGCTGTGCCGCTTTGCTTTTTTACCTCCGTAGCGCAGAGCAGCCGCTGTAAACACTGGCGCGTTATGCTGTGCCACACGTTTCAACTGGCTGACGAGCTCGAAGAAACCGTCGCCAAAACATCAGCCTACCGCTGCAACGGGACCGTCGAGTCACGGCCGCAGCTGATTTCGTTCACTCCAACCACAGTTGAAGCAGCACGAAGTTGTCGCGCGACTGCGCTATTCACATGCCTTTTTTTTTTTGCATTTCGTGGTCTTTTTGTTGGAGCTGGTAATAAGGATACTCATGAGGTTTTCTTTTTTTTTTTTTGCAAATATTGAAAAGGGGTTTCTGAAGGTTTTCGCCGACTTCGAAAATTCCATTTGTTGTCTAAAGTCGACGTTGAGTAATTTAGGTGAATAACCTTTAACAACTAATTAATTGCAAAAACCAAAAATTGCCTGTGGGGCTCTAGGCGGCTGCCAGAAATATGCAACTGGTTTCCCTCGCCTGCCGCTATATTTTATTTTTTACCCCTTGGCTCAAGTTACCTAGGGCACCCGGTATATAAAACAGACGTATTGACTCAGGGTGACGAGATTACTTTATTACATTAAATGTCTGCAGAACGAAATCCTGACGTTATGAAGTTTTCTTATTTTTAGGTCCGTGTAGCGTATGAAAAGCGTCGCGAAGTTGGCAGAAGAAGCAATGCATACGCATAAAAATGTTGACCTTGGACTTGTTGGAACTCATTTCTCTGACAAAGTGCAGTGCGTGCCGACTAAGACTTCATAGGAAATCCGCAGGTAGCAAGAATGGTATCTTCAGAAGGTTGATCTGAATACAGACTGCCGATGCCAATTATGCTTATAATAGACCTGCTGAAAATAAAATTTAAAAAATATGCGGTTCAAGTTTTCTCAGGATCATTGGACACAATAAAACTGGAGATATTCTAAAAAAATACCCAGCATTTCGCTTTTTATGGATTCAGATTCAATAACAGCAAAAGAACGTAATAAATCATCATTGGAGATCGAAAATTCAAGCATTCGTGAGAAGCGCTAAATTCATCGAAACCTCCTTGCTGTAGTAAAAAAAAATCTAGTTTAGATAACGACGTTGTCTATATAGCAGCAATCGCTGAGGTTGTATCAGGCCTCACTAGTAGTAACAACCTGTACGAACCTTACTCCATGTACGACTACGGCTGCCAGCTCGAGTGCTACGTTGCAGGACGCTCAATTCAGAATAGATGCTTTCTTTTGTTACGTGGCGCAAATATGCACAGAAACCTTCTTGTAATAAAGCAGGCAGAGGAGCGTTGCCTTCGTTTGTTGCAATCATCAATTTTCATCTCTCATTATGACTCTTCAGTGCACGGAGTATGGCAATATCACATTTCATAACGGCTTTCTTACTCCGCAAAAGCATGTGTCCTGTATGCACCATTAAGTAAATTATTATTCTTTATTATCGCCTCCTAACGTCAAGTGCAAATTTACCTCCTCGGTAAGCTTGGGCGGTGCCGACAGTTCACATGAACGCATTAAGCCCCCTCGCCATTTCATCCTGGTCACATGATTACGCAGTTACGCATCGCTGTTTTGTACGCGTGGTTGACGTGGCACAACAGGTCACAGAGAACTAGTGATTATTTTCCGCCAGTTCATTTTATTTTCACGTGGTTACGTTAAAACTGCGCACACACCTTGCATATGATATATAAATTAGCATGGTCAACTTCGGCAGCTTTTTTTTAGCGGCGCCTCGCAGTAAAGCCGTAACCAGAAGCTTTTCGCAAAGTATGATGTATTATCTCCTCTGATACTCTTCCTAGTGGCAAGACTTCGTGCACAAGTCTATATACTGCCATCTACAGCTGCCTCCCAACATCGCGAGTCACCATGGCGGAGTTGCTTTTAGCAATAGACGGCGCCAAACCGAAGACAGCACCCGGCCCCAGATGCCATTCTGTATATGAGGTTTTTAAGCATCTGAGTAGCCCTGTTCTCCCTCAGTTCCCTGACGCAATTAAAAATACATGGCTTGACGTAATCGTCCCGGACACCTGAAAATCGGCTATTGTAATTCCCATTCCGCAACCACGGAAGCCGTTAACGGACCTTGGTAACATCCGGCTCAAATCAATTACGTCAGCACTCTGCAAGCTAGCAGTGAAAATGTTAACCACTCGATTGCCGCGGTGGTCTTACTCCCACGGTTTCTGCCGCTCCGCCCAAATTGGTTGCCGTTCATCCCTGGGCTCTGAAGACAGGTTTGCTGTCTCGGCGCCATTAGTCCTTTCATCAGCTAGCAGCCACACTGTACGTACCATCCACGAAATGGATGTCGCAAAAGCATATGGCAACATCAGACATGGCTTGGCTGGGACTCGACTGACATGCTACACCTAGCGTTTCGGCTGCGCGTCTTTGTAAAATCCTTGCTTGAAGGCAAGACATTTGCAATACGTCTAAGGGCGATGCTGTGGGATCCTTTGTGCCGCTACATGCTGCACCCCAGGGATCGGTAGCCACCAACATTATTCAACATGGCTTTTATCCCTAGACATCGTGCTTACATGATGTCCCTTAAGTTCATATTGTGTGTAGTGCCTATGTATAGTGCCTGTGTGTAATTGTCCTTTGATATTACTGCTACCTATGAGTCGTCAGTCGGTCTTAAGCCATCTGTGAACAAAAGTACGTACATACACCTCAGTCACCGTCCGCTGGGGCCACCATAAACTGGCTGCAACATCAATTCGTCTTCAACTGTCCGGGGCCACAATTCAAAAAAAAGCTCTACCGTTAAAATTCTGGATTAGGTGATGCATCAGTCGGGGACATGGACTACTTGGGTGGGTCAGGCTAAAGAATAGGCGACTCAGACATTAGGCATGGCCCTTCGTATTGCTCCCAATAATGATGGAGCCTGCTTACATGTCGCACGCATACGGTGAGGGCGGTTCTGTAGCCGCGCCTCATTTATCAAGCTCAGTTCCAGCATTTAATTAGTGCTCAACGTAATCATCTCGAAATCGCCAATCGAGAGGCTATGAGAGCCATCACCTGCCTCCCTAGTACCACCCCGATCATGTTTTACAAGAGCATGCACAGCCCAACACAACGAATGCACTATATAGTTGGGCATCGACGTAAGGCTGCATGGTTGGCTAAATGGCAGGCTTATGCGCTTAAAGCGAACACTCACGTCTTACGCTTCATCGCACTCAGCTGCTGCCGGTTCTTGCACCTTGGAATTTCAAATAACTTAGCGACAATAAACCAATCGATATTCGACACCCAACGTAAAGTCATGCAGCGTCGTCTCTTCGCGACCGTATTCCAAACCAATGTCCCCACATGCCCCATCGCTCCATCGTTGTCTAAGTGTATGCCAGTATCCAGGGCTGCGAAATAACAGCAGCTATTCACTGGCGTTGCAAGCTTGTGCTTGATCAGACGTCGAGGTTTAGATTAAACAAACATCCATCCTCGTGTTGTGCCAAGCATGGTAGCAGTCACGAGACGCTTTCCTATGTGGCCGTCCATACCTTGCCTCCTTTGGCCTCCATTGTCAGCCACACCGGCTCCCTTCAGGCAATACGCCAAGTACAACGCGTTAGCTACAGCCCAGTGATTTACGAAAATATCCATCCTCTGGCAGCCCGCACCCCTCGGCAAAGACGAATTAAATAGGTACCCCAGCAGCTTTTGAGTTCACAACGCCAGACTGATTTGCGACTCGCCTTGCCTCCAAACACTCGTCACCGCTTATATTCTCGATTTGGATGTCAGAACCCTCATTTTGACAAGGAGGGTCACTTACAAGGAGGGAGCACTTACCGCGCCGAACACGGGCTCTATAGTCCATCCGTCTGCGGCAACTACCCCTCGCAGTCTCACCCGCAAAAGGAGGTTGCGCTTCGGAGGATTGGGGTCAGGGTCGCCCTCACTACGGCTGTCACTCGGAACTGGCTTCCCTTCCAAGGCTTTTGTCCCCTACCTGTGTATTCGGTATGTCAGTACCAGGAAGTGGAAGAATTTCACCATCTACTGTGGGTCTGCCCAGCCTTAAAACCAACAGTGACTGTGCCCCTCGGTCCTTCTCTCTTTCCATACTCAATCCCATCATCGCTCTTCCCCTGTGCCGGGTAGCCAACCAGAACACTCTTCTGGTTAACATCTATGCCTTCCCTTTTACTCTTTATCTCTCTCTCAATACAGTAATCGGCATCGTGCCGCAGCGGGTCTTTCGCCGGACAGTTCTGAATCCTATGATACTTGGACGCAATAACCGCATCATCGATCACTGCTAGACGTCGTTCGATCAGCTAGCCTCGTTTCATTTATACCGGGTGTCTCACGTGAGACGTTCTGGAATTTTAAAAAAAATTCGTCTTTTTTATGTTAGAAAAGTGCTTTTTGCGGCATAGCGTCCTGAGCGGTGTAGCACATCAGAATACAGCTAAGACGTGCTAACTATTAGTCTTGTTTAACTAATACTGAATAGTGAACTTTTTAACTACTGCTGTTCATATCCTTATTTACTGAGAGGCGTGTAGCGCCCACCGTGAGTAATATCCATATCAGGTTTTATGATTTCCAAAATGCAGTTGCCCTCAGTTCTGTGACCAAACAAATTTTGGCTATTTCGACGACTGGAGGGGTTGCTTCGCCTGCGAGCTTCCTGAAACCGCATGTATTTTGGCGCGATGTAGGCAAAATTTGTTGGACCACAGCACCAAGGGTGACTGGGTTTTCAAAATTCTAAAAAGTGATATGGATATTACTTACGATGGGCTACACGCCTCTAAATAAATAATGAGTTTAACAGCAATAGTTAAAAAGTTCACTATTCAGTATTAGTTAACCAGCCTCTAGTTAACGCATCTTAGCTGTATTATGATGCGCTATACCGCTGACAGCGCTATGCTGAAAAACGTGGTCTTTTAACTCAAGAAGCGTATTTAAAAAATAAAATTGCAGAACATCTCATGTGAAACACCCGGCATAACCATCTCCGTTGTTTAATTCTCATAGCCATTACTCTTTTATTCCCCGAGGCAATTAACACCACTCAAATAAACAAACAAACAAAAACGCACTGCGTCCGCGATGCGTGAGCCTCTCACGAAAATGCAATGCACAGACGAATGGAAACTTGTTCCTTGCCGTGCCCAATGGCAACCTTCAGTTGGAGTAATGAATAAATAAAATACAATACTAAATTGAATGACACATTGGACGATGAATACCTGTTACGGGCCTTACGCAAAAGTTCCAGCCGTCATAACTTGCCTCATATACAGTGACAGCGCAAAGGGGAGGCGAGGGGTGTCGATCACCATCACAAAAAGTTGCCAGCCCACCGGAAAATTTGCCGAGCGCTGCGTATAGACCTTCGCAAGTAGGACGTTTCATGGTAGTGCAGCTCGCACTGGGCCTCCTTGCTGTGGGCCCACTGCATTTTGTTCATTTATTTTATTTTAATGAAAAGCAAAGCATCAGAGGCAACATGCCTACCCAACATTTTACCCCGCCCCCCCCCCCCCCCGCTTATCCATGCCACCACACCATTAGTACTGTTGTTTTGATAATCGTATTAGTTTAAACATTTAGGAAAACTCTGCTGGTGAAAATATATCGAAAGGCGTAATGTCAGGGTAACCATGCCGGTAAATTAGTGTGAACAAAACATAATGAAACCAACGCTGTCCTGTGTACTTTTTTTCGTATTTTGTTCCCGTTTTTGTTGCTGTTTCATTATGTCAGATATCAGGGTGTATCTTGCGAACACATTATTTATTTATTTATTTATTTATTTATTTATTTATTTATTTATTACCTCAAAACCCCCCGGATATGGGGCATTACATGAGGGTAATGTGACACTTGTCTGTCACATTCGCTTCTTTAATATTTCTTTGGGGTGATTGTTTTCCTAGTAGCCTCCAGCCAAAGGTACAGTCGTTTTCAAAAGTGAAGACAGTAATTAAGGCCATTAATTATGAGCCCAGAAGCTGTTTAGGTCATTGCGTACGATGGTTCTGGGCTCATAACAGGCCATTCTGCAGCACTCCTAGCGCTCCACATCTCAGTGAGCTTGACAAGAACAGTCTGCCCACGGCTTTTGAAACGGCCCAGCATACTATACTAGCCTCCCCAACACCCGTAATACGTCCCTGATAGTGCTTACGCGAGTAGTGGACCCATTCACTCTTAGGGGCCGTTTAATGAGTTTTCAGGATGAAAGTGGCGCACGCCGTGCTATATGAACCTTCATACAAGCCAAAGTCGGCGTTTGGGCTCGTAGGTATAGCACATAAACGCTATAGGAATCCGATTATGAGGTTGGTATAACATGTGCATTAATTTTTAGGAAACACGCTGTTTGCAAACCAGTAAAGAGACTAACTTAGCGGATTTTCAAATTTGTCCGAAGCTACCGCTTCGGCGTGTCCAATTTGGAGGTGACGGCGGCTACATGACCCTTCGTTGAGTGTTCTGAGTATTGTACGTGGGACTTGGAGATCGTGCAGTCATGAAGGTGTACTACCTACTCGCTATGCTGGTCTCGCGGTTCGCACAACTATAGGCATTAGGCCTCAGTTTCTAAGTCTTGAAGCAAACGCGGCAGATTTGAGCACATGTGAATCAGAAACGTTGTAGGAGATACTTATACCTGGATGTATAAAGGAGCACATTACTCTTATACAATGTCACATTGCGCCGCGAGAGGAAAAGGCTGCATGCGAGTTTTGACAAACACGGTGCCGGCTGTACACTCGGCCTATATCGCCCGAAGCTACACCATCGCTTAAAGTTGTGACATTTCTCGGGGAGCATGAGATCAGCATTGAATATTCTCTAATACACGCTATACGTAGTCTATATGCGAAGGCACATGCGCGGATGGCTGTTCTCGTGCAACGACTTTCATTCGTAAGCCTTGGGGGGTAGGCCACATTGCGCCCTTTCATCACAGCGAAGTCCAACATTCTTGCACATCACTTTTAATTCTGAGGCAACTGTGGAATATCGAGAGAAACTGTTATGAACTTACTGTTGGAAATTGTTTTACCTTCCGGTGCGTAGCAAAATCTTGGCTTTAAAATTTGTTCCGCTCTCGCACCGAGTATTCAAGACTGCCACAGAAAACAAATGAGGTGCGCTTCTGACAACAATCAATCGTGAGGCAGCTGTGGAATACTGTAGATTACTGTTATCATCGGACTGACGAGAATGGCCGAATCTTTCGATGTGTAACAAAATCTTGCTTTTAAAGTTTGCCCTCAGCTCGCACCGAGTAGTTGAAAGACTGCCTTTGAAAACCAGTGGGGTGCGTTTTCGACAGCAGATGGGAGAATACTGCAAGCGTCCCGAAGAGGGATGAGCGGATATATTCACTGTTATGGTGCAGCCTTATGATATGCGGAATAATTCCTTTTATCAACACCTTCCCGTTGAAAAAAAAAAAAAATCCGCTCGTCCGGAACTTGTGAAAATGTCTCTGCCTCACGTTCATGGGCGATGGAAAGCAAATTCCATCAGTACCTTGGAAACCGAAAGCGTATGAAGCCACTGGAAGCTCCAGCTCATCTTGTAAGGCTCGTCCTCAGAAACAGCGCCCGCGACGATACACGTGCGGCCAATCGATCTAAGACCCCCCAATGAAGAATTTTCTCTTATTGAGAATGGGCAGAAAGTAATCGATGAAAGACCGCCAGCCCCGTTCAGACAACCAGCAGAGTTTTGGTCGTAGGAAGAGAAGGAGGGAGCGGCGGCAGCCAAGTATGAATAATGGCGTTGCCGAGGGGCGCAGTATATGCGGGACGGTGATCGCGACGCCTACTCTCCCAAACCTTGTTCCCTCGGGAATCGAGATTCGGAACTGCGGTGTTGCATTGGCGGGGCCTCAGAAAACGAGAAACACAGAGAGGGTGTGTGAGCAGAGAGAGAGAGCCCGGGATTGAGACAGTTAAAGAGGGCCGGCCAAGTCATGCGCGAAAGCGGCGATTCACTGTCACGGTCCGGCAGTCTTGTCGAGTCGCAGCGGAACGGCTGGGCCGCCCGGCGCGCCGCCCTGGCATCGTGCGACGACGGCCACGCACCGAGCGCCTTGTCCCGCATTGCCTCTGCACAACGCGGTGGAGCCGGCGAACGCGGCGCTGAATAAACAAACGGCACTAACTATAGGCGCAATCGCGGGAGCCTGAGGCTGCTTTTTCACCGAGGGCCTCGGCACTGCGTTTGCTTGCTAATTGAGAGACAAGAAAGTGAAGGACCGAAAGGAGGCTGTCGCGGAGATAACGGAAAGGGCTTCCTCGATGAAATCGCACCGCGGAGACCGTGAGCGTCTCTATAGCCAAAGAAAAAGGTCACGTATAGGATACGAATGAACGAACCAAGAAGGACAGGCGGCGCAAGCAGGCACGGCAGGAGCCAGTCAGGCGGCAGCCACATTGCGGCCAAAGAGTGTGATGAACTAACTTGGTACACGATGACCACAAGGGCCAAACCTGGGCAACAAAGCGTGACCGATAACAGCGTTCGGCCCGGAAGACCCAAGTGTTTATTGTACGCAGGGAGAAATTCTTCGCTTTCGTCTTTTGTAGTGATAGCTACATTACGGTAGCATTTCGAGCCTTCAGCGTGGCGGCGTGCAACCTTCTGGCGGCGCCGCCAATCTGTGGCTGCGCCGCCACGCTGTCACGTGGTTGGTGACGTGGCGCGGAGCCGCTGCCGGCGGCGTGGTGCCGTGGCTGATCACCTGGTTCATCACGTGGTTGGTCACGTGACCAAGTTCCACTCGGCCAGCTGTAGCTGTCGCGTCACTCCAGGTTTAACCAAAGCTAAGCCCCTGCCAATTTTTTCCTTCTAATTACGTTCGACTAACCAAATCATGATATGGTAGAGCTGCAGGTAAATGGACAACCGCTGTTTTGCGCGCGCTCCTTCATACAACTTAATTACCCAAGCCGAAACTACACTCCGGCGTCCTCATTAGTACGAAAATGGGACACGGCCGGTATACTGCAATGACCAAAGCCCGACTCCACTCCTTCGTAATATATGGGCTTTGCGCAGCGCTGTTTCCGATAATTTTCACTCGGGAGGTCTTTAGAAATGATACGCCTTGTTCCGCCTTGTTGCTGCGCGTGCATTGCCACTTGAACAAGGAAAAAATAAATTAATTCCAATACGTATAATTCGACACTTTTCATAGTCCACCGTTGTTTTGCACTCCTTTATAAAACACTGGAGGAAACAATTTTTTGTATACCTTGACCTTAGAGCATAAGAGCCTTAGATGCTTATGTGCCGCTAAACTAAACACCTAATCATCCCTATTCATGATATTCTTGTTACGTTCCGCATGATACTAAGTACTACTACATTTTATACCCCTTGACGAATCAACATCTTCAGATAGCAGGTCGTAAAAACCTGGGGCCTTCTTAACCACATTCTTAATGGAGAAAGTGCAATATTATTTAGATGGTGACTACAAAGAGTGTCTGCGTTTGCATTGTGAATATTTCCCCAAAGCAGAGGTTGGAATAGGTTTCATTGCCATTATATTGTACGCATGAGTGATTACATTCTAGAAGGTTGTGTAGCCTTCAATTGGAATATCATATCGAATTATGCTAATCCTTCCCACTAATGCAGCTCATTTTTTTCAAGCGATGTTTATTGCCTCAGGGCATAAAGGTTATGAAATGAGAGATGAGTAAGATGCTTAAATAAATAAAAAAAAGTTGGGCTGATGTAATGAAATCAAGAAGTGAACGATGATATGGACTTTGTGTCCAGGCAATATAGGAATCCATTTTGTCGAGTTAGAGACCCACCGCCAACAGCTGCCGAATTCTCATCGGCTTGAGCGCCGGGCAAACCCACAACAGGTGGTGGATATCCGCCTCACAGTCTCTGATCTTGCAGATTGGACATCCGGGGCGGGGATATAAATCTTTGAAATGCGGCCACTTGCCCGTCACAGCTGGAGTTTGGGCAACCCCGACCCGTATCCTCCGAAGCGCAACCTCCTCTGCACGGGTAAGACCACGGGGGATGGTTACCGCACACGGAGGGATTAGAGCACGTGTTCCTTTCTTGCTAAAAAGAGGGGGGTGTCATCCAGAGTGAGGACTCGAGGCAAAGACGAGGTTGGGGTCGAAAGGCGGATCGCAAAATCTGCGCGGCTTTGTGAGCTCAGGAGGTCAAGCGGGACCCACTCAATACGGGTTTGCTGCGGGATGCGTGCCGCTAGACGATGGATGTCTTGGCAGATTTCTGGGGTGCTACTGACTCGTCGTAGTAGGCGTGTGACGTGAAGGGCGTCGGTGCGAATGACAATGCGGGCCGTAGGTATGGGAACGGCGGCCACAGAGCAAAGTGCCTCTTGAACCGCAAGCATCTCCGCACAGAAGGAGGAAGGAGGTTATGAGAGGCGAAACCTTGACCTTTTGTTCAGAGCAGGCTTGCCAGAACAGTAAATTGTCATTGTTTCGCAGGCCTGGAGGCTTGCGTCCACGTATATAACGATGGAGCCATGCGGCAGATTGGCGTCTTGCTCTGTAATTCGGTCGCGAAACGACGATGCCGCGCGGGTAGATGATGGCCGACGTAAATCAGTTGGTTTGTTGTCGCTTAGCTGCACAAAACGCCAGAGAGGAAGAACTGCCGGGGGCGGCTGTAGAATGGAGTACGATGAAGCATATGCCCTGAGTGCACACGTTGTGTGTGTAACGTTTGACTTTAGGCGGCGAGCATCGCGTCGTTGCTGCCCCAGCTCATCTAGTGTATTCAGCTGCGCATGTTCTTGGAGCGCCACGATCGGGGTAATGCGGGGAAGGCAAGTGATGACCCTCACTGCCTCTCGATTAACAGCTTCTAGACGATCCCATTGAGCCCTCGCAAATGCTGGAATTGGGCTTGGTAAACGAAGCACGGTTGCACAACCGCCCGCACCAACTGCCGTGCAACATGAGAGAGGGCTCCGCCTGTTTTAGGAGCAATGCGTCTAATCTGACCCAACGCCTGAATTGCTTGCTTTTTAGCCCGAGAAAGCCAAGCAGCACCTGTTCCTGACTCGTGCATTGTCAAGCCCAAGATTTTTACGGTCGAACTTTCTTGAATTTGAGTTCCGGAAGAATTTGTGTTGCAGCGAGTTTACGGCGCCCCCAGCAGTTGGCGAATGACACGAACTTGGTTTTGCTCACTGAAAGCTGCAGACCAATTGAAGAAGCAAAAGTCGACGTAATATCTATGGCTGATTGTAGGCCTGCTGCTTGAGTCATCAGGTCGTTGTGAGTGCTCCACACCGTTATGTCCTCAGCATACAATAAGAACTTAATCTCAGAGACATCATGTAAGTGCCAAGCAAGGGGGATAAAAGCAATATTAAATAATGTTGGCGATAACACCGATCCCCGTGGAACGCCGCGTAGAGGCACAAATGATCCGACGGCCTCACCACTGAGGTGTATGGGAAGGAGTCGGCGTTCCAGGAAGGATTAAACAAATTTGCGCACTCTAACAGGTAAATGCAGCATTTCAAGCGATTACAGGATGGCAGCATGACTGATATTATTGTACGCCTTTTTAACGTCTTAGGCCAGTACAGTATCATTGTCGCTGCGAGTTGAAACCAGAACTGTTGACGCCGAGACAGCCAGTCCATCTTCTGTACCTATGGACGTACGAAAGCCAGTTTGGGCGCGATGGTAGAAATCATGGTGCTCAAGCCACCACGACAGTCGTGTGGCAAGCATTTGTTCTGTAAGCTTGCGTAATGTTGGCGTAAGCGATAGAGGCCGGAAATTTCCGAGGTCTGTCGGCGGTTTCCCCGGCTTTGGTATGGGGATCACAATAGCCAATTTCCAGGTTTCTGGTACGACGCCGTCTATCCGCACCTTGTTAATGGTGGCGAGGAGTTGAGCCAGTACAGCGGAACTTAATTTCTTGTAAACCTCGTACGGAATGGGGTCCGGACCGGGCGCAGTCTTCCGACGGGCCTCGTCTATTGCTGCAAGCAACTCGGGCATTGAAAATGGGCTTGCAATTCCCTCGGCGTCGGCTGTAGATGGGAGCTTATCGACATATGCTGGAATGGCAGCCAAGGGGGCTCCCATGACCCTTGAAGGCAACACATCATGCTTGGGGAAGAACTTCCGCGCTGCCTCTCTGGCGAAATCATCCGGACCTTAGTTAGCTGCGAAGCATGCTGTAACCGCTGCGTCAGGATGACGGGAACGAAGTTCCATTGCACGAAACGTTCGCCAGAGAGCAGCATGCGATGACTTTCTCGAAAACTGCTCCCACCACGCATGCCACTGCCGTCGCGAAAAGTCCGTTCATATCTGCGAGCCTTAGCAGAAATGTAATTCAGCCTTGTCCGTGCTTGCGCAGAAGTCTGGTCTCGGGAAGCTGCCATCTCCGCTTGTCGGCGCGCAGCCCACAGGTTAAGCAGACCCACATCCGGCGCCGGGCGATTCACATCCGTCCAGGTGACAGCAGTAGCCGTATTCGCGCAGTTTGTATGCAGTCCACAAGTAGTGTAGATGATTGCAGAGAGAGAGATCTTCGACGGTGGTGCGAAACGTGTCCCAATTGACCACAGGACACCTAAGGTGTAATCGGCGGGCGCTTGATGGATGGAGACCGATGATGTTAGGATGGTGGTGTCTACCCCAGCAGTCTGGCTACAGGTGCCACGAGGGAGTCCTGGATCCTGACCACCACGTAAGGTTCGGAGCATATGTTGGACTGCGAGCATGGCGCACAGTCCGCGTTGCTGAACCTGAATGGTTGAGTAAAACAAACAGCGCATTCGCGAATGCTTCTCGCACACGCCTACCACAGGGGCTTGATGTGTGGTACCCCAGTCCGGATGAGGGGTACCCCAGCCCGGATGAGGGGCGTTAAAGTCACCACCGACAAAAATAGGCCACCCTGTGTGTTGTCGTCGTAGGGTTAATAACCACCCCAGATTAATGCGCGAGGGAGCTCCACCGGCGGGTCTTACATAGTATGACACGACCACAACCGTTGCCTTGGGAAGCTTGACAGCGACTGCGACTACCTCTTGATATGAGGTGCACCAGTTTCCTAGAGAGAGGCGAACTTGAGGAAAACGCGCATCAACGTACACCGCCGCCTTTCCCGGAGGGGCATCAGTGTGCACACGACGGTCGTTCATTGAAGGAGACATGTCTCCATTAAAGCCCGGAATGGATGGTAAGGCATTGGTCTCCTGCAGTAGCAGGGCCCACACCTGGAGCCTGTTCATGCGAAGTCGAGATTTGAGCTCTCCCAGCTTTCTGGAGAGGCCTCTGCAGTTCGATTGGATCACACCAGAACTACGTGTACTCGCCATTTTCGACTAGGCTTCCAAGCGTTGTAATAAACTGATGTCAGATTTGATAACTGGGTTACCGTAAATCGGAGGAGGGATGTTGTTGAGTTATCCTGCAGTGCTGCAGAAGACGTGGTAGAGTCTGCGAAAAACGCATGAGGGCTGGGCGTAGTCGAAGGCGCTGCAGCGTTGATTGGCGTGGAGTGGGATTCCGCTGGTTGTCTACGGCGAGCAAGCAGTTCACGGTGTTGCCGTAGCTTGTAGACCTCGGCTAGAAGGCATGCAATTTGGTCGTAAACTGCTGCCATGTCCTCACGCAGAGGTTCCAGTATGCTGTGCTTTTGTGTAGCTTGAAGGCGGCGGCGATCCTTGCGCACTTTATCACTGTACGACTGCTGGGCAGCTGCTGCAGGTGGATTGGGCTCGGAAAGTTCCGCCAAGTCATCTTCATCCCACTGGAGAGCCGCAAACCTGTTGGATGTCTGTATCAGGGCCCTGTTCTCATTCAGAGGCACTTGCTTACGGATCCCACGCCGAACTTTCTCAGTTGCTTTCTGTTTTGTTGGGCAAGTTGTAGAGGTGATCTCGTGGTCGTCAGTCTTGCAAAGTCCGCACCTGTAAGACGGTGTGCCTTGTGGCTGGGCCTCATCTTGCGTTCTAAAACGGCATAATTAATCGGCGCATGTGGCCAGGTCTGAAACAGCTGTAGCAATAAACAGCACTCGGTTTGTAAGGGCGAGGCCGCAGGATACAGCCATAGTAGTAAAGTCGGTCTGGAAGAGTTGGTGGGCCTTGTATTGATACGATGCACGAGCGCACCTTTCCCATATACTGCGCTTAGACGACACGATGGGTTGGACAGTACAACTCACGCTGGAGGGTCGTCTGGTCTTCGGCAACGTAGACGTTGTAAACAACACAGCGTTGTAGGCCCGAACCTTCTAGTAGGTAGACCTGGACCGGCACCGAGATCTCGCTTGTAATCGATATGCACTTCAGCGTTTGCAGACGCTCGACAGCAGCCAAAGTCGGGAGCCACACAGCGATGGTATTAGATTTCTTTCTAGCCGTGAAGCCACGAAAACCTTTGGTCCCAAGACACTTGTCCAGGTTCGCCTGAAGAATCCTGTTCGGAATGTCTGTCAGTCTTTTGGCTCCCAGAGCTTTAATGGGCACTTTATACGATACCGATCCCGATGTCGGCACAGCCACCTGGTTGGCATACGCTGGGCAGGAACGCTACCCTTGTGAGCTGCAGTTGGCAGAATACGAATCCTGTGCAGTATCCCCTGTTGGGCGCTTTTGAGAACTGCGGGGAGCCGGTGGCACGGATGGAGGTGCTGAAGACAGGTCCATTGGAGAGCTCTCCTCCTCAGGCTGCACGGTTGAAGCCCCATCCAGCAGTGGAGGCTGGGCAGCCATTGCCGATTTCCGCCCAGAGGGCAGATCGCTCACCGGCTGAGGTGCATTTGGAGAAGGCGGGATGTGCGCTGCCGCTGATGGACCGGGAGCCGGAACCAGGAGCTGGGACACAGGCTCAGTTGTCAGAAAAGGTGTTGCTGAAGCCGTCGTGACCGACGCCGGCGAAGCCACCTCTGCCGGCGCGTCACCAGTGGCCCTAGGCCTAGACTCGCAGCCCATTCTAGCTGCCGGGATGACTGAAGGGCATTTGTTTACTACCACCCAGTCAGATGGCGCATGAGCTTCGGGAGCTTCCTCAGATGGTGTGAAGTTAATTCTCTTGTTATAAGGAAAGTATTTACGCCGATGGCGAGATTTTTCACTGGAGCAATGTGCAGCCACCTTAGCAGGGACACTTCGTCTTCTTCCATAAATCGCATTTAACCCGCTAATTTCCACTAATCCACCTCAGCCCATTTTTTGAGGTGGGCCTGCTTTCAAAATTTTGTGAGTCCTCAGATTTTGAAATTTGGTGGTGCTCTGTGTCGTGACGTCCACAACACTGGCTATCACATAGTGTTGATGACGTCACGACCCTCTCGATCGAAATCAAAGATCGCGGGGAGTCCTTATACCACTACTGGCGCCTTGGTGCAACTGTTAAAGGGGCTCTGAAACGCCTTTCGAGGAGAGCGCATTAACTCACTTAAACACTGCACTGTGTTGCCATGAAAACCGGAGCCAAATAATACTCTTCTACACGCAGCAGACGACCCACAATCCCGCGTCAAATTTGGCGAGCACTGACCGGCGACTTTTTCAGGCTCGCGCCCTCCTCCGTCCCTCGCATCTGCGTAGACATGGTGAGAGGTGGCCATTGGTCAGATTCTTTCAGACGTCAGGCAGCTACCGCGGCCGATAATCCGCCTAGCTCCGGCGGGTCGGGAAGTCTGCTCCCAGAGGGAGTCGGGGGGGGGGGGGGGGGGGGTCGGCGAAGGAGCGCCTACCTTCCGGCGTGCAAAAAGTGACGAGAGGAGAGGGAAAGGCGCGAAGACACTTAAATTCCAATTTTAGCTACAGATAACTCAGCTTATACAAAGCTAATTTAAAAAATCCTTGCTGGACACTATTCGTGAAGCGGCGTTCATCAATATCCCAGGCATGCCGCAACTTTATTAGAGCCCCCTTCACAGCTCCTTTAAGCATACACATACATACGCATACCATTCATACACTGCAGTCACCGATGCGGGCTTGTGAGACTCAAGTTGCTCTTTCCCGTAAGGCTCATGCGCAGCGGCACGGTGGCCAGATGGCAAGTGCATCAAATTTGTTTGAGTTAATTTCATTGCGACGCGTCGGGGGGAGGGGGAGGGGGAGGTAGCGCACACTCGTTAGGCACGTTGCCACGTGCCATGATGGCCAGGTTGTGATGGCGTCGCAAGGTTACGTGACCTCTCTTGACCAATAAGAGAATTTCGTGACAAAGAAGCCGGAAGTTCTTTTTGAGACGACAGCCTAAACGCTATCGTATTAAAAGAGGAAAAAGAAGGTATGTCATTCTTTGTGGAAGGAGCTTCTTTTTGAGGCGGAATGCAGCTGAGTACTTCCTTAAAGAATTGTAGTCGCTCCAGACAGCTCAATGCCCAAAATAGGGGCCGTAAATAGTATTTTTTTATTTATTCCTTTGCCTCGAACACTGACATGCGCCACCGATGATAGTAGAGCTGGCGACGTACAGTCGCACTAAGTACGAGCTGGAACGCCCGGCTTTGTAGAAATTGAATGCTGCGTGTTACGTACTGCAGACAGCCCTGCCCTCTCGATTGCATCTGAGTCTTAGCTTTTTCAATACCACTGGACTCTCACTGCTTGCTAGCTTTCAGCTTTGATACCACCGTTCTGCCAGGCTTTCACTAATTTTTATCCGCGAAATTGCGGGCACCCCAATTCAGAAACAGCGAAACGCGCGAACCTCCGCAGCGCCATACTTTCGCTTATGAAACTTCGGGATGCCAATGAACCACCGCGTTGGCTCAGTGATTATGGTGCTCGGATGCTGACCCGAAAGACACGGGTTCGATCCCGTCCGGGCAGTCGCATTTCGATGGAGGCGAAATGCTATAGGTGCCCATGTAATATTCGATGTCAGTGCACGTTAAGGAACCCCCGGTGGTTAAAATTATCGGCAGCCCTGCACTAAGTACGGCGTCCCTCATAACTTGATTCGCTTTGGGACGTTAAACCCTCATAAACCAAACCATAATATTGTTTGCTTAAAGTAGGCATGGCTACATAACTATTTAGCTAGTATTATAAGCAGTAGCCGTGGGTATTCGCTTTCGCACTTGCCTTAGCCGTCGTAGCTGCAGCTAGGTCGTGTTTCGCGGAGCAGCGCAATGACTTTTGCTTTAGGTTTAGCAGCAGAAAGTTTTATGTTTGGAATGCTAAATTTCGGCATTTTCTTTAAAGAAGTGCTAAGCACACACTACATGCGCACAGTATTCAATATTGTGAAATAAAGGCCATCTAAAGGCGTTTCAAAAGGTTCATCAAAATAAACCGCTGAATGCATATTTGAGTTCAACGAACTTTAATTTTCGCGAACATTCTCTTGAGCTTCTCTGATGCTCATCCGACTCAGCTCAGACAGGCCCTCTTGACTCACATATATAGTACAGAGTATAGCAAAAGTACGTCGCAGCAGCATGCGTGCCACATTAGAGTCAGCAGCTCAGTTCACATCAAACACACGAAGTCACTTTTTTTCCGCTGTGGCGTAACTTCCAGGCACAGGGCCATGCATTTAGACAAGCATGGCCGAACGTCGCGGCGATCTTTGCAGCAACAAGCGGTATATAACGAAATTCGGTAATTACTTCTGCGCCCCCGGCCAAGCCCGCGGGCCGGTTCTTATCGCGGCGTTTGGTCAAGTATTTTTTGTTGTGCAAGCCGTCTCCACTGCACAAATGTTAGAGCGTATGCCACCGTCGAAAATATACAGCCCAAGGGGTTTCCTAGTGAGCTGTTTAGCGGGGCCCCCCTATAGTAAATCTAGAAGCCCAAAGCACCGGAGGATCGAGGACGCGAAGGAATTACTCTTTCGAGACAGTATACGGTCGCTGAGGATGCCCAAGGCATGCTAAAGGCCTCGCAAGCAAACCCCTTGTGCTGTATACTTCTGCCGGGGGGTGTGCCTGTGCGCTGATTACTCCGCCGGACAGCGCATCAGCATTTCGTTGTGTGGTCACGGTTCGTGTGAATCGAAGCGTGCGACGCGTTTCTTTGTTCTGTGCTTCAGTGACCGTCAACTCGGAGGCCTTTTTCTAAACAGAAACGCTCGTTTATGGAGCATAAATGTGGCCTATAAGTAATGACATCTCATGGCAGGCGTATACTCTCTGGGCGCGACTAGAATCCAAAAATTATTACTGGGTAGAAGCAAAGCAATGAACTTGCCTGTTCAGTCTGAAGCAACAAGCAGACGTGTTGGACATAGTGTGTCGACAGAGTTCGACTAATGATTAAGCAGAGTTCCTTAGTGCTACTGCGACTTTAGCGTGAAAATGACGTGCACTATGCAAGAAGTAAAATCTAGCTGCGTCGGTTAAATTTTTGCCTTCGTCTAATAATAAGATAAAAACGGAGAAAGTAAGCTGGGATAGAGCCCTCGCATGCATTGATTGGAGCCTGCAGCGCATGCACTCTTCTCCGAATCGCTCCTCATTGCTGCAGCTGCATTCGCAACAAGTATTGCAAAATAGTCAACATAGCAGCCCATTCGGAAAGGCGTTCAAATGGGTGTACTGTTGCTGACACAAGAGTAACAGCCCGTGATTTCTTGAAAGGCTTCCAACTACCAGAGTTGGTGGCGCACACGCCTTGGGCGACAGCGCTGATTGCATCCAAACTCGGACATTCTGAGCACAAAAAGGCGCAAAAAGCGCCAGGTGCTCAAGCGAACGCGACAAGAGACTCATATAAACGCAAAAAAAAAACCGGCAATTGACTGTAACGAGGTGCATTTCGTGCACACGTCCCGCTTTTAGACGAATGACGTTCCAGTCGATTGAAGACATTGACAGACGGCCGGCCTAGAAACCGGGAGCTGGAGGGGAGTTTAAAACTTACGAGCCGTAGCAATCATTTATTTTCTTTCTTAAATGATTGTTATTTCTTTGTTCCGACTTACACAGCATGTCATTGCTGCTGCCTTTATCTGCGGCTGTTTGCTCAGGGCTGGGTGTGGAAACATGTGGCGCGCGAGATGCTTTGTGGCAACTCGCGTGACTGCTGAGCGAATTAAGTAATTTTATCAAAGCTTTGATCTCTGCATACATCGTGGCAGTTTTGAAATCAATTAAAGTCATGCTGCCGCTGCAAGGGTAGCGAACCGAACGCTGCGCATGAAGTTCGGAAACACTGTAAGGCACTGCCATTGCTTTTCGATCAAAAAATGTACTCTTTGTTGGCATAGCAACTGAAGCGTGTAAAACTAGCGCACATTGCAGAGAACCGCAAGCGTGTTTTTCTTTTTTTCTCTCCAAATGAGATGCGAAAGTGGGAAAGTGTTGCGTGCTCAGGTGGCGCAAGCGGAGAACCGTCTTGTGGACTGCCAGCGTGACTTGGAGCGCAACCCTTTCGAGCAACATACGGGCGAGCTGCAGCTTTATTCATCAAATATTAGGTTAGGGCAACCTAAAAAGAATGAAAAATAATAAGCCCCTACCTGCACCACTGACGTATAACCTTTACCAGTCAGAAAAGATAAGGAAATCCGGTCTTTCATGGCAGACAACGCTTTGCGAGATGCGTGCAAGTGGCAACAAATGCGATGATGCCAGACGTTAAATCTGAGGAGAACAAATAGATTAACCGCGCAAAAATGTAAGCCATGTGTTGCTCGTGCTGCTAATGTGTTGCAGGCAATAAGACTCGCCCCTGTAACCAAGGCGCTCGACAATGCTGCCTTCGAATAATGCTTAACGAGATGAAAACCATTCACCCCCTTTTCCTGAAATCTCAAATACAATATGCCCACTGCCTTCCATACCCATCTGCCTCTTCCGAGGCTCACATAGATCTAGACCTCTCGACGGAAAAAAATAAGCTGGGTGCAAGCTCGTTTGCATGAACTCGATAACGTCGGGGCGAGTCGGTTATCAGGCTCACATGTGCCTGTCGGGCTCATGTAAACACTAGCGGGTTGGCATGAGTGGTCACCGGTTCGATCCTATTGCCGGATATGTGGCCCCACGTGCATTTAGGCAGGTTACCACTAAAACTATGCTTTCGTACAACCCCGCCCCCCCCACCCCCCACAAAAAAAAATGTTGTCCTCCCTTACTTCTAGCCTTTACCAAGGGTAAAACCCGATCTTACCCAATTTTTAGATTTCTTAAAAATGGGGTTAAACCCGATATCTCCCCGAAATTAAGCCTTCTAGACGATGTTGGTTTTTAAGTTTGCAAAGTTAGACACCGCAAGAAAATTCGTGGACATCTAGCTCTTATTACTTTGGGGTGTCTTCGGTCAATTAGGAACCTTAAACCTTTTTTAACGCTTGTTTTCATAAGGCGCATGAATTTCAGGATAAGTTCGAAAAGGGCACTTTAGAAGCGAAAGGTCATTACATGGCTGCCGGTAAGACGTCTTATCAGAGTCACTGTATGAAGCACTACGGCACCCTTATCAAAGGGCCTTGCTCGTTTAAAATCGTCGCTATAATGCTGAATGTTTTCGCACCGTACGAATAAATGCAGGTCGCGGTATATCTCAGACGCCGGACTGCTTCGTAGGAGACTGGTAAAGTATGCGACGAAATATTTGTAACAGATCGGGAAAAGGTAATTAAACTGTCTAGTGCTGCAAAAAATGAGTCGAAAAAACCTGAACTACGGAATTTTTTCTGGATAACTCTATTTTTCACTCGAATTTTAACTCGAAAAATATCTCCCGATTTTTACCCCCCCCCCCCCCCCCCCCTCACGCAATCCCGGGAAACATAAAACCCGAAAACATGTACCTTCATAATTACCCAGAGCGCGCCCACTGTCATAACCGCCTGTAAATCATTGTCTTCAGGAGAGGGGAAGGAAGGAGGAGGGGAGTATTTGGTTGCGGCATATTACAACGCCTACTCCGAGCCGACAGCGACACCATGCACCCTGGTGTAAGCTCCTCAAACAGTTACTTCTGTAAAATGACCTTGAGCACCTCGCTGCTACCCCTTCTCTCTTGGAGACGGAATTCTAGATCAAAGGTGGGTACCTTTTTCTGTTTTTGGGTCAGCAGCAGGACGTTCCTGCAGCCTCATCCAAGTCTGCAGTCTAGGGAACAGCTCCCTGACAGTTCACCTGTTGTCATGTTTTGACAAATAAACAAAATAGCCAATAAACAAGAGTGACGCTCTCGAAAAGCAAGAAAAAGATACGATTATGGAGGTGTTCGCACATATTGGCGCTTTGTTGTTGTTGTTGTTAGCCTATCAACAGTGTTCACATTCTGCGCATGATGGGCCCTCTTCATCCTCCTCTCGTTAATCACAATTGATGAGGATGGAGAGAAATGTGATACGCACAAGAACCTCGTCACAGCCGTCGTCACTTCAGGCGCACTTCTGTAGTTGGACAGATCTCGTGAAGAAACCGAAAAGCTCAGTCGGTAAACAACAACTGTCATAAACAGGAACATGCGGCAATATCTTTTTTTATGTTCCTTTAGAGTGGAGGAAAAAAATAAGTCAGACGATGAAATGTACTTAATGCGTTCCTGCGCACTTCTGAACTTTCCATTCTTCGGCATTCCTAGAACAAAAACAAACGAAAAACAGAAGCTAAACGCATTTTATGTTTAAATCTGAAGGATTACATGCAGATTTGTGCAGCCTACGCACTATATGCTACATCTTCGTAGTGCAGCATACTGTAGCGCACCTTACCGTTATCCAGTAGGTACTTTGTAGTGAGGTGTAGGAAAGTGTACTCAGGGCATTGTCCCGGGTGTATGCCGGCATGGGTAGCATTACCTACCTATGCCGGGTAGCATTACCTACTCCCCGCCCCCCTCACACACACCAGGTGTTTCAGGGAAGCCTGCCGCTAATGTTTAAATGTACGGTTTTTGAGGCAAAGAGAAGCTTTTTGCGGCACTAATCGTTGCGCCGCTGTGGCTCAATTAATTTGTGCCATTTCACGCGCCATTTGAAAACAGCGTGCCTGCGGGGAGCGCAAAGCGATATCCACCAAATCGCGACATGACGTGACGCACGTGCCAAATAACATTCTTTGCCCCGCCCGCGCTGGAGCATCGAAGTGGCGAGCGGGGAGCACGCGCCATAGTTTCTTATTATTAACTAGAGGGAAAGATGGCGCCCCGCCTATGAGAGTTTGCATGGAACTTCCCCGAAACCACCTGTACCCACATGAGCGCTCTAAGCATCATGGGGCGGAGAGCTACCGACTGCAGAACTACAACTTTTGGCCAAAAAATAATGAAAAAAAACAAACGTTTTTCGGCAATCAAGAATGTTCTGTCATTTAATATGCTGTCTATAAATTGCAACAAACGAGCAGAAAGGCATGTAAATGCAAACTGCTCAAAATAAGCTATGCCTTGCTCTCCTTTTGCCCAAGCATTGCAGACCACAAAAAGCCAATATTTCGTGCTTAACAGGCGCACTTTTAAAAAGAAATATGTTTTTGAAAAAAAAAAATGTCGCTTCAACATTTTAAAAGGCTTTTCTACCGCATTTCGGAAAACAAAAACCTTTTATTGGCGTCGTGTGCGGTTGCGTTTTCGATACTATGGTTTTTGCACACTACTTCTACGCCGAAATCGTCTGCGCGCGGAGCGCACCGTGGATACGAAATGGGACACCTCTGTAACGTCACTCAGTGTTCCTGAAAAAAACCTACTGTCGTGCACCAAGTCGCTCATCGCCCCATGATGCTTTGCGCGCCCATGGAGGTACAGGTGCATTGCCGCCAGCTTTCCCCCTAGTTAATAGTAAGAAACTCTATGGCACCGGCGGGACGATTGCGCCCTCTGTCAAAGCGGTTCGTACCCCCCCCCCCCCCCCCTCCACCCTCCAGCAGAATGGGTGCGCTTGTGACACCAAGCCGAACGGCGCCTCAGCCCGGCAGCGAGCAAACCATGTTTAGCTCTAGAACTATAGCAGACAAGGCAATGGCGTTTTTAGCTGTGCAACTGAACCCCCTCCACCTAACCCGCTGCCCGCATTCCTTTTTCAACGACGTACGGGAGAACGATATCTTTACAAACAACCAACGAGAATTTGTTTGCAACTACATAAAGAGAAACGAGAGAGCCTCGCTTCTCCGGGGTCGCTGAGTGTCTGCAGCTTTGCTGACCTTGGTAAAGCGATCGTCCCCTCCGCGCAACCGGCCCTCACACACATCCACACCGCTCTCCCTCGTAGGGACTAGTGGGCGCTTCCCAACTGTTCGTGGAAGCGGCCGAGGCGTCCTTTCCTCAGACACAGTGAGCGGGTCGGAATGTTGTGCCGTGAAGACATATTGGGGGGCGTCACTGTCTCAGAATATTTAACACACAGAAAGAAACTACTCTTCCTCCAAAGTGACAGTCTGGATTCGCCACTGGTTAGCTCCAATATTAGACAGTTGAATCCATGCTATATACTCGTCTTCAGCAGCATGCATTTCGACTGGTTACATGCACTAGAAAGGTTGCTTTGCCTGCAAGCTTCTCGAAAGGGTGCCTCATGTATTTTCGCACGGTGCAGCCAAACTTTGTCGAACCACAGCGCCGAGGATAATCGCGTTTTTTAAATTCTAAGCACTGATATGGCTATTAATAATGACCGGCTACAAATATCTAATTCCAACTAGGTGCCCAACTCTACAAGTTAAAAGATAATTATCAAAAGTTAGTTAAGCAGCTTACTACTTAGGACTATTCACCGGCTTTCTGGTGTCCGCCAACACTGGTAATAGTATGCCGCAAAAGCCATATTTTTACCCCAAAAAGCCTATTTTTGAAAACTTTTAAAGTGTTCGCTGACAAGCCCGTCATAACGCTCCGTTTAACCAGCTGTACGAACGTGCCTGCTTGGCCTATAGTGTTTAATTATGAAATAGCTATGAAGATATCGGCTAAGAGGTTGCAAACCGTAATCAGAGATATTGCTGGCCCTCATCAGACATGTGGCATAAAAGGTCATCAATTTTTGCTCACATTCAAGTGGCCAGGAGCAAACTTGAACGCTGTGATTGTACGAGTGGTGTCGTAGCCATGCTCCAGATTGATCTGGAGAAGGCATTTGACCGGGTCTCACATGAAGTTCTGTTTGCAATGTTAGAGCATGTAAATGTTGGATCGGTCTTTTTGGAGGGCGGGTGCATGGCGTACAATATGAAGCAGTACTATGCTAATATTGAACAAAGTACTTAGATGATTCCAGTTCAACGCCCAGTGCGACGGAGGTGTCTATTTTCACCGCTGCTTTTCGGTATATAGATCGAATCCTTATGCAGGGGTGTTCTCGCGAATAATTCAGTTTTTAGGTTTTATTTTTTTTTTGCAGTCATGCGAAGTGCGAATGTTAGCATATGCCACTGTTACAGCAATATTTTTTGCATACCAGGGGCCAGATTACGCAACTGTCAATTAGGAAAATTGTCAAAAACTTGCCACAAAGGTGTCAATAAGCCTCGCTCCTATTAGTCGGTCGTGGCCGGCGGCCATTTTGCTTTTTTTGCGTCATGGGTGGCTGCTGATTACGTCACGGATGTGGCAGAAGTGGTGACGTTGCACACCTAATTATGCAGCCGCTAATTGAGTTTTTGTCACAGTTTCGAGGCCGTCAATTTGACCGTTACGTTTGTGACAGAAAATGGCGGCGGTGTGCGCGGCCATACGACTGAGGCGGCTGTGCTGGCGCGAGCAACGGCGAAGGAGGGCGCACGAAGACGCGTTTGACTTACCGGCCGAGCTGTTTCGACGCCTTTTTCGACTGTAGAAGCAGACAGTGAAGTGGCTGGGCGACGAAGTTGCCGATGAACTGGGAGGTTGGCGTGCGAGCGCGCTGTTGGTGCGGCGGCAGGTGCTGTGTGCACTGCGGTTCTTTGCCATGGGCGGCTTTCAGGCTGCCGTTGGTAGCGAGGCGCACGTCGGCATCGCACAACCGACGGTGAGCAAATGCGTGCGGCAGGTATTGTAGGCAATCTGCTAACTTAGCGCGCAGAAGGGGTGGGTTCCCGCGGTCACCTCCGTGCCAAAAATATATAAATAAAATAAGCTTATGCTGGCAAACCACTTTATTTTTCCCAGCAAATCGCACTTCGTGGTTGTCTTCTGTTTCACAAGGGAAAAGGAACAGACAACCACTCGTCGCATACTGCAGCACCTCGCCTTTTGGCATTTTTGTCATCGATCGAAAGAGCCGAGCAGCGCAGACTTCTACAAGTCGTCTTCGTCGATTTCGTTCCGTGCGCTTCTTGCAAGTTAGCTCGGCAGGCACGTAGCCTTCACTGCATTCGTTCAAATTTTTCTGCGCACTTAGGTCGACCGCACAGTAGCTTGACTTCAGACGCCGCGTAACAAACAATAAACACGGCGTAGAATCGGCTTCTTTCTTGCAAAGCGGCTTGAAGTTTTGCCGCCGTCAGCACACCCCCGCGGCAGCAAAAGTTACCTACCAGCCAATTTATTAGCACAACTTCGAACACTTTTTGTTTTGCTTAATATTTTCGAACTTCAAACACGTTTTGGCAAAAGAAAATATTAGTTGTTTTCATAGTTGCTTATTTCTTATTTCTTTCTACAAAAAATTTAACTTACAGCCCCTCGAATGCTCTCGGGGCGCTGCATTGCTGTAATTGGCTGATTCATCGTTGGGTCACGTGGTGACGTCTCATCGTTTCGTCATTTTAACGTCACTGTCAATAACTTTTGACAGAATTTGTCACAGTTGCGTAATCTGACCCCTGGATAGCATTAATCAAGCATTAAATGGGCTCAAGAAATTTTTTAGGGTAAGTGGAAGTTCTGTCAGTTGGCAAAAAAGTCCAGGGTTGTGACGTGGAGATTAGGAAACAAAGCCTCGGATATTTGAGAATCTGACTTCTTTATCGACTCCGATTAAGTATCTTCTCGGAGTCCCACTACAAAACTACAAGAACAGTCACCCATATTGAAGACAGCAGACAGAGGATTTGAGGAACAAAGCAGAAAAAAAAAGGGGGGGGGGAACAAATGTCAGAGTTTGCTCGCGCAACTGCGTGTAATTTGTTTCTTGTCAGTAAAGTTTTAACCCGTTTTCTAATCCTCCGCTTCACGTTGGACGTAGCCACTCTTTCGACCAATCCGGGTTTTTTGTTCACAACGCACCCCGCTGGATTTCCTTAATATTATCGCTATAAAAACTGCGTGTTAGCTTTTCACCAGCCAATTATTTTCGCCCCCTGCACTGGCCACCGCGGCTCGAGGCGGGGCTCGTATAGGATGAGGACCAAGGAGAGTGCGTTTTTTTGGCGACAATGTGAAAGTGTGTGCGCGTGTGGCAGTCGACTCCTGTGTGTTCCATGTGCGACGAACGTGCGTTCCTGTGTGCGTTTTTTTTTGTTTTCTTTTCATTAAACCACCTTTTATGTCTTCTCTAGCCGGCCCATGGCTCAGTGGATTTGCGAATCCGAGGAAATAACATGTGGTGGTTTTTCCGCTTAACGAAAACTTAACAGTATCGCGTTAAAATTTGACACCACTGTTAGGCTGGTATGAAAACTTGCGCACCCTTTCTGCGAGGTTTGCCGCGAATAAAGAGCCGTATAATTACGGCTGAATGCACGCTTCATGCCCAAAAATAAGTAAAGGGTAAGGGGGGAGGGGGCGCTCTAAACGTCGGACAACTTTCCACTACATGCGGAGCCGGATGTTCGTAACTGAGATTGCGCTAGGGTGGCTCCAATCCCTGACTGCGCCGTTGCGTTGAGCGTCCTCGAACGGCGTAAATATCAGTGCCAGCGGTAGCGCAGTGCCCTCTCTCGGTTGGGGCGGCAGTTGTGCGCACTGAAGACGTGTTTAATCGTTTTGTCTTCCTTCTCAAAGGCCTTGAGCCATCTCGGTTGCACCTCTGCAGCGGGGTCGAAGCGGCGGCGGTAGAACAACGTGCGGAGCTCAGAGGTCGCTATCGAAGGGTCATCTTGGAGGTCTGTTGCTGTGGAACGCAACGACACAGCTCGTGAAACGAAAGTGAAGCGCCAGTATCCCCCGCTATCGTTCGTTCTCTGGCAACGCATGGAGAGCAGCGCACTTAGGGGTCGGTTGTTATTTTCACCGCTCTCAGGCCTGCAATGGTCTCCTAAATGCGGTCGCATTTGAACGGTAATCAGTGTAGTGATTTCTACAGCAATATTTTTCTCTACTGTACAACACTTGACTGATTCAAGCTTTTACGCTTTGAAGTTAGTTCAAATTTTCTATGAAAAATGGTGGTGATAGTTTTAGATCGTTCACAAGAGTGGCGGTCATATCCGAAGGCTTTCGAGGTGCACTTTCACAAGAGCTCCAATTTCATAAACTTTCAGGAAATGCATCAAATGATGCTCCGCGGGCTTACGCGCGGCGTGAATTTCATCGCTGATGAAGTTCCATGGCCGCGCTAAGGCTAGCGCACCCATGCGATGGCGCGAAGACGAAACTATAAAGCGCGAGAGGGCGCGGGCAAGCGATCTACGAGACACACCTGGGAGGGCTGGCCTGGAGGTTTTTGTCTCCGTCTTTTGTGTTTTCATATCCTATGTGGTCTAGAAGGACATTCTAATAGGCACAAACTGTGCAGGGTGAAAGTGCTCGATGCGAATACACAGCTTCGCCCGCCCCGCTAGCATCTGAAATCCCTGTTCATGCATGCGCGCGCCGCGCGTCGGGGAGATCGAAAACGGCAGGGGGATTGGCGTCTGTTCACATTCATCGTTAGCGCGCTCACGGCCAAAGGTCGGCTGCACCGTGGCACGACGCAAGGAACCGACGCGTGGTGCCGCACTTCGTTTTCTGGTCCTTGAGCGCAGAGCGGCCGCGACGGCTATCGATGGCCGCATGACTTTCTACCGCACGTGCTCTCGTTCCGCTTGCTGGTGATCGGCCACACGAGGAAAGTACAATTCCATTCATTGGACAAGCACAAGATCGTGCATTCCAAGCCAGTGAATGCTGTTTAGAAACTCAAAATTTTTGACCGCGAGTTGAGGGGAGCGAGGAACTCGCGATTTTCGGGTATTTTAGTGTGGAATGACTACTCCACTAGCAAAGCTGAAAAAACCAGGATATGTGTGCAGGCTCTGCTTTTGATCTTTGACGAAGCGCCAGCGCCGGAGGCCTTGCGCAGCTGCTCCGTCAACGCGCAGAACTCCGCCTAATTTGCGCGAGAGATTATAACCTAGATCGCTTTCTTGAAACATTTCAATATTTATCATACAAATCATGAAGAGTGGCGGTGATAACGGACAACCCTACCTTAGTTCTTTGTATACCTCGACTTTCGTCGCACTTCTTATCCCCTCCCTTGCAATTTCAACCTTATTATCTTGGTATATTTCATTCAGAAATTCTATTATCTCATGACCAGTACCTTCACATTTGAGCATGCTCTACAGGAGTTTGCCCTATTTAGGGTGTCGTACGCCCAGCTTAAGTCCGGCCAGGCTGAATACTGAGGTGTGCTTTCTGCTCTGGCTATTTCTACAAGCTGGTAAGGGTGGTGCCAGGCGGCATACCGCTGCCTGGCATAACAGACGGCTGCACTGGCAAGCATTGGTTCAGCCAAGAGTGAACGCGGTGTGGGTGGACAGTGGGGTCTCTGATTAGTCTCGAGTCTATCTCTGGTGTAGTCTTAGTTCTATCTATTTCCTTTGTATACAGCTCTTGTGCTTGACTTAGCTGCTGGGTCCACTCCTCGATTGAGGAGATCTCCCCTTTTATCTGTTTACATTTCCTGCGGAAGTTACCCCAACCCGTAATTTTGGCCGCACCTATTTTTCTTTTGACGTATTTGGTCTCTATCGTGGTTCTGATTATGTAGTGGTCGCTTCCTAGGTTCTCTAATAGATTTGTCCACTCTGCCTGTGCTCCTTTTACGAAGGTTAGGTCTGGGCATGTATCTACGCTGACGCTATTGCCAATGCGGGTGGGTTGATTTTCATCTGTGAGGAGGGTGCATCCTGTGAGTTCTGCCGCTTCGTTTACTCTTGCGCCCTTCTTTTCCCCATTATGGTACCCCCATTTTGGGTCTCTCGCATTGAAATCTCCGGCTATAACGATGATGTTGTTCTTAGCTTTCTTGCTTATTTCTTTAAAGAGTTTGTTGAAATCTGCGTCCTTCTGTCTTGGGGGGCTGTATAGGTTGACAATGAAGATGCTTTTTGCTTTCAGCTTACGTTTCGGTGTGACTTCTGTTATTGTGTGTCCGATTTTTGTGTCCGGAATCTCTCCATGATCTATCGTATTTAGCCTTTTGTTGATGAGGGTTGCTATCCTGCCGTTTTCTTGGCATGTGAAACCCTTTAGTGATGGTGGTGTGGCTCCTTTTGATTCCTGCAGTAGGAGGAAGTCCGGTGGCGTTCCTTGTGTGTAAATGAATTGCTGTAGGAGTCCTTGTTTCCTCTTAAATCCTCTGCAGTTCCACTGCGAAACGTTTATTTGGTTTTGTCCAGCCATGATAGTTCGTTAGAGGTGCTGCTGGAGTTTTCGGTGTTGAATCTTCTTTCGTTGTATAGCCTGTCTCGGGCTTCACTCGTTATCTTTTGTGTGTTCTGAGTTTTTATGTAGCTTCGGATGTACTGTATGTCCTGATCGTGGGCTGCCTGTTTTAGCATTAGTTGCTCTATTTTTTTACTCTGTTGTTCTATCTGTTTACTCTGCTGTTCTTGTATCTGCTTAAATTGCTGCATAGCCTGAATTAGTGGTTTTAGCTGTTCTGCTAAATTGGGTTCTTTAGGTTGCTGGAGCCTATATTCTGGGGCTGGGGGTGATTTTTGGCGGCTGCTTTCTTTTAACCTCCTCACCTCCCTTCTGAGCTCTTCTATTTCTCCTAGTAGCTGTTTGTTGATCATTTCCAGTTCCCTGTCTTTTCCTTCCTGCGGAGACAGTGATTTGGGAGGACCCGCTTCCCAGCTCACCTTGGTTTCGTTGGTTTTCTTTTGCTGCGGTGCCGCGTCTTCTTTTTCCTGTTGTTTCCCTAGAGGTGGATACGAGTCGTCCCCCTTCTCTCCTCTGGGTTTGCCTTTGGTTCCTTCCTGGGGGCCCTTGCTTCTGCTTCTGCTTCTGGATCTTTCATCGAAGTTGCTGCCGTTGTGGTCTTCTCTTTCCAAGCTGAACCATCTTGGTCTTCGGTTGCGGCTCCTGCTCCTTCTCGACTGTCCCATGGTTCTTCCGTTGCTGATGTGTTGCCGTCCTCTCAGCTCCTCTTTAGTTTTCAGTCGTTTCTTGCAGTCGCTGCTGCCTGTGATGTGGGCTTCCCCGCACATCATGCACTTGATCTGGCATTCGTGTTCCGTTGCCGGGTTCTTGTTTCCACATTGCCTGCAGGTTCTTGCTTCCGGCGTGGGGCAGACGTCGGAGCGATGCCCCTGCTGGCCGCAGACGAAACAACACTGCCTGGTTGGTCTATACGGATATGTCTTATGCTCCACTGTGTCGAGTATCACCCATTTTGGTATAAAGAATCCGTCGAAGGTGATGAGAGCTGTTGGGCGTCTCCCCAGAGCTCTTGCGGCCAGGATTTTCACCCCCTTGGTCTGGACTCGGAGGTTTTCTTCCAGTTCTTTCGGCGTAAGGCCTAATGGTATGCCGTGAATTACTGCTCTTTTGACTTCCTCCGGCATTGCTACGTATGTTTGGACGTCGTAGCTTGTGCCCTCGAAGGTCAGCTGATTGATTTTCCTAATGTTGTCTGCTATTTCTTCTTCCGCTGCGCTGGCTATAATGATATTGGATCCCGGTCTCAGCCTGGTTAGAAAGCTTCCTCTACTGATCTTCCCGCCGCTTGCCTCGTAAATGGCCTGTGCGACCTGATACGGGTATTTATCTCCCACCTTGAGTCCACCACGTGGTCTCATTATGATTTTGACTTGCTCCCGCGGGAGTGGTGGCAGCGCTTGCGTAGGTCGTCGTTGCTCTTTCGCCAGATGTTCTTGTTGCGCCGCAGGCGTTGCTGCGTCGCGTCTGACGTCACCGGCAGCTGCGTTTGCCGGCGCCATCTTGCCATTGTTCTTCCCTTGTAGAGGCTCCCTTGTTTTCGAAATGGCAGCTTCCTTGGCTTCTCGCCTAGCATGCTTCATGAATCGTTTGGATTGGACTACCTTCCAATGCTTGTCTTTCATGCTGTCGTAGGATCCGCTGATATCAGTTCCTTGCTGTACCTCCATGGTTTTGTGGGGGCCTGTGCGTTCCGCCTCCGTGCGTTGCGCATCCTCCAATTCCGCATCTTTGGTGACCTCCATTCCTGATTCTGCCTCTCGATCTTGGGCTGGATCGGATATCGGGTTTCCTGCCGTGGTTTGATTTTGCGTTCGCATCTTCACCCCAGTCATCTCGGGTTTCCGCATGGCCGGTCGCCCCTGCGGACGCGGGGCTGCTAGGCCTTGTCTGTAGGCCTAGCTCCCCCGGTCACTCGGCCCGATTTCGCAGACCGGTAGAAAAGCCAAAAATTGGCTTACCGGGATGAAAAAGCTTTCCTCGTGACCCTCTTGTCTTGTGGTTTCGATTCCGCCAAAATTATTTGGTGGCCAGGTGAACTGTCCGGTTGAGGAATTGCTTTTTCGCGGAGCCCATGCACCGCACGTCCGCTCCGCGTGGCGATCGCAGCGCCCTCCGCCGCTGTACCGTAGACGCGGTTCGTAAACGCACGCCTTATTCCTCAAGAAACGCTTACGAAACTTGCTGTAGTTTGTCGCTGCCAAAATAAACATCTAAAGCGTCAACTAAATGCACAAAAAAAAGTTCCGTGCAAGCTTCTGGATGGCATTCAGGAAGTTGGCCGAAAACATCAAGTCGCTGTGGAGACCGGCCGCGTCGTCCTCGGATTTAATCCACGCACAGCACGTCTTGCTAAAGGCCCATACAAGACGTGAGCCTGGTTCTGCCCACCATCGAGAAGCGCAACTTCCCGAAGGTGTTGCCCTTCTCGGCAAAATCTTTCAGCCTCCCGGTGGTGGCCGCGAGGACGTGGGCTTCCAGGGAGAGTCAGCGCCTGCAGCTGCAGCTGCTGCTGCTGATCCACCAACGTGCCACCGTAGACGTCAGCTGCATTCGGGATAGAGTCGAGGGCACATTTGTGCGCGTACTGCACTCTCGAGAGGGGCGTCGGAGATGGACTCAGTGGTCGAAGAACGTGCACCGACTTGTTCGTCCGGCTCTTGGAGTTCTGGCCTACCAGCGTACGCAGTGCAGTGCCTGCTGCGTGCATGCCGACGCTGCGCCGTACCCTGTCTTGGCACCAGCCATGGAGTCTCTACGAGCGAGAGCTGCCTTGACGGCTGCGGTCCAGGCGGGCGTGGACACAGCAAAGTGAGCTCGCAGTAGATTTGGTCACAGCAGACTTCGCGTCAACAAGATTATTGTCGTCGTTGTAATGGCGATGTTCGCGGAGATGTCAGAGCCATCCACGTAAGCTGGGAGCGATCGCAATAGGGCTGCTGACTCCGGGGGCGCTACACGTGCGCCGAAATTGTTTCTATTGTGACAAGCAGGGATTAGGCCTGAAATCCATGGCCATTTATTTTATTGCTAATTATTCAATAAAATGTGATTATATCTACTTGAAAGAAATTGTGGTCGAGCGTTCTTTTCCTTCTTTCGGCATTTTTCTTTCAGGCACTTCGGTTTCTCGAGAGTGGACCCAGCGTTGGTGGTGCCCATGCGAGTTTATAATACCTGAAAAAGACGCAGTTATCGTCGAGTATGCGCGCGCAACAATTGTGTCGAGGTTAGAAGCCCAGGTGGTGATATTTCCTCCCTAGTGCTGTTCAGCGCACCAATTATTGCATCTGAAGTTCTCTTTTCTTGACAGGGTTCGGCGAAAATTTCGCGTTACTTCCTTTTATAGTCATCTTAGCAGTGGCTACCATTGCGTGTTCAAAAGCACCTGAAGCTCATGACGATTGCGAATGGCGAATTGCACGTTGCAGGTATTGTGTTAAAAAGTTGCCATAAGAAGGGAAATGACCACCAGTGCGAGAGTCGTGCAAATTCAGAAACATTTCTGCAGGTCTGGAGCGGAGAATTTTCATTTTTAAAATATTGTTACGTGCTTTGCACGCACGGGGGTTTATTCAAAGAGGGGACCGGTCGAAGCAGGATGGAAGCAGGAAGCCTAGCAGCGTCCTTCAGCTCTCTCTTTTTTTTCCTCTTTCTCCGCGGGTCAGTCCTTCATCTTCTGCTTCTTCCGTCGAGGTTCTGTGGAAGCACGTTACATTTCCCTCCTCGCAGACGATGCCCGTCGGGCGAGTTAAACAGACCGTCTGGGATGGAATCGCTTGAGGCGGGCTACATGCACCACCTGAGATTGGCGTGACCGTCGACCACTAGCAGTTAGTCGTGCTATAACGTAATTAACGTCACTTATGCACTCCAACACAACAAATGGTCCAGTGTAGTGGGATAGCAGTTTCTGACACAGACCACGCTTGCGTAGAGGGGTCCACAACCACACAATGTCACCAGGAACATAAGAAACTTCTTGGTGTTGGACGTCGTAGCGGTTCTTGGAACGCTCTTGCGAAGATAAAATTCGAACGCGGGCAAACTGGCGAGCTTCTTCAGCTCTGCAGAGTGTGGTCGCAAGAGAAGGTTCATCGTGGATGAAAAATGGTAGCATGGTGTCAAGGCCGCAGCGAGGCGAGCGAGCATAGAGCAGGTAAAAGGGGCTGTAGCCAGTTGTCTCATGTTGCGCGGTGTTGTACGCATGAGTGATGAACGGGAGTACGCCATCCCAGTCCTTATGATCTGCAGCGACGTACATGGCAAGCATGGTGGTGAGCGTACGATTAGTGCGTTCTACCACACCGTTCGTTTGGGGATGATATGGCATGGAGTGGCGATAACGTTGGGCAATGTTCCGATCGTCCATGGGCAAAGTGCCGTTGGGTGGAGCCCACGGAGTCGACAGGGCGGCAACATCTTCCTCCGGTGCAGAACTGTGCCGCAGATATTGTGTGTGGCAGAAGGTATCCCGGGATCTGGACAATTCCTCGCGCACAATCTCTCGAATCATATCAGCCATAGAATTTGGAGAACTGGCTTCAACACTGGCTATAGAGGTGACATTGGCCAATCTTCCGAATTTAGGGGTGATTCGACGCAGCTTAAGAGCTTCAAATGTTCTGCAATGTTCTATAACGTCAGCGGTGGTGCTCAGGCTCTCTTTGCTAATCAGGAAATTGTAAACATCTTCCGCAATTTTTTTTAGAAGGTGGCCGACTTTGTCTTCTTCAAGCATTCTGGAGTTAACTAGCTTGCATAACTTTAAGATGGCTTCGATGTATGCCGTGCAAGTTTCTCCGGGTACTTGCGCGCGGTGAAGCAATGTCTGTTCCGCACGCTTCTTCTTTGCCGATTCATCCCCAAAATTTTTCTTTATCTCGGTCGTAAAGGTAGCCCATGAACTCAGTGTATCCTCATGATTGTCGAACCAGTCAAGGGCAGTGGCGGCAAGGAAAAACACAACGTTAGCCAGTTTAGTAGCAGCGTTCCATCGATTGTATTTGCTCACCCGCTCGTAGTGTTTCAGCCACTCGTCAACGTCCTCTTCAGGTTTTCCAAAAAATGTGCGGGACCGGTCCCCTCTTTGAATAAACCCCCGTGCGTGCAAAGCACGTAACAATATCCTTGAGCATTCTTAACTTCGGAAGACAATTTTATCATTATAGGCTCTCTCGGTATCGAGAACTATGTGTGCCTCCTGGAATACGGGCAAAGCTATACGATAAAGTATGACACGCTACTCCTGAATTTTTAAAGATTTTTTTTCAGACACATCTGGTGCGAAACGACACTGTACGTCGTTGACTCATTCTGGGATCAAAGAGTGGTGCCGGATAGTTAATCCAATATTTTGCTCGTTTGTGGGACCTGTACAAGATGACCCTGACGAAGAGCGTAATGAGTGTACTGCCTCTCTTCCATTCACACAAAGAAGGTGTGCGCTTAGGTAGGTTAGTATGCGTGAATAAAGGAAGGTGAGAAAAGAAAAAAAGATGCTCAAATCACTGATTTGCAACTGGAGAATAATTGAAACCGACGCACATATCCGCATGATTTATGGCAGTCCCATGAACAGAGTGAAAAATTGGATTAGAAAGCATGCACAACTAGCTCAGTCTGTACTTCCACCTGCATAAACAAACAAAAAACAAAACTACAGTTTTTTTTCAGTTCCCCACGAAACTATGCCTGCAGTCTTTATTGCGCGACGCTTGCGGTCCTGTCTTGCTTGCTCCTTGTCTTCTGTGTGCGTGTTATTAATGCCGCTAATCTTGTCTGCATTATGAATAGCAACCAACTAGCCCAATCCACCGTGCTACTTGAAAGCGATGGCAGCAAAGTTTTTAATTTTGGTCCGCAATGAGGCGCCGAGTCCAAGAAGACAGCGCCTGAGCTCCTGCGTCTCGTGACACAGGTTTATGAGGTTGGAAATTTAATGTTTTCCTTGTGTTGCATTTTTGTGTTATAATCTCCGGAAACGGATCTACAGTTATACATATACGACCGTGCTCTGCGTCATATTCTTGGAAAGAGTTTGTGAAGTTTATAGATTTGTGGACGATTTTTATTTATGTTTTATGGGGGCTTAACGTCCCAAAGCGACTCAGGTTATGAGACACGCCATAGTGAAGGGCTCCGGAAATTTCGACCACCTGCGTTCCTCAACGTGCACTGACATCGCACAGTACACGGGTCTCTAGAATTTCGTCTCCATCGAAATTCGACCGCCGCGGCAGGGATCGAGCCCGCGTCTTTCGGGACAGCAGCCGAGCGTCATAACCACTCCGCCACCGCGGCGGTCCTTATTTATTATCGATGCAAGGTCTTGTTTTTGCGCCCTTTACGTTTTTAAAGCACCGTTTTTCAACACTTGACTTGATTCGGTAAACTTGATGTGTAAGCTTCTGGAAAGTGACTATTAGATTTCTCGTTCTCAGAATCGCATTTATTAACAATCGTAGGCGCTGGGCGTCTAACACAGCTGTTATAATCCAATATTACCTTTTCATATCGCATATTATTAACTCGTTAAAAGAGCTATCATTAATTCATGTTTCCAGAATGTGTTGTGAAATACTGCGTGCATGTACATAGAGAAAGCTTTACTGGAGAGTCACTAAGGTTATTATTTTCTGCATGCGCTAAGGTAATGCAAGTGTATCTTTCTGAGCATTTATACGAACGCGAACGTGAGAGTAGCAGAGAAGAGTCGCAGACCGAAAGAAGCAGCAGAGAACTGCGGTCATTTCCTACCAGCATAAATAAACCCACAACCGAAATAAAAACAAAAATGTTCTGGTCCGTCGCCAAGTCGGAGTAGTTTTCTCTGTTCCGCATAAGCTTTAGAATCTTTGCCTTATCAGCAGTCCGATGACAGAGCACAAAGATGCATGTAGAAAACAAAAACTTGGGAAAGATTCGTAGTCTTTGTTGAAGGAATATAGTTCATTACCGCAGTCTTCTGGCAAAACATATGTGAGGAAGCGGACCGTTGCCCCAATAGGCTGACAAAACATAAGCCGATGCTATATTCTTTAAAGACGGCCACAGGTGCTTCATTGCTCTAGATACGGCAGAGAATGCATGGATCGCACCACTTGAGGAATTCTTGAAGCACAAAGTATTATCTTGGTCATCTATGTGTCAGCACCCTTTCTCTTGTCTTATCGGGGAAGGAATTCGCTTCCTTGGCAGGGCCAGTAAGAGCAATTAGCATAATTTTCTCTCCTTTCTATCGCTGGCGATCCATATTCCGCATTCTTCCTACCATTGCGCATCAAGCTGTCTGCAGTCATACATACCATCGTGAGCAAAAGACACCCTCTTTCTAGTTACGACCCGTGCCACTCTGCGTTCGGGCGCCTCCTGACAAAGCACTTCTGGGGTGAGACCAGCGCCAGAAGTGCTTTGTTGCCCCCCCCCCCCCCCCTCGGAGGGGCGCACGTCGCAACTTGGAGGGTGGGTACAAATTTCGACCACGGTGGTGCACGCAAACTCCCCTCCCAGAAAGTCAGCGTTCTGCTCTTGTCTCCACCCTCATCATTTACTTCTCTTCGCTGCCATGAAGATACAGCATTTTATCTTTGCGAACTTGATTTCTCATTTTCTGCACTCTTTTCACTGCTTGCTCTCATCCACAATTCACCGCTTCGCTTCTTGCGGTGTTTCCTTGATGGAGGACTTCTGGGCGGACGTGGGCTTCACGTGGTTGGTATGCTACAGGCTTTGGATAAGCAGAAAGGTGAGGCTCCTGTAATTAGCGCTCACGGAGGGTGCGCGAAAGTGCATTATTCTGACAGACACGAATGACATAGAACCTAAAAAAATAGTGCCTCTGTGAGGAATCTGTGTCTGTGCTCGAGACGAATATCCATGGCATATGGGAGCCATTGGGTTACCGCTTCATCCAAAAAAGGAAAAAAGAAATTTCAAATAAGTTCAGATGCGTTCATATTGCTTGCAGTTGTATTACGTAATATGTGGCTTCAAGTACACTATTTTCTGTTCCTTTGTCGACTTAATGCATTAAAGTGTCGACGGTGTTGTCATGTTGTATATTATGTATCTGAAAGTAATTGGACGAAAGAAGGAACAGTGAAGCGTAGCAGGAAGGAACATCGGCGACTCTGTTCCCTGTTTCCACATCCTCCTTTTCTTAAATTATGTCTCATTCCATATTCATTAATTTTAAAAATGAGTCTTCTTCTTACGTCACTTTTCTCTATAAGAATTTCCGATATTTCGAAACAATGCTGCCTCTAGCAATGTCGACTGCGTCTCGGTTATGGTGCTTAGCTGCTGACCAGAAAGACGCAGATTAGATCCCGGCTGCGGCGTTCGCATTTGAATGGAGGCGAAATGCTAGAGGGCCGTTCACAGTGCGATGTCAGCGCACGTCAAAAAGCCCTAGGTGGTCGAAGTAATCCGGAGCACTCCAATACTGCTTCTCTCCTTGCCTAAGTCGTTTTGGGACGTTAAACCACATAAGCCATAAGTCAGGCTGAAATCTCCTGGAAATTTTGAAAAAAAACAACCTGAATCCGAAAGTACCTACATTGAAGACGATGCGCTTTAATTATTGCCACTATACATGCTACACGCATACTGCCGGCACTATCACTAGAAGCAGGACAGCCACAGATGAGACGAATGAGGTCCTGCACCATGGGCTCTGGGAGAAAATGTGTGTGTGTGTGTGTGTGTGTGTGTGTGTGTGTGTGTGTGTGTGTGTGTGTGTGTGTGTGTGTGTGTGTGTGTGTGTGTGTGTGTGTGTGTGCGCGTGTGTGTGTGTGTGTGTGCGTGTGTGTGTGTGTGTGTGTGTGCGTACGTGCGTGTGTGTGTGCAAAGTTGACAAACGCTGCATTTAGCCATAGATTTATTTTGCGTTCATGTTTCGGACAGCGCCTGTCCTTTCTCAAGACTGCAGTTACAGCGATCTTCCTCTTCTTAAAGGGGACATACAGCGCATCGTCTCCACCAACTTTTGGCTGGAGCCACGGTTCCTCGGCCGGAACCCCATCAACACAGCCGCGTCTGTGTTCGCGAAGTCAACAGCTACCTGTGGACACCACTCACACACAGGTGGGGCAACATTTACGCATTTTAGGGCCGATCCTCACTTGCGTTTCGTGGCGACGGCGCTAGGCCTAACGCCTACGCCGACGCTCGGCCGTGAGTGAGTCGCCCACCCGTGTCAAGATGGCTGCCCAAAAAGTACAACGCGGCTACGACCCGGACGCCATGGCCTGGTCCGAGGTTCCTTCAGCTCCAACGCCTGAGAGTCCGGATTCTGCGCCCATCGAGAACCCCAGGCTCTTCAAACTAGTGGAACGCCGCTCCCGCAAGCGGGACGCCGCCTCCAAGAAAGCGGACGCCACGTCGGCAGGCCGCTCAACACGGCACAGCGCTGCTGCGCGCGCTGCAGCGCTTCACGGAGGGGCCCAGTCTAAGACCGGACCCTCTTGGAAACCAAAGCCACTGCCGCGTCTTCATCCAGAAGACATCGTCATCATCCTGAAGCCCCGGGTGACCGTCGCTCTCAGGGATGTCTACCAACATGGCGAGCTGGGAGCAGCGTTCGCGGACTACCTAGGCGCCAAGGCCGCAGCATCCCTCAGCCTGCTCCCCACATGGGAGCAAAACCTGATCGTCGCAGGCACCAGAGAGCCGCACGTCGCGGACAAGCTTCTGCGGGATTTTCAACTAACATCACCGAAGGGCCAGCTCTCCATGTACGGCCAGTTGAAACTCACTGGAGACGTGTGCCGCGGCGTCATCACCGTGGCCAAGCACGAGACCAGTGAGTCCCTCCAAAACAAGATCCAGTGGCGTGCTGGAGAGCTTGCCGATATCCGCAAGCTTGGCAAATCCGACGTCGCGTCGCTCACCTTCGTGGGAAAAGTGGTGCCGCGATATGTGCATTACAACTCTGAGGTGACCCTTGTGCGTCCGTACAAGAGAACCATTCCGGCCTGCGTGCGGTGCGGCACTGTGGGCCACCGAGCAGACACCTGCCCCTGCCCGGATGAAAAGTGCGGCCTGTGTGGCCAAACGGCGCCGACCGTCGACGGAGTCAAGGCGCAGCATGAATGCAGTCTGTCCTGTGCAGTCTGTGGGCAAGCCCACGCTACCAACTCCTGCGACTGCACGGGAAAATTCCGGCAGCTCAAGGTGCATGGCCCCAAGGCTAAGCGCCCAGAGGTGCCAAAAAACCAGCGACCTGGCAAGCAGCCAAGTCATTCAAAACCAGGTGCCGGTGGCGGAACGCCGCTTGGTGCTCACGGCACCGACCGCAAGACATCGTCACCTTCTTCACCGTCGGTGAAACCAGCGCCCGGGAAGAAGACGGCGCCTCCACCGCCCAGCGGCAGAGACACTGGCCACTTCCCGGCCCTCAAGACAATTGGCGCTGCCGACGCCCGGGCATCAGCGCCTCAACACCACAAACAGGTGAGCAGCTGGGCTGAGATCGCCTCCTCTTCCTCCCATCCCTCACTCTCCCCCGTAACCGTCTCCGCACTCGACGCGGAATACAAAAAACAGATAGACGTGCTCCGGGCACCGAATGAGCTTTTGCTGAACAAAATTCAAAATTTAGAATCAAAATTGGCGTCCGCCGCACCGAGGCCGCAGAACTCGGACGCAATGGAGAGCGACGCGGAGATCTCGCCTGCACTCGTGACAGCCATCTCTGCGATGGAGGAGCGCTTAACCTCTAAATTGCGATATATGATCGAGACCGCCATGGACCAGATCTTGACAAAGGTCAAATCTGCCGTCCCCGCGGTGGTCTCAAAACACATCTCGGACAACCCCCGCCTCTCCTCCGTCGGACGGGACCCATTAGGGACGTATCCCGCCCTTCAAAATTCACCAGTCTGATTATTGATTCGGACAATGAGGACAACTGCCCCGCTCCTTCCGTCATCACCCCCTTGATGGCGCAAATAGCTGGCTCTGAGGCAGCCAATCCCTCCTCCTCCCCCCCAAGAATTTTAAATCATGGCGAGACACCTTAATCAAAGGAATTCCGCCATCTCCAATTCGGCCATGTCAACTTCAATAACACAGTGGAACTGTAGAGGCTTTAAGGACCGCACTAAGCGGGCCAATTTCCGCCTCTACCTTGAAAATTTCGAGTCCTTATCAGCCGTGGTTGCCCTCCAAGAGCCAGGCCTGGGCGCCACAATTTCAAATTACACGACGTTCCAACAGGATCCCGCGTCTTGTCTTCTTGTCCACAAAGACTACACAGCAAATCTAGTGGATCTCGACCTCCCACTAGAGTACTCTTATGTAATGGTGACCCTCCTACCAGTCCGCCGCAGGGACCCACCGTTGCATATACTCAACGTGTACTGATCTCCCAAACTAAAGCGAGTGACTTTTGCGGACCTCTTTAGCCGCGCGCTAAGAGTAGCGGGCCGCGATCCCCTGCTTATTGTGGGCGACTTTAACGCTCCCAGTCAGCAATGGGGGTATCGCAAGGAGGAGTCACGCGGGCGTAAGCTGGCGGAGCTTGCGTCCACGTTGGGCCTCACCCTCCACACGGACCCTGTCCACCCAACCCGGCTAGGAAATTCCGTGACACGGGATACGTGTCCGGACTTAACCTTCACTCGCAACATACAACACGCAGACTGGCTCAACACCGAGGAGACTCTCGGTAGCGACCACTGCATCATTAACACTACACTACGCACACGCCCCCTCAAGCGTCCCAGAACACAAGCCCATATCCCAGATTGGACGAAATTCAGGCAAAATTTTAACTCACTTGATAATACACCCATTTCCGCGCAAGGCTACACAGCATGGTCCCAACCGCTGCTGGCACACCTTTCCTCGCATGAAACACACAGCCAGCTCTCAGAGGCGGTCACGGACGTGAATAACCACCTTCTACACCTCTGGGAAGCCAGTCGCAGCCTCGTCCGCCGTTGGCGACGCCAGAAACACAACAGAAAGCTTAAAGCTCGAATTGCCGAGCTTACCCAGAAAGCGGCAGAGTACGCGGCCCAACTCGCCGACTCCAACTGGGTAGATAGATGCAACACGGCCGCGCGACAAATGTCCAGCCGAAACACTTGGCGTCTCTTTCGAGCCCTACTCGACCCAACCCAAACACGAACCGAAACACAAAAACATTTGCAGCGAGCCATGCACCATTTTCCTGGCAACACGACTCAACTGGCACAGAAACTTCGGGACCAGTATCTGTGTACAGCCCAAGACCCCCGTGGATCTGCGTACTCTTATGCAGGCAGAGAGAACACGAAGCTGGATCAACCTTTCCAGCTCCATGATCTGCGGGCGGCTCTCGCCAAAATGAAACGGGACACTGCGCCAGGACGGGATAAGGTCACCGTCAAGCTTTTGACGAACCTGCCCGACTTGGCATACCAGTCCCTCCTGGAATACGTCAATGCGATTTGGCGCGGGGACACCCCCCTGCCAATCGAATGGAAAACGGCTTTGGTGACTTTTATTCCTAAAGCTGGCAAACCAATTGACACAGATAACCTCCGCCCCATCTCTCTCACCTCATGTGTGGGCAAACTAATGGAGACGATGGTGCGGGATCGGTTATCTACATATCTTGAACACAAACAAGTCTTTGCGAGCACCATGTTCGGATTCCGCCCACACAGATCCGCACAGGATGTCCTCCTGCAACTCAATCGGGAAGTCCTTGACCCCCTCGAATGCCCCCATAATGACCGGGTAGTACTCGCCCTGGATCTTAAAGGGGCATTTGACAATGTAACACATGAGATCATACTCACTAACCTAAGTCACACCGACTGTGGCCTCAACACATTCCAATACATAAGCCAATTTTTAATGGATCGTCAATCCTACATTCGAATTCAAGATAGAGACCATGGTCCTTACCTACTCGGCACGCGGGGAACCCCTCAAGGCGCGGTACTTTCCCCGCTGCTCTTTAATCTGGCCATGATGCACCTGCCGGCCCAGCTGAGTGGTGTCGCCGGAGTGCAGCACGCCCTGTACGCCGATGACATCACTCTGTGGGCCACACAGGGCAGCACAGGAGACATTGAAACCAGCCTGCAAACAGCGGCGACGATAGTAGACCGCTACACCCGCCGCTACGGTCTTCAATGTTCCCCTCAAAAATCGGAATTTGTGCACCTCCGCCCCTCACAGAAGTGCACAACTAAAATATCTCTCTCTCTTGAGAGCGGTCCCATACGCGAAAGTGATGAGATACGGGTACTCGGACTCTACATCCACAAACACAGGCGGCCAGACACTACATTGGCCAAACTCCGTAAGGTGGGGGACCAGGTGGGCCGCATGGTCCGCCGGGTTTCCAACAAACGCGGAGGGTTACGAAGTAAGGATGCCTTGCGGCTGGCAAACGCCTTCGTAACTAGTCGAATTCTCTATTCGACTCCTTATCTCCACCTACGGAAACAAGAGGAGGACGCCCTTGAGGTCATCCTTCGCAAAATTGTTAAACGTGCCCCTGACCTCCCCATCACTACTTCAAACAGCCGGCTTATGGCTCTTGGGGTGGTGAACACTTTCCGGGAGCTCCGGGAGGCGCACCTTACAAACCAGCACACGCGCCTGTCGCTAACGGAGTCGGGTCGCCGCCTTCTTGCTCGACTCCATATCCAACACACCCCTCCAATGGAAGACAGGTTTCGCATCCCGGAACTGTGGAGACGTGCCCTCCACGTGCGGCCTCTTCCAGCAAACATGTCACACGAAGACCATAATGGTCGACGCCTGGCACGAGCGGAAGCGCTAGCCCGATATTATGGCAACAAAACAGGTGTCTACTACGTGGACGCCTCCGGCCCTCACCACGGGGGATGGTACACGGCCGCGGTAGTTCACAACAGCAACACAGTTAACGGCCTAACTTTCAGAGCCCGCAGTGTAACACAAGCAGAAGAGGTCGCGATTGCTCTCGCGGCCTCACATTCCAATTCAAAATACATAATCACCGACTCGCGAGGGGCCTGTCGGAACGTCGAACAAGGCTGCACTCCCTTCCTAGCCTATCGAATATACCAAAATTGCATACGGGATACGGACCCCGCACACCGTTACCTCATATGGGCCCCTGCTCATCAGGGCTTGGCAGGAAACGAGGCAGCAGACGCAGCCGCCCGCGCGCTCTCTCACCGGGCTGTTTTCTCCTCCCCATCCGATCAGGAACCCGATTTTAATTCGGTCTATACATTCAAAGATATTACAACATATTATCAAAATTGTCATCGCCTTTACCCTAGTCCATGTAAAGGCCTGAAGAAGGCGGATGAGCGGCTCCTTCTCCGCCTTCTCACCAATACATTGCTGTGCCCGGCAGCGCTAAAACATTTTGACCCCTCCTTTAGTGGCAGCTGCCCACACTGTAGTGCAGTGTCCTCTGACACATATCACATGGTTTGGGCCTGCCCCTCCCACCCCGCTATTCCCCCCATCCCCAACCCAACCCGGGAGGACTGGGAGGCGACCCTGCTCGGCTGCCACGACTTACAGGCCCAACAAGCCTTAGTCGGGCGCGCCCGGGCGGCGGCAACCGCCACTGGGGTCCCATACTAGGGACCTCCACCTAGTGCTTGTACGGATCGGTCCCTTACGGGCTGATCCAAACATACCTCCTATTCATCCGTAATAAATGTTTTCACCACCACCACCACCCTTCTTAAAGAACTATGCAATGAATATAAAGTCGCTTGTAAATGTTTTTAATCCTTAGAAATGAAGCTAAGAGGCATTCACACCAAGTATGAGTCTTCAGAACTGAGCCGGCAATTCATTATGAATTTTACCCCGAATTTTAAAAAACCGTGTTTTTTTAAAATTCGCGGGCCGATCGGTGTGCTCGCAGTGACCGATTTTGAAACTAAAATCGTGAAAAAAGACGTTACTGTACCCATGACGTCGCCAGGCCACCACACGTTCTCATTTCTCTCATTCGCTGGAGCCACGACAGCCACGACGTCACGGGCACACTTCCGGTAGCCGTGAAAATCGTCTGCTCGTGCCGCCGCGCGACCCTCTCGGGCAATCGTGAGCCAGGGCATTGCCTTGGCGCATATTATTTCAATTTTCCTCTGCCGCCTCCTTTTGTGGGGTGTTCCGGAGCCACTCTCAGTGGCTCGCCGAATCGCTAATGTCGTCGTTGGCGTTGAGCAGGTACGGCGTGAACGCATAGGGCTCGAAGCCCATCGCGGCCGTAAGAGCGAGCAGTCGCGCCTCGAGGTCCGGGTTCATTACTGCTAACTACAACAGACTGCAAGCAGAGAAACCCGACGCGCGCAGCAATCACACCGCCGACGCTGCTGCTGGGGTGCTAGAAGCGACAACCGGAAGTTGTAAAAAGAACGTCAGCGGATGACGTATTCATGGGCGGGGCCCAGTCCCAGAGCTGTTTTCTTTATTTTTGTCTGGTTCCCTGCGTGTACGAGTTGAGGGGGGAGAGGAGGAGTGTAATTTTTAATCGTCTATATCTTCAGTGTTATCGATGCTAGCTTAAAAATTCTTGCGTTGGGGTGATGAGTGATGAAATGCCTATCTCTCGTCTGCTTTACGTAATCTCAATTTTTTATTGCATAGTCCCTTTAAGGAGTTGGCATTGTCACAGATGTACGACACAAGAAGAAAACAACAAGCAAACGAATGCTGGAAAGAAGATGGGCACAAAGGAAAGAATACTAAAAGGGACAGAGAGAAAGAGAAAAAAAAATAAAAACGAAAAACGCGCTGTCCCCCGCCGCCCACCCCGCAGCCGCGGGAAGCCGGCCCAGGAAAAGAAAAAAAGAAAGAAAAACGAGGAGCGGGAGGGGATAATAGCCATCCCTCAGGGCAACAGAGCGGCGGCGAGTAAGGTGCGCAGAAACAGACGGTGGTGGAATCGTCCAAAAGCTAAAAATTAGAGATGCGTGCACTCGCGTGCCCCGGCCATAAAGAGTAAACAAATAAATACAATAAAATGAGACTTCCGTCATCTCGAATCTCTTCGGCAGCCAGAAGCAAGGCCGAATCAGCGGTGCCGTGAGCTTAACTAGACACACGTGCACTGCGCATGAAAACACCCAGACACACAAAAGAAAAAGAAAAATGTGGCAAAACATCCGAGTTCGGCCAAGTGTCGTGTGGGGGGGTGGGGGTAAATGACAATGGCGGGAACATTTAAGCGGTTAAGGCGCACATAAACAGACGGTGGCGGAATCGTCCAAAAGCTAAAAATTAGAGATACGTGCACTCGAGTGCCGCGGCCATAAAGAGTAAACAAATAAACCGAATCAAATGCAGACAGGGCAGGAGACTTCCGTCATCTGCAACCTCTTCGGCGCCCAGAGTCAAGGCCGAATCAGCGGTGCCATGAGCTTAACTAGGCACACGTGCACTGTGCATGAAAACACCCAGACACACACAAAAGAAAAAGAAAAAGCTGGCAAAACATCCGAGTTCGGGCAAGTGTCGTGTGGTGGGGAAATGTGAATGGCGGGAGCATTTAAGCGAGGGTTCTTCAATTGCACCCCGCTCGGCAAGGTCTTTGGGCCGTGAGCTCGCAGCTGGTGAGCCGACTCTCCCATTGCTCCGCACTCAGGTTATGTTGGTGGAATGTTTGGTTGCGTTTACATTCCCATGTGATGTGATAGAGTGTGGGTGTGGCCCCGCACCAGGGGCAGGTATCTCTGTACTGCGTCGGGTACATTTTGTTTAGGATGTATAAATTTGGGAAGGAGTTTGTTTGCAGTCTGCGCCAAAACGTTGCTTCCTCTTTCGCCAGGACTTTATGCGGTGGGGGGTATTTAGCTCTCGTCCCCCTGTGTAGGTTTAGGATGTCTGTATATCCTCCCTCACACGCGTGTGGGCGATACTCCGGGGCATGCGACTGCCCGGCTCGGAACGTGGTTTCTCGAGCTAGGCTGTCTGCCCTTTCGTTGCCCTCTATGCCTGCATGGCCCGGAATCCAGATTAACTTGTGTGTAATGTCTCTCCTGGCGAGCTTGACCCCGCCGAGGATTTTTAGGGCGGTTCTGCTTATCCTGCCCCTTGTGTAATTCCTGCACGCCTCCTTTGAGTCTTTTAGGATGTTTAGAGGCCTGCCTGTTCTGTAACCTTCTGCTACCGCCAGCGCCACGGCAATTTCCTCGGCCCCTGCGGTACTGGCGATTTTCACTGTCGCGCATGTGATTAGGTTTCCTGTGCAATCTACCACCACCGCTGTGGCCGCGCGGTCCTGCTCTTACCTAAAAAACCTAAAAAAAAGAACCTAAAAAATAGTGCCTCTGTGAGGAATCTGTGTCTGTGCTCGAGATGAATATCCATTGCATATGGGAGCCATTGGGATACCGCTTCATCCAAAAAAGGAAAAAAGAAATTTCAAATAAGTTCAGATGCGTTCATATTGCTTGCAGTTGTATTACGTAATATGTGGCTTCAAGTACACTGTTTTCCGTTTCTTTGTCGACTTAATGCATTAAAGTTTCGACGGTGTTGTCATGTTGTATTTTATGTATCTGAAAGTAATTGGACGAAAGGAGGAACAGTCAGGCGTAGCAGGAAGGAACATCGGCGACTCTGCTCCCTGTTTCCACATCCCCCTTTTCTTAAATTATGTCTCATTCCATATTCATTAATTTTAAAAATGAGTATTCTTCTTACGTCACTTTTCTCTATAAGAATTTCCGATATTTCGAAACAATGCTGCCTCTAGCAATGTCGACTGCGTCTCGGTTATGGTGCTTAGCTGCTGACCAGAAAGACGCAGATTAGATCCCGGCTGCGGCGTTCGCATTTGAATGGAGGCGAAATGCTAGAGGGCCGTTCACAGTGCGATGTCAGCGCACGTCAAAAAGCCCTAGGTGGTCGAAGTAATCCGGAGCACTCCAATACTGCTTCTCTCCTTGCCTAAGTCGTTTTGGGACGTTAAACCACATAAGCCATAAGTCAGGCTGAAATCTCCTGGAAATTTTGAAAAAAAACAACCTGAATCCGAAAGTACCTACATTGAAGACGATGCGCTTTAATTATTGCCACTATACATGCTACACGCATACTGCCGGCACTATCACTAGAAGCAGGACAGCCACAGATGAGACGAATGAGGTTCTGCAATATGGGCTCTGGGAAAAAATGTGTGTGTGTGTGTGTGTGCGCGCGCGCGCGCGCGCGTGTGTGTGTGTGTGTGTGTGTGTGTGTGTGTGTGCGTGTGTGCGTGTGTGTGTGTGTGTGCGTACGTGCGTGTGCGTGCATGCGCGCGCGCGTGCGCGTGTGTGTGTGTGTGCAAAGTTGACAAACGCTTCATTTAGCCATAGATTTATTTTGCGTTCATGTTTCGGACAGCGCCTGTCCTTTCTCAAGACTGCAGTTACAGCGATCTTACTCTTCTTAAAGAACTATGCAATGAATATAAAGTCGCTTGTAAATGTTTTCAATCCTTAGAAATGATGCTAAGAGGCATTCACACCAAGTATGAGTCTTCAGAACTGAGCCGGCAATTTATTATGAATTTTACCCCGAATTTTAAAAAACCGCGTTTTTTTAAAATTCGCGGGCCGATCGGTGTGCTCGCAGTGGCCGATTTTGAAACTAAAATCGTGAAAAAAGCCGTTACTGTACCCATGACGTCGCCAGGCCACCACACGTTCTCATTTCTCTCATTCGCTGGAGCCACGACAGCCACGACGTCACGGGCACACTTCCGGTAGCCGTGAAAATCGTCTGCTCGTGCCGCCGCGCGACCCTCTCGGGCAAGCGCGAGCCAGGGCATTGCTTTGGCGCATATGGTTTCAATTTTCCTCTGCCGCCTTCTTTTGTGGGGTGTTCCGGAGCCACTCTCAGTGGCTCGCCGATTCGCTACTGTCGTCGTTGGCGTTGAGCAGGTACGGCGTGAACGCATAGGGCTCGATGCCCATCGTGGCCGTAAGAGTGAGCAGTCGCGCCTCGAGGTCCGGGTTCATTACTGCTAACTACAACAGACTGCAAGCAGAGAAACCCGACGCGCGCAGCAATCACACCGCCGACGCTGCTGCTGGGGTGCTAGACATCCCCAGGATTCTGGACCATGCGCCTCGAAAAACCGGTCGCGCCATCTCGCTACAGCCGGCGGCGCGGCGGCGCGTAACTCAATGACGACGAAAAATAAAAATTGATATTTCGTCGCGTATAACAGTTAGAAATTAGCTCTCTCGCCTAGATGTTAAATGCATCTTAAAGTTTCATTTAGTCGAGTTTCATCGTTGTAGCTTACATATTGCGTTTGCCATGAGCAATGATCTATGACAGCATGGAGCCTATGGCGAGGTCCTGAAAAATACCCCACTTGACTTCAATTTATCGCTCACTACAGCCCTATTTTAAAATATATCAACAAGCTCTACCAGGTTCACGTAGGGTAATGTCCTACCTTTAAGGAAGTATAAGGTATTTTACATTTCAATGGCGTAAAAGTCTTCCTGCGCTATTTCACTATTGATCATGCATCATCAGCTTTTTCATGAAACGTGTGGCGCCCTCTCTCGGTGCGTTGGAAAGGCACACGTCCCTGCTCGCGGCCGGGCTCGAGTAGCGGAGGCTGCTCGATTCCGGCCGTGCCCTGCTACAGTGTCCCTGCTTTGGTAGGTTGCTTTGGGAGGTTGAGCCTGCCGTACGAATGCGCAGTTTTATCAAAAGTGCCCCCATCGGAGGGAGGCTATGGCCATGGGCTGCTACATAAAATGCTACAAGAAAGCGTGTGCCTTCTATGAAGTATATAGAGGAAATTATAAGAAGACTTTTGCTTGACAGGTACATTTTTCATTAAGCGCGTACAGTGACCACACCGGCATAGGTGATAGTGAAATTGCGTACGCAATAACAGTGCAAAGCAATGAAGCTTCTAGGTACTTTCGTTCAAGCAGTGAAATTTGTAATTCCCGGACGCTCATACTTAGAGCTCACTCACCGATACTTGTATATGGTTCTTGCACTGTGCATTCAAAATTGTAAAATCGTGTCTTAATGTCTACATTTCAACACTCATGTTGTTAGCCTCAATAGCAGAAAGCTCTTCCAATCTTTTGTCGATGTGGTGCAAGTGCAGCAAGGATGCGTTGAAGTGAATGTTGCATGTGTTGCACATAAGAGGCGGCAAACCTGATGCTGCGTTTTATGCCAGTAGGTTATTTGTCCAATGTAACAATTAGTAGTGTGGTAGTTCACATTTTTGTCTACGTTGGTAAAGTGCTTCTCACGATTCGATCGTTCGCCGTCGAGAAGGGGTTTACCATTGCTGTAATCGATGCTAGTTTCGGCAATTCTGTCAAAGATGTACGTGAAGGATGAACCGCTAACGAAGACTTCATAGAGTGGCATGCTGGGAACTATTCTGAAGAGTGTGCCATCAGTTCGGCAAGCCAGTAACTACGCCGTTACCCAGAGCAGCAATCAAGAGTCAAACTCAAGTTAAATGTTCTTGATTATAATTTAAATCTGCTAAGAAATGAACAGAAGTTATTGTCGGATAACAGGATGTTTAAAAGATTACTGGTTTTCTCCAGTACGGTGACTCGGCGCTCCACCCAACCCGTTTGTGCAATGCGCCGCTAGCGCGATTCATTAGCGACAGGACGCTACATGCTCGCGGCCCTGAATATGCATTGAATTTACCGTGTTGCGAATATGTGCAACAATACCCATAAGCACTTTCGCACGAGTGGCGCGAACATACCCTCGTTTTTTTTTATGTCGCACTCCTATCTACTTTTCGCTATCCTCTCTCTTTGCTTTTAATTCCACCGGTTGCAGTTCCAGTGCTTGAGGGATTAGATAGCAATCGCTGGGCCGGCAACATTTTTAGCTTCCTTTTTGTATTCTCGTCAGTTGTTGTTGCCTCTGAAGCTGTTGGCAAACTAATACTTCTTGGATGTGTGACTCCCGGGGAGTTAGCGCGGCCTTTTAAGCGCACAAACCGCGGGAGTCAGAAGAGGGAGCCGTTTCCACGGAACGATCCAGCGACTTTTAAGGGGTATTCACACGGGGGATGGAATCCCTCCCGAACTGACGGTGGCTGTGTACACGTCACGCCTTCGAGAGTGCTCGCGGCGACGCAGTTTCCGGTTTTGGTCCGGCGGCCGCCGCCGACGGGGGAGGGGACCGTTCGCTCGGCCGCTACGTTCAGTCCCCGCGTCCCCGGGAGATTAGGCGGCACTTGGCAGGGCGCGCGTTGGGGTCGCTGTGAGTGGCGCTCCGCTGTCGACGGAGCTGTATTACTTCTTGCCGTGGATTTTGCGCACGTTGGACGAAGAGGAATGCGTGCACTAATAAAAACATTTTTGAAGTCCAATATTTATGAACTGGTTAGAGCAAGATGCGTTTTGTGGCATACGTCGTCTTTGTGTTTGTCTGCATCTTCTCAGAGTTTCTTCTCTTCTATCTTTCACGCATCTCTTTTTTTTTTCGTCGAATTTTTCCCCCCTCGACTGTCGGCATTTTCCCTCCTCAGATCAGCACAGCCCCGCTCCTTGAGCATGGTAAACCCAGATGGCGGCTTTTGTTGTAAAAAAAAAATAATAATAATAATCCGGTGTCTGATGCGTTCCAGCATCCACAAGAAAACTTCATGCGGCACACGAAGCAGTTTCTGGTATTCGTCCGGGTCATCTTCACGGAGCGTGTTATACAGACTGTGCTGCACACCAAGGGACTTTTCTTGCATCCATGGCTTCATCCAGCACCGCCGCTTTTTCTTGAAAAGATCGTCGTCATCCTCGGTTTCAAGTAGAGCCGCCAACAACACGTACTTGCGCCTTTTTGCGACGTCCATTTCCTGCTCTGGATCCTCTAGCGCCAGAAAGTTCGACGTGTATTCAGCTCCAGTGCTGGGAACTGTCTGTTTGTTTCCCTGTTTCGGTTTCTTTTCCCTCTTATCTCCCTTCAATCTTTATTCTTTTTTTTAGCCTTTGCTGTCTTCAAAGAACAGCAAAACCGGCCGTCCGGCCCTTTCTTTAACCCCTCCCACGCCGCCCGGCCGCTTCGCGCGTCCCCCGCGGCGGCTCCCCGCTGCCCGTGTGAATACTAAATTTGGGAGCGGGGGAGGGGTTTGGCCGGCCGGTGACGTAGCGCGCCTCGTCTCCCCGTCCCTCCGCGCCGAGGTTCCCCGTGTGAATACCGCTTTAAATGTGCCATGCATCTCCATGTTCCTGGTGCTGGCTCCCTTCCCCTGTCGAGCGGACGGAGAGAATTTCAAGCCGTGGAGAGAAGGGGTTGGGGGGCGATGAAAGAACAACTTAAACCGCGAAGAAAAGTTCGGAGAACCTGAAATAGCTTCAAGCCATGAAGAAAAGAGCCACCGAGAGCCCGGCGATCCTTCCATTGTTATAAACCGGACCCCCCTTCCAACGCGTACACGAGCGCCCGCGCGCTGATGCCGACATCTAGCACGGACGCCTCACCTAGGCTTGCTGGCGTCTCCTGCAGTGCGCATGCGCAGACCGGTTTCGGCTTACGCTAAGAGCGCGGACGCTGAGCGCGTACGCCCAGGAAGGGCCATTCGAGTTGGCGCCTCTAGGCCTTTTTTGGGGTGGGATGACTGTCTTTGAAGTGGCACAGGAGGCCTCCGATAATGATGTCCGGCTTGTGTGTAGTTTGCATCCCTTCCTTTCTGAGAACACTGGCCAAGGTTTCGCAGACACCCTTTAAGGGGTATTCACACGGGGGATGGAATCCCTCCCGAACTGACGGCGGCTGCGTACACGTCACGCCTTCGAGAGTGCTCGCGGCGACGCAGTTTCCGGTTTTGGTCCGGCGGCCGCCGCCGACGGGGGAGGGGACCGTTCGCTCGGCCGCTACGTTCAGTCCCCGCGTCCCCGGGAGATTAGGCGGCACTTGGCAGGGCGCGCGTTGGGGTCGCTGTGAGTGGCGCTCCGCTGTCGACGGAGCTGTATTACTTCTTGCCGTGGATTTTGCGCACGTTGGACGAAGAGGAATGCGTGCACTAATAAAAACATTTTTGAAGTCCAATATTTATGAACTGGTTAGAGCAAGATGCGTTTTGTGGCATACGTCGTCTTTGTGTTTGTCTGCATCTTCTCAGAGTTTCTTCTCTTCTATCTTTCACGCATCTCTTTTTTTTCGTCTAATTTTTCCCCCCTCGACTGTCGGCATTTTCCCTCCTCAGATCAGCACAGCCCCGCTCCTTGAGCATGGTAAACCCAGATGGCGGCTTTTGTTGTAAAAAAAAATAATAATAATAATCCGGTGTCTGATGCGTTCCAGCATCCACAAGAAAACTTCATGCGGCACACGAAGCAGTTTCTGGTATTCGTCCGGGTCATCATCACGGAGCGTGTTATACAGACTGTGCTGCACACCAAGGGACTTTTCTTGCATCCATGGCTTCACCCAGCACCGCCGCTTTTTCTTGAAAAGATCGTCGTCATCCTCGGTTTCAAGTAGAGCCGCCAACAACACGTACTTGCGCCTTTTTGCGACGTCCATTTCCTGCTCTGGATCCTCAGCGCCAGAAAGTTCGACGTGTATTCAGCTCCGGTGCTGGGAACTGTCTGTTTGTTTCCCTATTTCGGTTTCTTTTCCCTCTTATCTCTCTTCAATCTTTATTATTTTTTTTAGCCTTCGCTGTCTTCAAAGAACAGCAAAACCGGCCGTCCGGCCCTTTCTTTAACCCCTCCCACGCCGCCCGGCCGCTTCGCGCGTCTAGATCCCCCGCGGCGGCTCCCCGCTGCCCGTGTGAATACTAAATTTGGGAGCGGGGGAGGGGTTTGGCCGGCCGGTGACGTAGCGCGCCTCGTCTCCCCGTCCCTCCGCGCCGAGGTCCCCCGTGTGAATACCGCTTTACGTACTAACTGCATACGCGTTTTTGCCACCAGCGTGTCCTTAGCATAAGCATATCGAGTAGTTTTCGTTGCATCCTTTTCAGTTTTAGATGATACATCGAGTGAAGAATCTTGGGTATCCATTGCCTAGAAATGTTTTCTTTTGCTGATGATGAGTTTTAATGGCGCACTGGCAACCTCGCACCAAGCGCAATGGGTTGAAGTGTTTTCTTCAACACGATGTTAGGTGGAAGACTATTTTCCGAGCACTTCAACTCAAAGAAACCAAGCGCCAGGCTTCGAGAAAACTTCTACCCATTGGAAATCAGTGGGTACACGGCGACACTGCGGAACGAATCACACACCGTCCTCGAGCCGCATGCTCAAAGCGATGTGTCATTGCTGTTGTCGCTGATTTTAAACAAATATGCAAGAATTGGGAATCGTCTTAACCAAAACTTGCTTGAATTCCACCCTACCCTTAGGGCACAATTTTCAGCACTGTTCCTCCCAAAAAGGCTACGGGAACAAGACGCACAACACGCAGCATCAAACGGATGAAGAACGTGGAGAGGCGGTAACGGAAAGGGCCAAGGATGATTTGAGCAGGTGCATGGGTACGGAGAAATTCTTTTTCAAGAGCTACACGGGCAGCCGGTAGCAGGGTGGTAAGAGGGAGGAAGAAAAGGACAGTGGGGAGGGGTCTCCTGCTGCGCCTTTGTCTGCCTTTCTTGTTTTTTCTCCTTTTACTTTTCCTCGAATCGTGGAGCGCAGTCCATGGTTGCTTTTTGGATGCGCTATGTTTCTGTTCCCTATGGTGCGAAGCACGAGCTGCACGACATAGTCGGCGCCTCTGCGAAAACGGCCCGGAAAGGGCATGGACGCACTCTTGCCTCCAGGCTGCCACAAAAAAAAACTTACAACCGCTAATGTGTCAGTCCTGGCAAAGGGTTTCTCCACACGCAGACAAAAATCTCCCAAGAAAGACATCAGAATTTCTGCAGAAGATTCTTTACTGCCTTCCGTCAAACTAAGGAATTCCGCCAGCCTTGTTAAAAGCACAGCGCATGGCACAGGTAGACAGTGCCACCAAAATCAATTTCGGACGAGTTAGCGTGGTTACGCCAGTTGCATCTAGGAGTGCTAGCACTTCGGTTTTCAGTGCTGTTTCAGTGTTCGGTTCCGTTGCGCATAGATGCAGCTGATGAAGACGACGATAACCAAAATACAGCGCAAGAGACTGGTATTTTATGACGCAGAATGTTCGGCTGCGGCGGTGTGGCAGTCGACGGCGGCAAAAAAGCGCTCCGCTGCCGCCGACGCCGGCGAATCGCCCGGAAAAACGCTCCATGTGGGCCACGCTTAACGCAGTAACCAGTAAAACGTATGTGTTCTCGCCGCCTCGGGTTCGAAACTCACTCGCGGCCGTAAAACATTTTCGATTATTTTATTTCAGGTCAAGTAAATTTCAGACATACAAAGAGGCCACGTCGAAATCCAAAATTGAAGCCTCAGTGCTGCAATGAAAAATGCGACATGTAACCAGTAACGTTTTTTGGTTCTTACGTTTTCCGCTTCGGTTCTATTTTATGCATTATTTGGGCTTGGTATTTGTTATTGCGCGTTTCTCTTAGTTTTATGGCACGGCTGTGCCTTGAAGCTTCTACTTTATCACCGCGCTTTTCTTTGGCGCGCCGGGCATCTTCCCGGGCGTTTGCTAGGAGCATGCTTTGTTTGAGTCGTTTATTGTTCGTAACTATTTCTTTTTGTCTTCTTAATGCTGCATATTCACAGGCTAAGTGTACATAGCTGTGACGGTTACGGGTCTTCTCATGTGTGCATAACTTTAACCGAAAGTTTGTCTTTATGTTGATTTGTATCTGCTGAGCTGTTGATTTTCTGTTAATCGTCCATGACTCCAATGATTTTTATGGAAAAGCCTAATGTCTATACGGCACTCTTGTAATAAAAGGAAGTTGGTGCTGCATGTGTGTGGTGTAGTCTTCGCTGCAGCATGTCTCTCCACGATGGCGATGCTGTAGGACTCGAAGATATATTTCCAGCATGTGTAGAATTATTTGGTGATCCTAAACATCTTCACAAAAACAGCGCGTACGAAATTGCGGATGGCAAGGGCACGCTGCATGCTATGATCCCGTCAATATAGTTGTTTGAAAATACACAGACATACTATCGGTTAGCAAAAGACAAAAACCAACGCAAATTTGGCTGCGGCACAATGAAAGACATTTAAAACTAAAAAAAACCTCTCATTTACGGCAAACGTTATCACGACTGCGGCTTTCAAAACCACTGAAGGATTTCTGTGCTAGGACAGGCTTAGTTAGGCTTTTTTTCTGGGCGCTGTACAAAGTGATACTGAAAGGCACGCACTAACGGTACTACTGTTCCCTAGTCAAAGGTGATTCGGCCAAGTCCGGGAAATCAGCTTCGAAGGCGCAGCAAAGGTGTCTGCATTGGTGGAAGGGGTGGGTGGACAATTTTCAATTCTCAGAAAATAAGAATGGTTTAGCCGGGGCGAACACATGTGCATGTGCATGGAAGAAACACACACCAGAAGTGGAAACGTTTTGCATTCCATACGTGAAAGGCGTGAGCGAGACGCTGGCACGCATTCTTGGTAAAGAAGGGTGCTAACAACGCACAGTCTATTGAGTGGCTTTACGACTACCACCATCGGACGCCTTCTCCGCCCCCTCCCCCCCCCCCCAAACGGCCGTCACCTAAAAGAAAGGGCCCAAGAGGTTGTGTACCAAATGTCCTGCTCGGTCTTCCCGGAATCGTACATAGGGGAAACGAAGAACTTCGCCGAAATAATGAGGCAACACAAAGCGGACGTCCGACAAATGAACCGTGACCGCAGCGCTGCGGCCGAACACTGCGAGGCATGCGACCACCGAATGGACGTTGACGGCACTAATGTACTGGAAACCGAAGATAACCCTCACAGTAGGCTTCTACTTGAGTTGTGGCACATCCAACAGACAGGGAAGAATGTTAATCGCTCCCTGGGGACACTTCCCGCTTCTTACATCCATGGTTTGCAGCCACTGACCCGGATGTCTTCAACACGAGGGCTTAAAAAGCCGAGGTTCGAACCATCCGAGGGTTTGTCGACAGCCCGGCGCCGAGATGCGGCGATTTCCCTGTTAATCCCCGTCAGCAGGAAGCGTGCATGGCGAGGCAAGCGGGCGTAGACCGGCGAAGGCAAAGACCGAGCCAGAGGAAAGGAGCCAAGACGTTTTCCCGAAACCGTCCGCCCCCCTTCGCCCGTCTAAGGAAACCACCGCAGTGATAGCGTAGCATAGCGCATGGTCAGCGCGGACGCGGCAAGCAGACGCCGCGTCTAAGCCGCGACGGCGTCGAAGTCAGAGGATGGGGCATACCAACGGGTCCCGAGAAGCGGGCCTGCTTAACGAAACGCTGAAGCGTGTTCAGAGGCAGCAACGACAGGCTGGCGCCTCTTTCCAGATTTTGCGGGGACGCCTGTCAACAGTCGTCCCGAAGACGAGCAGTCTACTACTCGCAGCGGTAGCGATCGGTTGAATATCGGTAATTGGCGTAAAGCTGGGAGCCGCATGGGAATGTTTTTATGTATTTTCATATGTTTCTCTTTTTACTTTTTAAGGGAGAGAGTTTGAGTAATACTGTGGAATAATGGGGCGTGGCACGTAAACCTGTTGGCCCAAGCATTTCGAGGGTTCATTCCCGGAATTACATTTTCTTATAGCAATTTAGATGTGCTGTGTATTTCAGGGAGAGGGTTTGAACCTTGCCGAAATTGGAAGGCGTGCCATGAAGTTTGTAAACCAATGATGGGTTAGTTTGCTGTTGATTGGGCGATGCAAGAGGTGGGCCGGGTTTCTAGGTCTTTAAAACCAGGGTCCGGAGCCATGGGAGATCGTTCTGAGCTAGATTTAGATCCCTTGCATCTTCGGCGGTGCCAATGAAGGAAGATTTTCCCTTAGCCAGTTTCATGTAACCGCCATCGCCCCCCATACACCTTGCCCTCGTCTCCCGCATCCTTTAAGCTCCTCAGGACCTGGCTGTCTCGCTACTGTCTGTCATCAGCTGCATCTGGTTAGCCAGTTCCCTGCGTCCATTGACTTTCTTCTGCTGAAGTTTTGATGTACCGCCTGGTCGAGAGAGTCATTGCCAGAACGGTAAGTAACAACCTTCCCAAGCCATTTGTTTAAGCACCTCGGTCCATGTTACGTTTTGTGTTTGTTTGCATGTCCTGATTACACAATTCAGGGCGGTCTGTAGAGCTTGTTGGTAACTTTTTTTAATTCCTACAGCATGACAAGCGTAGAGCTTACATGCGTGTGCAATCACTGTGGATTTGGTTTGTGTGGAAGGATTGTCACGGAAATTCAGGGTCGGGTCATCGTTTCGATTAAAGAAGATAAGAGGCTTAGGCAGAATTCGACACAACCACTAGGTTGCGAACCAAACGCGCTCGAGGCCACAAGCACGCTTTGGTGTTTTGGGGAAAGGAAATGGCGCAGTATCTGTCTCGCATATCGGCGGACACCTGAACCGCGCCGTAAGGGAAGGGATAAAGGGGGGAGTGAAAGAAGAAAGGAAGAAAGAGGTGCCGTAGTGGAGGGCTCCGGAATAATTTCGACCACCTGGGGATCTTTAACCTGCGCTGACATCGCACAGCACACGGGCGCCTTAGCATTTTTCCTCCATAAAAACGCAGCCGCCGCGGTCGGGTTCGAACCCGGGAACTCCGGCTCAGTAGTCGAGCGCCCTAACCACTGAGCCACCGCGGCGGGTAATGATCTGGGAACAAGAACAAACAAAGGACGCGTCTTCGTTTGGAGCTATCCACGAGGGCCACGATTAAACATTAATTCTTTCGCATTCCATGATTTCACAAGCAGTCTTTAGTGTCCTCAAAATTTCTTCGTTTTTTTTCTGACATATAACTGCGAATTTGTAAAGATAATACTTGTACATAGTTCCTGACCACTCTCCCTCCTATAGTTTATGGCTATAGTTGTTTCATTTCTCTAATCTGCCTGATATCCCTTTATTTGCGCTGCCCCAGCTCAGGTGCTCGCAGCAGGAAAAATCTTTCCCTGCTTTTCTTTTTATTATTTTGATAAAATCACCGCTACAACTACTACATAGAATTGCCACCCATCACAGTTAGCATTCAACATTGCACATGCGACACGTGACACGCCGCCGCGGTGGCTGAGTGGTTATGGCGCTCGGCTGCTGGCCCGAAAGATGCGGGTTCGATCCCGACCTCGGCGGTCGAATTTCGATGCAGGTGAAATTCGAGAGCCCCGTGTACTATGCGTTGTCGATGCATGTTAAAGAACCCCAGGTGGTCGAAATTTCCCAAGCCCTTCACTACGGCCTCTCTTATAGCCTGAGTCGGTTTGGGGCGTTAAACCTTCATAAAACAACGACCATAAAAAATGTACACAACGAGCGGTCGTTCATGTTTATAGCATGCAAACAGCTTAAGGCCGTTGCTTACATGGTGCTAATTGCGGTTTACGTAGTGCTCTCATATTTTATTAGGTAAAATTACAACATTTGGCCAGAAAAAAGCAGTACAGGGAGACGTCGGAGCAAATGTATTATTATTCCAAAGGATATGCAAGGCACTGCAGATAATTTAGCGAAGCTTAAAGAGATAACATGCAAAGGTCCGAATAATGCAGAAATACAGCAGGCGCCTTCTGCTGGACATAATATTTCTGATGTACGTAATTAACAAGTAGCGTTATCTCTCTTGTTATTCATAACTTTAGCTCAACATTTTCAACATAAATGTAGACCAAGTGAGGACTTTATTTACTAATGTACGCATGCCAGTGTTACCGGATACGTTGTCATTCACAAGTAGACATGATGCAAAGCATGCAAGGCGAGCGAATTAAAGAGGAATCGCTCGTGGGCGATGTAAAACGGTATAGCATACCTACTGACAGAGGAGTGAAGCGGCAAGATTTGACACATAAAAAAAAAATTCTGCAGCTGGTTCGCTTTCCCATCTCGAGGAATAAAAATAAGCGCACAACAATATGTTTGGATAGAACAGATGACAACCTAAACCTTGCAAGTGCAGAATATTTGCAGCGCGCGCATTTGTTTCTTCAAGCTTTCCTTAGCATTAGCTGAGCGACTCTGAATACCAGGTGTTACCTGGAAGGCGTTTCAAAAATATGCGTTTTGGCTTTAAAATATGGCTTTTACGGCACAGTATTACCAGTGTGAATTGTTTCCGGTGAATCGTTTTAACTATTCAGCTGGTTAACTAGATTTTAATAATTAACTTTTAACAATTGCAGTTAGGCGCTTAGTCGTAATTTTAGATTTGTAGCCGGTAGTTAGTAATAGCCATATAAGTTTTTAGAATTTCCAAAACATGGTTACCTTTGGCCACATGGATCGACAAAATTTGGCTGTTTCGACTAGTTACGCGCACTGGAAAGGTTTCTTTGCTTGCATGCTTTCGAAAGCGCATGTATTTTGGCGCTAACTGGTTCTTGAAAATTGGCTTTTGAGTAGAGGAAATGACACAGTAACTGTCCCGCCTATCTCGGCGGGCACCCGAATTGCACCGTAAGGGAAGAGATGAAGGAGGGAGTTAAAGAAGAAAGGAACAAATAGGCGCCGTTGTGGAGGGCTCCAGAATAATTTCGACCAACTAGGGATCTTCAAAGTGCAGTGATATTGCACAGCGCATGGGTGCCTTTTGCGTTTCGCCTCCATAGAAGCGCAGCCGCTGCGGTTGAGTGCCAACCCGGGTACTCCGGCTCAGCAGATGAGCACCTTAACCACTTAGCCATCGCATGATGTAGCCAAATTTTGTCGAGCCACTGCGATGAGGGTAATCGCGTTTTCGAAATTTTAAAAACTGATACGGATATTAGTAACCTACCTCTAACTGCAACTAGGCGCCTAACTAATAGTTAAAAGTTAATATCAGAATTAGTAAACCAGCTTCCTCCCGGTTTACTGCCTGTTTACTACTGGGTAACTACCGGTTAGCTACAGTTTGCGGGCACTGGTATACTATGCCGCAAAATCCATATTTTAAAAGCGAAAGCTTTTCCTGCTTTCGTCGGAGCGATTTCGCCGTCACCTCACGTTTGATCTTGAACGTCCTTGCTGCGCCGCTGCCATAGCAACTCAGCAAGTGACTTCGCCGCGCCGCCAAGCCTAGTCTTCGCCGTCTCTGCGCAGGGGCTCCACAGCCGTGCAGCGGCTGCTGCCTGACCACGTTATCTAGCCGAGTATCAGCTGGATAAAAAAATATTAGCTGTTGCTCAACTACTGCTGAACCTTGTTAGAGAGCGAGAGCTGTGATGTATCGTGCAAGCAGACGCGGCTTAGCGTCTGTAGCGTTGAGTGCGTTCCGCACACAGGATGAGCAGTGCGATCAACCTGCCACCCTGGCAGGTGGCATTTGAATTAATGGCTGATCGCGAGAGGTTGGTCAGGCTGCGGCCTATTGCTGCAGTGCCGCGTGTCTGCCACAACGTTGTCAGCGCTAATGCATGCAGCCCACATCTTTCTCTCACCACCATCACGTACCTCAAAGCGCTATTGAGGCGCCCACTTACACAGGTGGCCAGTTATATGCGCCCTTCCTTTCCACAAAATCACCAAGAAAGTTGTCAACGCCAACACCAATGAACACAATGAACGCCGACGACTTTCGCTTTGTTAGCTGAGCTAATCCGAGAAAGCTTAATTTTGATGATGACTTAGTCTTCTCTGTAACACCTGGTATGTGTTACTGCTGTTATCTGTATAAGAGAGCCCAGAAAAATTCAAACCTTTTTCTTTTGCATTTGTTTATTGATGTTTGAAAAAAATGTTGTTAGCTTGCATATAAATAAGCTGCGAGGAATATAAACTTAAGAGGTGTCTTGATCACGTTTTCTTTAGGTTTTTAGGTTTTCATTGACTAAAATGTGTTAGAGAAATTGGTAAAATTGCACAGTAGGAGGCCCCAAAGCGCGGCAGTCAGGGAGACTTCCTATAACAAAATGTCTCCGCAATTGGTATACCGCCAGTTTTCACTCGGACTCACAAAAGGGACGACGAAAGGCGCGAGTGGACTACCTGCGCCGCACACACCGACAGGCACGAAATGCTGTATACGTCGACGCAGCCATGTACCCCAATTCCACGAACGCGGTGGCGGTAGTTTTGGACACCAACTTCAAGGAAATCGCCAGCGCCTCTCTACGCAACTGCTCTCCCACAGTAGCAGAAACTGCCGCAATCGGTCTCGCCATCCAGCACGGCGATACCACGCGAAACGGACTAAAAATTGTTACAGACTCCCAGTCGGCGTGTCGGCTCTTCCTCACTGGCAGACTTCCACACTCCATCGCTCCCATTCTGACTACCCCACATGTTAAAAATTCCACATGCAAGCACCAAATCACTTGGGCTCCTGGGCACGAGGGGCTCGAGGGAAACGAGGCCGCGGACAGTCTAGCTCGAGATACACCAACCGAGCGACTAACCTCCCCGACGTCACCCCTCTTCCCTCTATGTACGGCGAACGCCTCCTCCTTCTCCGAACGCAAAGGCAAGTCTATGCCCCACCACACTTGAAGCTAACGGCGGCAGAGGCGAGGGGCTGGCGACTACAGACGAACACCTTCCCAAACCTACACAAATACCATATCATGTTTCCCGATAGATACGACGGAATCTGCCCCTGGTGTGGCGGAATTCCAACAACATACCATGTAACATGGGGATGCTCCGGTAGCAAGCCCCCCGAACTAGACAAACATCAATCCGAGGAACAGTGGGAGTCTGCCCTGCTCAGCTCCGATTTGGTGACCCAGCGTAGCCTGATATCCCAAGCAAGAGCAACTGCGGTGGACATTGGGGTCCTGAAATAAGGACTCCACCCAAAATCTGTTTTTTCCCGCCTCTTTATCCTACCGTTCTATGAATAAATGTTTTCTACTACTACTACTACTACCGCCAGTTTTGAACACTCGACTTCCAAACTTAGTGATGATGCCAGAGACAAAGCATTTTTCATAAATATATTTTTTCGCGCTAAGCGGGCAGCCTGAGTCCAGTAAGGTAGATAACACGGTCAAGATTTTGAGCAAACCCTTCAATCCCCAGTAACTTAAGTCCTCTAAGGCACTCATTTCGTCACAAATGGATATGTTAACATTTGCATAAATTACCATTCAAGTTCATTGGCTCTTCATTTCGTAGTGACATATCTTTCCTTTGTCTTTTCTTTGGTTCACTTGTGCTTCGTTTTGTCGTTCCTCGGCGTGTGTGAGTTTTCTTTCGCTAAATGTTTCACCATGCCATCTTTTTTTTACAGAGCAAGGGATACCTTATAAAATGGAAAGGATATTCCAAGTGGCATTGCTCCGTTGAACCAAGAAAAAATCTGAATGGCGCCTGTCTCCGGGAATTTAAGCACCCAAGCAAGCCATCGCCACAACGACTGGAAGCTGCTGCTGAGGAATTAATTTACGCTGTGCAAAAGAAACTTTCCAACAGCCGTCGATCCAGCGGGCTTGTCAAGGTGAACATAGACCTGGACATCTTTAGATGGGTTTTCAGTAGGAAAGGAAGGCCGCTCAAAAGGGGTTGGATTGTTTGCAATGAGTCAGACTTTTCAAAGCTGAATCTTCCCTTTGGGTGGCATACTCGAGAAACGAAACTTGGCAGTGTAGTGGCAATTGAGTTCCCAGTGCGTGTGAAGGCTGCTGTGACACGACAGAAAGCTTGCAAGCTCTTTCCAAACGGCTATCCTGTGGAAAGTCTGCAAATGTTCCTTGTGTCGAAGGTTGTTGCATGCAGAACCTAACCCACAGAAATAGTGAGCCTTCCGCCTTTCACATATATGTTGCCAGCAAACGTTTTGGAACTTTGTTTTTTTTTCGATATAGTATTGATTCTTGCATTTCAATTTGTGTTGTTTAGAATTTTTTAAAAATGAGTTCGGGAGCTTTGCGCTTAGAGATTTCTGAATGTGCAATTTCATTTACATTGACAAATAAGACAGTTCTGGAAATCTTTAGCAACAAAACGGTTTTGGAGAAATATTATTTTGAGACAATAACATCTTTTATTCCACTTGGCATGTCCATCCCAGAGAGTTTAATGGTTGCAGTAGAGACAAGATTTAGAAGCCTCTGCTCCTCGGTAGATACTCAGTACAGAAAAATTAATGGCCGAGCAAAAGAGGGGTTCCTTAAAAAAGAGCGCCATGTAAAAATTCCCCTTCGATAAGGAAAGTTCTGTTCAAAATTCAAATAACAGGATCAAGGACATCATTATTCAAGCTTTACAAGAAGAAGTGAAGCGAATGGAGGGTGTATCAGAACGGTCTCTTTCTGAACTGCGTAAGTCCATTCAGGATTTTGAGGCAAAATGCCTTCAGCTGCAAAAAGAAAACAAAAGCCTGTCATCACAGGCAAAAAACTGCCGCTTGCTCAACAACTGCGGAAAAAGGGTCGGGGAAGGTTCGAAAAGCACCAATAGAAGAAAGCTGCATTCTGTAGGCAGCGTGATAGTTCAAGGGCTAGAAGAAATTTTGGAAAGCTATGGCTTGGACTTATGCCAGTTGGTTGTAGAAGACCTTCGAGGGCTACTGCACAAAATTACTTTTTCTGACATTGACGGAATCTCCGTGGAGCGAGGAATCAAAAAAGAATACCGCAGTAATGGTAAAACTGACTATCAGGATCTTTCTTCCCCCGAGAAGAAAAGCGTCCGTGCAATCACCGCGCTCTTAGACAACCACTTTGTAAGCAATGTTTTTTGGGAAAAAATGTCTTCAGCTGTCCCTAATTTACCCTCGCTCCGTGTCATCAATTCATACAGGCAAAAACTAGACGAAAGCACTGCTGTGTTTAAAACCCTAGGAGAAGCAGCTGGCGCTCAGGTGTCTTTTGTGCACGAACTTGAAACTGCCGTTGCGGAGTACGCAGTGAATAGAGGTATGACAGGAGAACAGCTCAGGTCGCAGCCAATTTTGGTCAAAATAGAAGGAGATGGCTGTGTAGTCAGCACACGAACAAGCTGGACAACTCTATCTTTTCTCCTGATTGACAGCAGCCGGAGGCTGCAGAGCCATACCTTACATCGCCTGCTCGCAGTCGATCGTCGAAGTCTCTGAAAACTATTTTCAGATTAGAGAAAGTTTGAAGGATTTGATAGACGAAGTTAACAGTGTTGTGAAAAAGGGCAGTGTCAGCTTGGAAGGACAGGAAGTTCCCGTCATAGTCTGTCTGGGCTCAGATCTAAAATTCTTGCTCATGGTTCAAGGATTACAGTCAGCATCTTCTAGGCACCCATGTTCTTTCTGTCGTATTAATTTAAAGGAACGAAGCAGAGCTGGGGCAAACACAGAGGAGTGTAATAAGCCGCCTCTTCTGCGCACTCTAAAAAACATGAGGGAGGACGGCATTGTTGAAGAATTCGGAATGAAAGTCGTTCCCCTATTCAACATTGAACCTGCATTTGCGGTTCCAGACATTTTACACATGCGCATTAGAGTCGTTAATCGCCTGGTTGATGGATTGATTGTCGAAGCAATGGACAAAGACAACCGCGATAAAGTTACGAACTTAAACACCAAGAGCACTCACGTGGAAGCAATTCTGCAGGCAATTAATAGCTGTGGTGTAAAATTTGAACTGTGGCAGGACGAAAGAAAAGGAAAAAATTTCACCTGTATTCAAGGAGACTCCTGCGAGCGCCTGCTCGAAATGCTGCCAGAGAGGCTCACTGGAAAACTCAGCCCGGAAACAGAAAAAAAAATCATCTCACTTTGGAAAATGTTTAGTCGCATTTTTGATCATTTTGAACATAACACGACCGGCGAAAGCATCGAGCAAGAAATAGCCAAATTCCATAAAACGTACTTAGAACTTGGAGAACGAGGGCATAAGGGTTACGGGGATGAAAGAATGACGCCATATATGCATATTCTTGTCTGTCATGCCTCAAATAAGCATAAAGAATTCAAGTGTTTGGGGTGGTTTTCGAGCGAAGGCATTGAGAAAAAGAATGATATTCTGAAGCATTTGCATCATGCAAGATCCAATAAATGGAATGCGGCCGCCGATGCGCTGAAGCTGGCAAAACGCCTTGAGAATAGCGCGCACGTAACAACAAGTCGAGCGTACAAAAAACACGATCGTTCATATTGGGTTGAGGGTATGATTGAAGAGAGTCGCACAAATAGGGCTCGAAGCGCTCCTGAAATCGAGCGCGAGGATACACCTCCCGCTTGCATCGAGGATATGGACGCGGTTGAACTGCGGACCGAATTGAAAGCTGCTGGCATTTCAACGAAAGTAAAATCAGTTCCCAAACTGCGTGAAATGCTTCGCAAAGAAAGAGAAAAACGATGTTTTCAGCAGTCGACTTGACTTCTATTAGCAAAAATTGCCTGCAATTAGCAATTGCCTGCTCGCGATGTTCCACAAGTCTGTATGCCTCAGTTTTTATCATTTCTTACTTTTTTAATGAAATATTCATCAAAAATTTTTGTAGTGCTGTATGTGCACACTTGCAGCTTGAACGGTTTACTATGTCTCTTCACTCAATGCTAAAACTCGCAATCTCGCTGGTACGACTAAACGAGAGTGAAATGCTTTGTTTGTGCTTGTGGCGACTTATATGTGCAGTAAATGTTCTTCGTTCTTCGCCATATTTGTGATAACCTTCCTTGATGTGCAATATTTACACGCTGTATCTGTATTCATGTATGATATGTTTATATTTTTTGTATCGCGCCACGCTGTGTTGTTTTGTGTTTTTTGGGTTTCATCAAGATTAGGCCAATTGTGTTTTATAATTACTGCAGTGCACGCTTGAAATGCCTTCGCAGTGCACCTCTGGCTGCCTATGTTCCCTGCGAAACGGCGCGGTTCATGTGGCTGACCTCATTGTAGCGCGAATGTTGCACCTCTCCTTTCCTCACAACCAGCCTAGTGATGTGTGGCGGTTGCAAGTGGTACACGTCTATGTAGAAAGTGTAAAGTTTTGCCATACTTAATATTTACTACCGACACTTTCTCAAGCTGGTTCTGTGCATAAGTGCATTGTGTATTTCTAGCAAACTGTCGAAATGTATCGTTTAGACTTTTTCTGCGCCATGATGTGATGCGATAATAAATGTATTCTGTCATGTCAAGTAAACTGCCGCTTTGATTTTTTGTACGAGTTTTTGTAGCGATTATTACGGCAGCATTTCGAGCCTTCAACGTGGCGGCGCCGTGGTGGTGGCGGCACCGCCACCCTGTGGCTGCGTTGACACCCTGTAGATGCGCCGCAACCCTGTCACGTGGTTGGTCACGTGGTGCGGCTGATCACGTTGTTGGTCACGTGTTTGGTCACGTGACCAAGTTCCACTCGGGCAGCTGTAGCTATCGCGTCACTCCAGGTTTAACCAAAGCTAAACCACCGTTATTATTTTTTTTGCAACTTGCACAAAAGGACAGGAACAAAGAATTGAGCAAAACACTCAACAGGTTAGGAAATTCGGTAGGATGAAGAAGTTAAACTGAATGTACGCATTGCTACATTTAATTTTCGCTATTTTCAACTTCACTCCTGAACCTAATATGGCCTCCTTTTGGAGATTCTCATTTGCGATGGCATGTTCTATCTGCGGCCGCCTCAGCATTCACAGTTGACGGCGAGGGGACCGAATTCCCGGGGGTATTCAGCGTCGGTCGTAATCGAGTCACGTCACCATGCTGGTGAGTAACGTCATGTAGATCCGGGCGTCAGGGTACGTTAGTAAATTTCAGCTTTAGCATAAGTGATGTGTCTCCACTTGGATCCCAATTTAGATCAGTTACGAAAAACAACAGAAGGAACGAAGAGGACCGGGTGGGACGCATTGCTGCCTTTATATGATCTCTAATCGTCTTTGAAACATTTGTCAGGCAGTGCTTTCAAATACGTGAAAAGGTATGTTTGGCGCATCACAGCTCCAGCTGCCGCTGAGCGAGTTCTTACAACGTGAAAAAGCAATGCTTGCTTTCCGATCCCTCATAGTTATGTCACAACAAAAATAATTCTGGAATCTCCTTCATCACGCTTTTCCATAAGCCGTATAATATTTCCATGCGTTTTGGTTTATGGTTTATCGTCCCAAAGCGACTCAGGCTATGAGGAACGCCGTAGTGAAAGACTCCGGAAATTTCGACCAGCTGAGGTTCTTTAACATGCACTGAAATCGAACAGTACATGGACCACTAGCATTTCGCCTACATCAAAATCCAAGCGCTCCATAACGATCGCAAAGTACAACATTGATGACTTGACTACACAACTCCTCATTGCGGCAGCACTATGAGCAGTACTTTTGAACAAAGAAAAGAAATCGCGCTGAAATTAAGAAATTTGGGGAACACTTAGCTCCACCTTGTTGGTATGATGCTATAGCATTAACAGGTCTTTTCTGCGGCTTGGTGTCCTCTGCATATTTTGTATTCGAAATTTCAGGCTATTTCGCATGGTCTCATGACGTAACATTTAGCCCGGCGAGCAATGAGCACTCGACCGTATAACCAGCCAACAGCCACCCGCTAGTGCACCTCCCATCTCGGACATGTGACGGCGCTTGGTCATGTCACCAGGTATCGTAATCTAGTATCTTAACCCCGCTCAGCCACAGCGTTTAATGCCGGGATGCATGAGGCGTTTTTACGGCGTGAGGCCGGCGGTTTTCACCCGATGGTGAGCGCCGCCACCAATGTGGACCTACCAGATAATTTTCGCACGTCGTCCGACGACGGTTGATGAGGCGGCGGCTGACGCGAGCGAATAGGTGCGCAGAAAGCCCGCTCTTTTCCGATATGACTGCTTGCTCACGTCGCCGTCGACGAGGCCGCCATGGCCGACGAGCACGTGGCGACTTGGGGGGCGGGCATGGAAACGTGACTGTCTTGAAGATAAACGATTCATCAAGCGTTCCAAGAACCGCTACGACGTCCAACACCAAGAAGTTTCTTATGTTCCTGGTGACATTGTGTGGTTGTGGACCCCTCTACGCAAGCGTGGTCTGTGTCAGAAACTGCTATCCCACTACACTGGACCATTTGTTGTGTTGGAGTGCATAAGTGACGTTAATTACGTTATAGCACGACTAACTGCTAGTGGTCGCCGGTCACGCCAATCTCAGGTGGTGCATGTAGCCCGCCTCAAGCGATTCCATCCCAGACGGTCTGTTTAACTCGCCCGACGGGCATCGTCTGCGAGGAGGGAAATGTAACGTGCTTCCACAGAACCTCGACGGAAGAAGCAGAAGATGAAGGACTGACCCGCGGAGAAAGAGGAAGAAAAAGAAAAAGCTGAAGGACGCTGCTAGGCTTCCTGCTTCCATCCTGCTTCGACCGGTCCCCTCTTTGAATAAACCCCGTGCGTGCAAAGCACGTAACAATAGCATGTCTTTTTTTTATGGGGACATGAATTACTGTCGTATGAAAATGGGCGCACGCGTTTCCTCAAGGCCGGTGGAAGAAAACCACGCGTGCGAAAAGCCTGTGTTGTCTCGAGCGTGTGGTTCTCGATATCTGGACATGTTCATGCGGAGTAATGTGATGAAAAAAAAATCCGAGGGATCTGGTTGCATGTTACATTCTCGAATTTCCTGTCCATTCTATTCCAAAAAACCTTTATTTCCACCAGAGAAGAGGCTCCCCTACTCCCCATCTCTGGCACGCAGGCCTAGGGGTGGGGGCCGGGAGCCTCGCATCTAAAGGCAGGCATAGAGTTCTTGGTCTCTTGCGGCCTCCAGTGCCAGGTGAATGACTTTTTTCTGCACGGCGGGGTCCGCGCTTTGCAGAAGGGTTTCCCAGGCTTCCTTGCTATTTATTCCTTCTTTAATCCCTGGGGAGTGTGTACATTCCCAAATGATGTGATCTAGGGTCCCCCTATTCTCACATTTTTTGCATTTTTCCTCTATTTCCTGTTTACATTATCCCTACGTCATAAGACAGGCCGGTGATCAGCCATGGAACTTAAAAGCTTCACATCCTGAGCCGGCCCTCGCCCTCCTAACCAAGCCAAACTTGCGACAAGCCAAGTGGGAGCTCCGCGTTTTTGCGCCACTGCATGCAATGGACTCTACCGTGGCGCGCGCGCGCACACCCACACACTCAGCCCAACACACACACACACACACACATGCAGAAAAAGGCAGTGAACTAGGGCGCCAGAAAGTCACGTGCATGCAGGTACAATTCCTATACAAGCGCATCCCGAAAATGGTTACACGTTTAAATGGTATTATTCAATAATTTGTACGCTGAGCAACCTGTCACCATACTTGTGTATAAATGCAGGAAACGCATGTTGTGTGCAAGCAGCCTAGGTAAAATGATCAGCGCCGTTCGTAAGTAGAAGGCAGCATATTTTCATTTTTGCGAAAGCATAGCAGCTCATAAGGAGGAAAATCAGGCGTTGTCCTCCCCAGAGGTTTGGAAAAACCACGTGACCTAATCAGAAAAAGAAAAATTAAGTTTCGTAAATAAAATACTTTCCGAAGTGGGTTCCGCACCCACGAAGGGAACCCGCCGCATTGGCTCAGTGGATAGGGCGCGATGTCAGTGCACGCTAAACATCCCCAGGTGGTCTAAATTATTCCAGAACCCTCCACTACGGCACCTTTTTCTTCTTTTTTTTTTCACTCCCTCCATTTTCCCTTTACGGCGCGGTTCAGGTGTCAGCCGATATGAAAGACAGATACTGCGCCATTTCCTTTCTCAAAAAACCAATTTTCAATTTTTACTTTCAAGGTTAGTTTCTAAAATTGGTTTTGAAAAAAGGAAATGGCGCAGTAACTGTCTCACACATATCGGTGGACGCTCGAACCACGCCGTGAGAGGACTGACCTCTGGCCCACTTGAAGGTCAAAACCGTAAGCACCGCGAAATCGGTTACGAGGTAGCATAGTGAAGCTTTCGCATCAAAAGTGAAGGAAAACAATGTTGCCGGCCGTGGCAATTGCTAGCTAATATCTTAACCACCCGAGCTGCAGCCGGCGGAGGAGGAAGGGAAATGATATCGAGGAGAAATATAAAGGGGAGCGATAGCAAGGAAGCACAGGATCGAGTATTCGGGTGTGGCTCAATCCCCGGTCCGCTTTCGAAGGGGGATGCCATTCACATACCTGGCTTAATATCTCATATGGGCCCTTGAGGCTTGGGTGTTACGCATATTTTTGAAAGTATGGCGGAGTGCTTGGCGTAACGCACTCTGGCACAGGTCAGCCCGGTATTGCACTGCCTCCGGGATTGGCCCGTTGCCTACGGGCTATTGCGCGCGCTTTTCTTCTGTCTCTTTACTCCCATCTTTCACCTCCTACTATCAGCACGCAGGCAGCTGGGCGTGGCTCCGCATTGAGCCAGTAAGCAAGCCCGTGCTTTTCCTTTCGTCCTTCTGTCGACAACTCAACTCAACTCGAAAAAAGGAAGCACAGGGGCTCGAGCTGGGTTTGGGTATCGTCGCCTTCATCAACTTCCATTCGGGCGGCGTGAACTGATCAGCTTGGCTGGCCATTGCATTAGAGCAGCACGCCATCGCCGCAGCCGAACACCACGCTGCAAGCTTTCTCCTTCACAGCTCGTCAGTAGACTTAATTGTTGTCCGTAATTTTTTTCCCCGTTGCGAAAAAACTTGACAATTATGGTAAGTCAGGTTATAACTGCAACCTCTTTCGAAAAAATAAAAACACTGACGTGTAAACAAATGCGCAACACCAGGTTCTTACTGATGCTTATACGGCCGCTAGTTCTGTTCTGTCACCAGTCATCAGATTTTCTGTACAGCAAAACACCATTTACCATGAAGACACAGACCGTCCCACGGGGAGAAGTTGGGTGCAGCGCTAAAAAAATTCTATTCCACGCATTATGCTCTGGACTCACTGAGTGATAGCTGGGCCTTGGCACAATTCTGGAACGTTTAGCCATATCTTGTGTGATGTGCATATATACCGCCAGTAGTTTTTGAAAAATGGCCCCTCAAAGTCGGACAAAGACGGGGCGTGTACACCGCTTCAACCCCAACCCGACTTCTTTCTTTTCTTGCACCGCAGTAAAGGAACAGACTAGGGGAGCCGCACAGTCAGCCCGTTTCGAACACGCTGGGTGGAAAAAAAAACAGAAACGCGAAGGGTGCCCCCCTCCTGAGGAGCTTGGCTTGAGGGGAGGACACACAAAGCGGACAATGGGCGAAGCTTACTAGCGTCTCTCTCTCAAACCGGGGGGAAGAATGTAAGAGAAGGAGGAGGAGCTCAACTTCATGCGGCCCGTGGTGGCGGCGTTGTGAACTAGGAGCGGATGAACCAGAATCCTGGCCATGAGCGACAACCGGAAGTTGTAAAAAGAACGTCAGCGGATGACGTATTCAAGGGCGGGGCCCAGTCCCAGAGCTGTTTTCTTTATTTTTGTCTGGTTCCCTGCGTGTACGAGTTGAGGGGGGAGAGGAGGAGTGTAATTTTTAATCGTCTATATCTTCAGTGTTATCGATGCTAGCTTAAAAATTCTTGTGTTGGGGTGATGAGTGATGAAATGCCTATCTCTCGTCTGCTTTACGTAATCTCAATTTTTTATTGCATAGTCCCTTTAAGGAGTTGGCATTGTCACACATGTACGAATGTACGACACAAGAAGAAAACAACAAGCAAACGAATGCTGGAAAGAAGATGGGCACAAAGGAAAGAATACTAAAAGGGACAGAGAGAAAGAGAAAAAAAAAATAAAAATAAAAAAGAAAAACGCGCTGTCCCCCGCCGCCCACCCCGCGGCCGCGGGAAGCCGGCCCAGGAAAAGAAAAAAGAAAGAAAAACGAGGAGCGGGAGGGGACAATAGCCATCCCTCAGGGCAACAGAGCGGCGGCGAGTAAGGTGCACAGAAACAGACGGTGGTGGAATCGTCCAAAAGCTAAAAATTAGAGATGCCTGCACTCGCGTGCCCCGGCCATAGAGAGTAAACAAATAAATACAATAAAATGTAGACAGGGCAGTAGACTTCTGTCATCTCGAATCTCTTCGGCAGCCAGAATCAAGGCCGAATCAGTGGTGCCGTGAGCTTAACTAGACACACGTGCACTGCGCATGAAAACACCCAGACACACAAAAGAAAAAGAAAAATGAGGCAAAACATCCGAGTTCGGCCAAGTGTCGTGTGGGGGGGTGGGGGTAAATGACAATGGCGGGAACATTTAAGCGGTTAAGGCGCACATAAACAGACGGTGGCGGAATCGTCCAAATGCTAAAAATTAGAGATACGTGCACTCGAGTGCCGCGGCCATAAAGAGTAAACAAATAAACCGAATCAAATGCAGACAGGGCAGGAGACCTCCGTCATCTGGAACCTCTTCGGCGCCCAGAGTCAAGGCCGAATCAGCGGTGCCGTGAGCTTAACTAGACACACGTGCACTGCGCATGAAAACACCCAGACACACAAAAGAAAAAGAAAAATGAGGCAAAACATCCGAGTTCGGCCAAGTGTCGTGTGGGGGGGGGTGGGGGTAAATGACAATGGCAGGAACATTTAAGCGGTTAAGGCGCACATAAACAGACGGTGGCGGAATCGTCCAAATGCTAAAAATTAGAGATACGTGCACTCGAGTGCCGCGGCCATAAAGAGTAAACAAATAAACCGAATCAAATGCAGACAGGGCAGGAGACCTCCGTCATCTGGAACCTCTTCGGCGCCAAGAGTCAAGGCCGAATCAGCGGTGCCGTGAGCTTAACTAGATACACGTGCACTGCGCATGAAAACACCCAGACACACAAAAGAAAAAGAAAAATGTGGCAAAACATCCGAGTTCAGCCAAGTGTCGTGTGGGGGGAGGGGGGGGGGGGCTAAATGACAATGGCGGGAACATTTAAGCGGTTAAGGCGCACATAAACAGACGGTGGCGGAATCGTCCAAAAGCTAAAAATTAGAGATACGTGCACTCGAGTGCCGCGGCCATAAAGAGTAAACAAATAAACCGAATCAAATGCAGACAGGGCAGGAGACTTCCGTCATCTGGAACCTCTTCGGCGCCCAGAGTCAAGGCCAAATCAGCGGTGCCGTGAGCTTAACTAGACACACGCGCACTGTGCATGAAAACACCCAGACACACACAAAAGAAAAAGAAAAAGCTGGCAAAACATCCGAGTTCGGGCATGTGTCGTGTGGTGGGGAAATGTGAATGGCGGGAGCATTTAAGCGAGGGTTCTTCAATTGCACCCCGCTCGGCAAGGTAGTTGAACTGGGAAGATATAGGTGGGATGGTGTGGGGAATCAAGAGAGAGAGAGAGAGAGAGAAAAAAAAAACTTTATTTGGGTGCTTTCAAGGGCTTGGCGTCTCGAGGCCTCCGTCGTCTTCACTGCGCTGGCGACTTGAGGCGTCTTCTTAAGCAAGGTTGGGCCCCTATTCCAGGGTTCCACTGAGCCTAGCTACCTCACTTGCGTGCTGCACTAAAGCCCTTTGGGCCGTGAGCTCGCAGCTGGTGTGCCGACTCTCCCATTGCTCCGCACTCGGGTTATTATGTTGGTGGAATGTTTGGTTGCGTTTACATTCCCATGTGATGTGATAGTGTGGGTGTGGCCCCGCACCAGGGGCAGGTATCTCTGTACTGCGTCGGGTACATTTTGTTTAGGATGTATAAATTTGGGAAGGAGTTTGTTTGCAGTCTGCGCCAAAACATTGCTTCCTCTTTCGTCAGGACTTTATGCGGTGGGGGGTATTTAGCTCTCGTCCCCCTGTGTAGGTTTAGGATGTCTGTATATCCTCCCTCACACGCGTGTGGGCGATACTCCGGGGCATGCGACTGCCCGGCTCGGAACGTGGTTTCTCGCGCTAGGCTGTCTGCCCTTTCGTTGCCCTCTATGCCTGCATGGGGCGGAATCCAGATTAACTTGTGTGTAATGTCTCTCCTGGCGAGCTTGACCCCGCCGAGGATTTTTAGGGCGGTTCTGCTTATCCTGCCCCTTGTAAAATTCCTGCACGCCTCCTTTGAGTCTTTTAGAATGTTTAGAGGCCTGCCTGTTCTGTAACCTTCTGCTACCGCCAGCGCCACGGCAATTTCCTCGGCCCCTGCGGTACTGGCGATTTTCACTGTCGCGCATGTGATTAGGTTTCCTGTGCAAACTACCACCACCGCTGTGGCCGCGCGGTCCTCTACTCGCGGGTATGTGGCGGCATCCGTGTATACCGTATTGCTCAGTCGCGCTAGTGTGTTTTCCACATGTTCAGCCCGCGCCTGTCTCCTGCGCTCGTGGAGGTTAGGGTCCATGTTCTTGGGTAGCGGCCTAACGTTTATTGTTTTTCTTAGGTTGTCGGGTACGTCAGCGTATCTGTCTGGGTATCCGCTCGTATCCCTTCCTAACCTAGTCAGGAGCGCTCTCCCTGCAGCAGTGCTTCTGAGTCTGATCTGCGTTTCGAGCAAGGCTTCCGCCAATTCGCTGAAGGTGTTTCTGATGCCCAGCTGGAGCAACTTCTCGTTCGAAGTGTTTTTTGGCAGGTGAAGGGCCATCTTGTAGGCTTTCCTGAGTATCGTATCCGCCTGTTCCCTCTCTCCCTTGGTCATCGGGTGGTATTGTAGTGAGTTGATGACTCGGCTGACGACCAGGCTGCCGACGAGTTTGAGTGTATCTTGTTTCATGCCGTATCTTTTTTGGGAAACCCTGTTGATCATCCGGCCCACTTGCTCCGTCGCTTTGCTCAGCAGGCTGATGGTGTGGCTGCACTTCCTGCTGCCTTGTAGCCACATGCCCAGGATTCTGATGATATTCTTTTCGGGAATGTTTTGACCTTCGAGTTTAACCTCCAGTGTTGCTTTGGTGGGCTGTCTTCCGACTCTCAGGAGTTCGGATTTCTCCGTAGAACAAATTAGTCTCCTTTCTCTGGTGTATTTTACGACGCAGCTCGCCGCCTCTTGGAGCCTCTCTTGCTTTTCTCCTAACGATCCTCGGGTGACCCATACCGTGACGTCGTCCGCGTACATCGCGTGTTGGATGCCCTGGATCTCACCGAGTCTTTTTGCCAGGCCGATCATCGCCCCGTTAAACAGTACGGGGGATATCACGGAGCCTTGGGGTGTGCCTTTGCACGGGGTGGTGAAGGTGTCGCTTCTTAGCGCCCCCAGCCCTACCGTAGCCGTTCTGTTGGTTAGCAAGTCCTTGACGTAGTCGTGTACTTTCCTTCCACAGTTGGTGTTGTTGAGGACTTCCATTATGGCCGCATGGCTGACGTTGTCGAAGGCGCCTTTGATGTCGAGCGCCATCACAACGTTTTCGCCCGCCTTACGAATTGTGTCGAGTACCTCTTCTTTTAATTGTAGGAGGACGTCCTGCGTCGAGAGGTTCGCCCTGAAGCCGTACATGCTGTCGGGGTACCATCTTCCATTCTCCAGGTGTTGCTGGATTCTTTTGGTGACTACTCTCTCGTACCGTTTTCCCAGGCACGACGTGAGCGAAATTGGCCTGAGGTTCTCGATTTGTAGTTTCTTGCCCGGCTTGGGTATCATGATCACAAAGGCGTGTTTCCATTCCGCCGGGACCTTCCCCTCTTGCCAAAGCGTGTTGAGGTACGATGTCAGCTTATCGACTGCCTCGTCGTTTAAATTTCTTATGAGCGAGTTTCGAATGTTGTCCGCTCCCGCCGCCGTGTTCTTCGTGGCCGCTCTCACGGCCTCGGTAACTTCCTCTCTCGTGATTGGTTTGTCCATGTTCGAATTTTCCTCGCCGAGGTATTCCCCTTCGTAGCCTTCGATTTGATCATTCCCGTCGCACTTTTCTCGGACTTCTTTCAGGAGCTGCTCGTCAGAGCTTTCGTACTGGTGGACCAGTCTTTGAATCGATTTGCCGCTCTCCGATTTCTTCTTGCTGGGGTCCATTAGGGCCTTGAGGATGCGCCACGTTTTGGCCGTGCTGAGGGTACCGTTTAGCGAGTTGCTAAACTGTTGCCCCCCTTGTCTGGCCAGCTGCGTCGCGTATTCCTCCGTTTGTTTAGTGATGTCCGCTATTTTCTTTTGGAGTTTCTTGTTTAGCTTTCGTCTTTTCCATCTTTTGGTATGTTGGGGTGGACGATATGGACGATGGAAGATATGTTGGTGTAGACAAGGTTTAAGTTTTCAATAAAAGGCATGAGTTCTTGCTCTGTGTAAGTCCATATTAAAAAGATGTCATCCAAGCAGCGTTTGTATAGGGTGGGCTTAATGGGGCAATCTTTCAGAAATTTAGATTCAATACTATGCATGAAGATATTGGCGTAGGTGGGGACCATCCTTGAACCCATGGCTGTGCCGTTAATTTGAAAATAGTGTTGATTGTTCGAATATAAATATAACAACTTCGAATTTAACAACTTCGAATTTTTGCTGGCGGAAGGACAGGCTGAAATAGTTGTTCGTGGTTTCTAATCCCAATTTTCACGCTGTTCATGGGACTGCCATAAATCATCCGGATATGTGCGTCGGTTTCAATTATTCTCCAGTTGCATATCAGTGATTTGAGCATCTTTTTTTCTTTTCTCACCTTCCTTAATTCACGCATACTAACCTACCTAAGCGCACACCTCAGTTGTGTGAATCGAAGAGAGGGAGTACACTCATTGCGCTCTTCGTCAGGGTCATCTTGTACGAGTCCCACAAACGAGCAAAATATTGGAATAACTATCCGGCACCACTCTTTGATCCCAGAATGAGTCAACGACGTACAGTGTCGTTTCGCACCAGATGTGTCTGAAAAAAAATCTTTAAAAATTCAGGAGTGGCGTGTCATACTTTATCGTATAGCTTTGCCCGTATTCCAGGAGGCACAGATAGTTCTCGATACCGAAATAGCCTGTAATGTTGAAACTGTCTTCCGAAGTTAAGAATGCTCAAGGATATTTTACAAATGAAAATTCTCCGCTGCAGACCCACAGAAATGTTTCTGAATTTGCACGACACTCGCACTCGTGGTCATTTCCCTTCTTATGGCAACTTTTTAACACAATACCTGCAACGTGCCATTCACAATTTTTGCTGCATATCGTCATAAGCTTCGGGTGCTTTTGAACACAAAATGGTAGCCACTGCTAAAATGACTATAAAAGAAATTAACGCGAAATTTTCGCCGAGCACTGTCCAGAAAAGAGAACTTCAGATGCAATAATTGGTGCGCTGAACAGCACGAGGAAGGAAATATGACGACCTGGGCTTCTAACTTCGACACAAATGTTGCCCGCGCATACTCGACGATAACTGCGTCCTTTTCAGGTATTCTAAACTCGCATGGGCACCACCAACGCTGGGTCCACTCTCGAGAAACCGTAGTGCCTGAAAGAAAAATGCCGAAAGAAGGCAAAGAACGCTCGACCACAGTTTCATTCAAGTAGTTATAATCACATTTTATTGAATAATTAACAATAAAATAAGTGGTCCTGGATTTCAGGCCTAATCCCTGCTTGCCACAATAGAAACAATTTCGGCGCACGTGTAGTGCCCCCGGAGTCGGTAGCCCTATTGCGATCGCTCCCAGCTTACGTGGATGGATATGACGTCTCCGCGAACATCGCGATTGCAACGACGACAATATTCTTTTTGACGCGAAGTCTGCTGTGACCAAATCTACTGCGAGCTCACTTCGCTGTGTCCATGCCCCCCTGGACCGCAGCCGTCAAGGCAGCTGTCGCTCGTAGAGACTCCATGGCTGGTGCCAAGAGAGGGTCCCGCGCAGCGTCGGCATGCACGCAGCAGGGACTGCGTACGCTGGTAGGCCAGAACTCCAAGAGCCGGACGAACAAGTCGGTGCACGTTGTTCGACCACTGAGTCCATCTCCGACGCCCCTCTCGAGAGTGCAGTACGCGCACAAATGTGCCCTCGACTCCATCCCGAATGCAGCTGACGTCTACGGTGGCACGTTGGTGGATCAGCAGCAGCTGCTGCAACTGCAGGCACCGACTGTCCCTGGAAGCCCACGTAATCGCGGCCACCACCGGGAGGCTGAAAGGTTTGGCCGAGAAGGGCGACACCTTCGGGAAGTTGCGCTTCTCGATGGTGGGCAGAACCAGGCTCACGTCTTGTATGGGCCTTTAGCAAGACGTGCTGTGCGTGGATTAAATCAGAGGACGACGCCGCCGGTTTCCACAGCGACTTGATGCTTTCGGCCAACTTCCTGGATGCCATCCAGATGCTTGCACGGTACTTTTTGTGCATTTATTTGACGCTTTAAATGTTCATTTTGGCAGCGACAAACTACAGCAATTTTCGTAAGCGTTTCTTGAGGAATAAAAATTTTCCTCTTTGCAGTTTCCTCTCCCTGGCCGCCCATTTAGAATTTCGACTTAGTGACGAACGCAAACTTGTAGTTCCTTACTGTGAACCATGCCCTAGCATATCAGGTCTCAGGTGTCAGCATTGTAGTTGCCAACAACCGCCATCACCGCTAAACGCACTAAGCAGGTGAAAGCTCTGAATTTTATCATGCCTAGGCGAGCTATTCATTTGAACTCGTCCAGCCACGTTTTGAGTCTTTCATTTTGGTAGCTGCCTAAGTTTTCAAGTCGCCACCTGTGTCTCTCTGCAGCTGTTTCAAATTAGGAATCTTTAGGCGCACCTATGCTGACCTTTATGCTGAATTAGCCGACGATTACGCTTCTCGGAAATATGATTTTTGCAAGTGCAGCTGCTGCGGTACTGGTATTGTAGGTGACCCTATGCGGAAGACGCAGTACTCTAGCGCTCTCTTGCTTACTCTTCACGCTACTGCCGTTCCCTCCCTTTCCGCTCTCCTCCTCGCGACATGTTCGCCTCGACCGTAGCGTCAGAGAGCCGGTAGCACTCGGCACAAGCTCCATAGTTGTCAACCGTCTGATAGTGACGCTATCTGCGGATCTTATTGATCACGTCATCGGCGAGCAGGCGGCGGCGAGCACTTCTCTACACCCAGTGACCATTCCCTCCTCCTCCTCTTTCCTCCTCACACTCTTTTCGCAATCGTAGTCTTTCGTCCTCCGCTGCGCCCTGCGTTCTCTCTCTTTTATCCTCCGATGCGCTCGTTTGCTCGTTACGTCGAGGCACAACGCTGAACGCAGGAACTTTTGCTTAGAAGCTGCGCTCTAAAAGGCGAGACTACGCATAAGATCTCTCACTGCCCTTGGGCTCTGCGTACCCCACATAAGGACAGAACGAACGCCAGCAGTAGAAAACGCAGGTATGGCCACTGGCCGGCCCGACATACGGCATAGTGCAGTAGATGTTGAGCACATGCAGAACTTTTGCCGTCAAGTATCGGAACTGCTCGAAAGATGACGCAGGCGCCTTAGGCGCTCCTTCCACCGATGCCGCCCTACGTGGGCATCTTTTCGTGGTGCTGCAGTGGCAAGTAAGTACGAGCACGGGGTGAAGGCTTTCCGAGTGCGGTGTTCTCACGCTGTCAAAAGCTAGCTGCAGAGCCTGGCGCGAAGCCAGGAATTTTTTTCGGGAGGGGCCCAAGCTTCTTTCTTGTATCATATTGGAGGAGCGAGGGAGGATGAGTTAGATTTCGGGGCTCGGGCCCTCTCTCAGATTCGTGCCTGCATGCGCGGAGGTCTGGAAACGACCAGTTTGGTCTCGCCTCGCGCCTCGTGTTACTTGCTTCTACAGCAGACCTCCAGGTGGATAGTGCTCCACGAAATCGTATGCCTGAAGATGTCTTGATATCGGCACGTAAAGGAAAGTGTAGTCATTTTGCTTTTCCTAATGTTTTTGTGTTCCAGAGTGCCTTTATATAATCAAAACTGTTAAAGGGTATCTTCCGACGTTGTTATGCAACGTGGATTAAAAGTTATTTGCGAAGGTTCTTTGGTCTGGCCCGCAACTTGTAGCATTAAATTTATTAGCGCTGCACCAAGTCTGTGGAATTAAAGGCAGTATGCTCGAAAAGCATATCCATATCGCACGTTTGGAGAAGGAGACAGTGTCAGTGAAGGTTGGTCAAGTGGCTTTTATTCAGACTGACGATTATAGTTTTCAAGCTTACAGGGTGCAAGTGTTCGCGATGTCTTGCTTAAAAGCATGAAACTATACGGCAATGCTACGCTATACTACAGTGTACTATACTACTAGAACTTTACTACACGACTGATTGTTAATAAAAATCTTTGCAAACCTATTCCACTCATTCTACGCCCACATGGCCAATATGCGATTCGCAAATTTGCGCCGATTATCACAAGCTTTTCGCCTTTTTTTACACAGAATTAATCACATAAATAAATGTTTTCTCTCTCTCTCTCTAACCATTTGTAAAGAAACGTTGAAAGGTGGCAACGCAATAATGATGATGATGATAACGTTTATTAATTGTATCTAATATTATTTGCGCAGAGCAGAGTAACGAAAAGAGGAGAACTTTAGATGCTGAAGAGTGCCACGGAGGAAATCGAATCATCCGACTTACTTGCATCGACACACACGCTTTGAAGACGGTAGCCGTATCTTTGGAGGTATTCTCACCGCACGTGGGTGCCACCAACCATGGGTCCAGTCTCTAGAAACAGAACTGCATTCTTCCAAGTGGCACGACAGCGTAAAGAAAGTAATTATAGTCATGTTTTAATAAACAACTAGAAACAAAATAAATGGTCCTGCGTTTCTTGCCTGAAAGGTCCTTGATATAATGCAAACGCTTCCGGCGCACGTGATGTGCCCACAGGTCGGCAGAAATAGTGCGATCGCTGCTAGCTGACGTGGCCGGCTGTGGCATCTCTGCGAGCATCGTCATTGCAAGGACTACAGTATTCTTGCTGACACGGGGTAAGCTGCGACCAAACCTACTGCGAACTTAGTTCGACACGTCCATGGCCGTCTGGATCGCAGAAGTCAAGACAGCTTTCGGCAGCCGAGACTCCATGGCTGGTGCCAAGAGAGGGTCCGGCACAGCGTCGCCACACGCGCACCAGGCACTGCGTACCCTGGTAGGCCACAACTTCAAGAGCCGAGCGAACAAGTGGGTGCATGTTCTTCCACCCCTAATTCCATCTCCGACGCCCCTCTCGAGAGTGCTGTGCGTGCACAAGTGTGCCCTCGACTCCATCCAGAATGCAGCTGCCGTCTGCGGTGCACGTCGGTGGATCAGCAGTAGCAGCTGCAGGCACCGACTGTCCCTGGGAGTCCACGTGGTCGCGGCCACCTCCGGGAGGCTGAAAGATTTTGTCTAGAAGAGCACCATTTTCGGGAAGTTGCGCCTCTCGATGGTGGGCGCAACCAGGCTCCCGTCTGACATGGGCCGTTAGCCAGACGTGCTGTGCCGGGACTAAACCCCAGCGCGACACGGCGGGTTTCCACAGCGACCTGATGTTTTCGGCTAACTTCCCAGAGTCCATTTAGATGCTGGAATGATGCTTTCTGTGCATTAAGTTGAAACTTTATATTGCCTTTTTGGCACCGACGCACTGTAACGTTATTCATAATTTTTTTTTTGCTCTAGATTAAAAATTTTCTTTATTGCAGTTTGTCTTCTCCTTTTCCGGCCTAAGCATTTCGACTTAGTGACTAACGCATGCTTGTTGTGTTTTCTTAAAGTGAACCATCGACAAGCTTATCAGGTCAGAGTCGTCAGCGTTGGAGTTGCCAACAACCGCCATCGGTGCGACACGCACTAAGCAGCGGAAGCTCTCTATTCTCTCGAGCCGAGACAAGCTGTTCACTTCAGCTCGTTCCGCCACCTTTTGACAGTCTTGCAATTCGGCAACAGCCCGAGTTTTTTGCGTCGCCATCTGTGTCACTCCACAGCTCTTAGATAAGCGGTATATTTAGGCCGACCTATGCTAAACATTTAAAATATTAGACGACGATTACGCTTCTCGGTAATGTGATTTTTGAGAGAAGCTGCTGCGGTACTGGTGCCGTAGGTGACCGTATACGCAACACGCAGTGCTGAACGAAGGCGGCTCCGGGTTTTGACTTGCAGCAGCTTTGCAAAGCGTTCCGGTGCCGATTGGCCTCACCTCAGGGGAACGAGTGGCGCGCTCTACTCTCACGCTTACGCCGTTCCCTCCTTCTCCACACTCCTCACGTTCTCTTCGCTATCGTCCTGGTCCATCTAGGAAGAAAACCTCAGGAGAGGCCCTGCCCCGTGGAGGAAGGAAAGCTTTTTCCTTCCGTCATTCCTGCCCCTAAACACCCTGGGAGAAAAGTCAGAGCAAGTGTGGAGGCCAAATCCAGAGAGAGCCAAACCTCGTGTTCGGCCCTCTTTGGCCTTAGGTGCCCTTGCGCCATAAAAACCTAGCATCATCATCAAGTGTGGAGGAAATCACGTGGTTTTTCTCGATCGGGAGGCCTGTTTGTCCGGGCGCATCTAAGCAACGGCGTCGTAGTTGCTTTTTACAAACCAGGCGGCAGCAGCGGGCCGCGGCGTACCATTGGAGGTGCGACATAGGCGTTTTGTAATTGGTGGGGCTCACAGGCTGACGTTGAGGCCGTTCACTCATAGCTCAAGGTAGAATTCAATGTAAAAAACTTGTGCGTGCGCGGATTTGAATGCGCTCAGCGGCAATGATAGCAAGGACTTTTCGTCTATTTCGACACTGCCCGGAGCCATCGGGAGACCTCCGCTGTTCACTGAGGGCATTCGCACTGCTCGCTCACCAGCGATCCAATAAGACGTACGCTACAGAGCGGTCGTCGGCGTATTGCCCGATCGTTTCGTGTCTTGTGCATGCAGTGTGCTATTTGCGTTCCCGTTTGGATCAGCAGTGAAACCTCGTTGCTAGTTATGCGTGTTCTTGCAACTCTCCAGCGATATCAACTGGTGTTGGTTATAATACAACTGCAATTTTTTTTCGGCGATTGCGCCTGTGGGGGGAGGGGGGTATGGTCATGACGTGGGCGGAGAGCGATACTGTAAAGGAAGGAGCTGAGCTCGCTGTGCTCTTAGTATTTAGAAACATTGCTGCATGCCCGTTTGAAGTGTAAAAAAATTTGAAGCGTCTAGCGAGCTGTTTGTCTTTGACACGTGCAGGGCGCAAGTGTATTAGTTCATATCGAGGTCAAGTCTATATTCTTTGTCTCGAGCTATTTCTACATCCGTTTCCTGTAGCAGGTTGTGTAATTGCTTTTCTGGCTGAGGTCATGGTCAAGAAGGGCTAAAAGTGCGAAGCATTTTCGAACTTTGTGAAAGCCATTGTTTTTCGACTTCCAAATACTTTCTGGATTTCATTTGCCACCTCCGTGTATTGTGTGAACGTTACTGCTCTGAGTTTTCACAGTGTCTAACTGAATTTGGAGGCTTTTCCTCACACGTATTTATTGTGCCATGTCCTTTAATAGTGTTATTTGTGGTAAAATGTACTTGTGAACTGTGAATGCATATGTGCTTTGAATTCCAATGATGCCTGTGGTTAAGTTGAAGGAAAATAATTCGATAAATCGAAGCGATCATTACGTACAGTAAGATTACTTTAAGTATGTATTGTGAATCACTAGCAAAGTGTGCTACTAGGCAGTGACATTACAAGGTAGTATTTCACCAAGTAGAGAAAAGTGGTGCGTACGGCTGCAACTCTGCACATGAAACATCAAACATAGCATTGAACTAAAGCACACCACTGTGAAGCTAATACTGCAGCCACGGAGTACTCCTAAACTTCTAGAGTCAGACTTAAAATCTAAGGCCATGTACATCATGCACCGCACTAGATCTGTTAATGTGAAACATGCTATGTTTCAGTGCTACAAGGATGGATTTATGGACCATTCTTAAAGGGGGGCAGTCCCAATTGATACATGTATATCTAGGACCCTTTCATTGAGAAAAAAGAGTTCAGGCTGGTGTTCCTACGTAAAATTTCAGGCTTTGGGAGAGGGGGCGACACCCCCTCATAAATCTTCCCCTGATGTGCTACTATACGCACTGTCAGCCCTCTCCATGGCTGTGGCTTCTATGAGTGGCTCTTGCAGTCGTGAATATAAGGCCGTTGTTGGCACGGCCACCATTATAAACAGATTATGATACTAAAATTTGCTTTTAGGGTCAATAACTCAACTTTTTAGTATTTTTGCCCGTCCTCAGTGCTATACGAGAAAGCATTCCTGGCTCTGCCAGCTGCATGAAAACATGGTATGAAGATAAATGCAGTATTCAAGACCAAAAACCAAATACTGCTGGATATTTTTGCCCTCATTGCTTCAGCAGAAGGCACAGTCGAAACAGCCAGCTGCCCAAACAAATACAGTGGAGGCAGATTGCAGCATTCACCAAGAGCACCATTAAAAGGCAGGTTGAACAGAAGCTGCGGTGTGACCATGCATGGCACATTGTTCACGACTGAGCCAAAAGCAGGCACGTGCACACTCATTCAGCATAAAACTGAGAGGGCTCTGCTATCCACCAGAGAGCGTGATTGAAGTGTGGTCAGTATGTGGGCCACTTTTACGCAAGCATAGCCGGCAAACAACTCCACACTAAAGACCTTGCATGAAGTTCTAAATTCATTCTACCAAAGGAAGATTTCTTTTTACAGCTTCATGAGCACATTTTACAGCTGTCAACTAAAAAATCGTTGTGCTCTCAAATAGAAAGTGTTGCAGAGGGCCATTTAAGTATAAGACTCGTGCCAGCAAGTTGGACGCGGAAAGCTTGCAGGGTAGCCGTGTACTGCTACTTTTTAGGAACCTTAAGTTTAAAAGCAGTACGTTACAGTTCGTTACAGTTGGGATAATTGGTTTGGAAGCATCATGAAATACACAGCCTGGTACAAGATACACAACAAATACACCTCTTAACAGTACAAAAAATATCAATAAATAAAATTTATTATACATTGAAATAAAACAAGGAATGAAGAAATAAAGATCAAAACAAACTCGACGTGTTCCTCCCCTCGACTTGAAAAATGTTCCGGAATGCCTGGTCTGAAGCATTCTTCGCGAGATATAAAATTATTCTTTGTTAATTTTGATGTGAAAACATCCTATGTCCTATTAGCATAAAAGCCTTCTGCCATCCGCCGCCACTTATGACATGAAATTCGGATGATGCTGTACTCTGTTGTACGTCACAACAAATATAAGCGAACATGTATATTCGTCAATGATGAAACTTAACGTACGATGACCTATTAAAGTCATAACTTGTAGCCATAGTCCTGACTCACTCATTCTGCAATGTATCATGATTCAGCACTTTGAGTAACGTAATGCAAGGTGTATAAAGTTTGTACAACGTGTGTAGTCATGAGGCGTACCCATGACTCATGACTCAATCATTTTGTAACGAAACATGGCTCGGCACTTCACTTCTGCACCGTATACGACTCAGCACTGTAATGCTTTCGCATTGTCATACGTTTCATTCTCATAAGCTTCTCTGCCGAATTTTTAGGCCATGAACCGCTGCACTTATTCCAAATCGTCCAATCGACATGGTAAAAAGCACAGTTTCGGCCGCTCCTTCCAAAGTGCCCATGTCACTGAAACCGAGCGCCCATAGCAATTTTTAAATCGAAACGTCCACAAACATTTCACAAGGCGTGCAGCGCGGACGCGTATTTTTTTTAGTGTTCTTGCTTCTTTTTTTGTCAGATATTATCTTGTGCTCGGAGTTTTCTGCTTGAAGGCAACTGTGGCGGTATAAAGAAATATATAATTATTTCATCTGCGCCCTTATAGTGGCAAAAAGACACTGATGTCGGCAGCAAGAGCACCGACGCAGGCACGTTGGCTAACCTTGTAAGCTCCTTTCTTATCCTAATGCCTACACGTGCGGAAAGAGTGTCGCATTAAATAATTTGCTGCACTTGTGAACTGATAACAGCATCGCATGACCTGCTCGAAAGTGGCCATTCCCCACATTGGGTGTTGTCTGCCTGCCTGCCCGCCTGTCTGTCTGTCTGTCTGTCTGTCTGTCTGTCTGTCTGTCTGTCTGTCTGTCTGTCTGTCTGTCTGTCTGTCTGTCTGTCTGTCTGTCTGTCTGTCCGTCCGTCCGTCCGTCCGTCCGTCCGTCCGTCCGTCCGTCCGTCCGTCCGTCCGTCCGTCCGTCCGTCCGTCCGTCCCTCCGTCCGTTCGTCCGTCCGTCTGTCTGTCTGTCTGTCTGTCTGTCTGTCTGTCTGTCTGTCTGTCTGTCTGTCTGTCTGTCTGTCTGCCTGCCTGCCTGCCTGCCTGTCTGTCTGTCTGTCTGCCTGTCTGCCTGCCTGCCTGCCTGCCTGTCTGTCTGTCTGTCTGTCTGTCTGTCTGTCTGTCTGTCTGTCTGTCTGTCTGTCTGTCTGTCTGTCTGTCTGTCTGTCTGTCTGTCTGTCTGTCTGTCTGTCTGTCTGTCTGTCTGTCTGTCTGTCTGTCTGTCTGTCTGTCTGTCTGTCTGTCTGAAGACGGTTTTGTGACAGGTTGCTCACCTGCCCACCGGATGGCTTACTTGCCATGGTGTAGCCGGTGGTAACCAGACGAGAAAGTGGGACGCTAATTAGAGGCACCAACCCTAAGCGCACCGAGCTAAGCGGAATGAGCCGCAGTGGTTATGATGAGAACGTGATCCCAATTATGCTTGCACAGTAGGTAAACGGCAGAAGTTGGGGTGGTGATTGGGTGGTAGCTTGGTACCACCTAGTAGGTATAGCTCCAACCGACAATTGATGTCATGCTAGCGCACATATCCGCATTTGGCCTAATTACCCAAATCGACTCGCATTTTCTTCCTGTCCGAAGATGTAAAGCTGATTATCGAGAAGTTTGCCATCCCACCATTTACTCCGTCTTACTTTTGAGGACTACTTCAGCGGTAGCGGCGCTGGCCTCTCTGCAGCACTGTTGCTACTGGAATGCCCTCTCCCGTGGTCGGCATTAGCTGCTGTGTCGCTCTTGGTTTGTTTTAGGGTGGTTCTGAACCTCATCTTTCAAATAAAACTTGAAATCTCTGCATGTCTAGGGCTGCACGTAAGAAAATCTGGTGTGTATTTGGGCTGGCAACCGTGGGTTGTGTCGTGCTATCCAGTAAGCTGTCCCAAGGAATGACGGACAGGCTGATGACAGCGCCGGATTATCTGCAAACAAATCCGGCAGCCCTACATCTGATGCCTGAACCCTCTCAAGTGTTTAGGAGCGTTAATCTGCGTAGTGCAGAGATAATTTTTTTCGGAGTGTCAGCCAGATATATCTGTTGATCGCGTCCCACACAATTTCGCGAAATTCTCGGACTCTTGCGAAGCAGAATACCTCTTGCAACGCGCAACGATTTAGAGTAGCTTCTGCCACCACCGGTCCGGTGGCGCCAACCTTTCGTCCATGTTTTGCGCATAAAATAATAATAAGGGCTTCAAATTCAGTTGAAATTTATTTAATATGGTTCAAGCCAAAAATGAAACTAGACGTAATGATTGAACAAATCCACTACCAACTCGTGACTGGTGTGTCCTTTGAGATCGAGCTCAGAAAAACTTGAAGCCCTAGCAATTTCACAACCGTTTGTTGCTCTTGGGTTGTGGGTATGTAATCGCGGGTGACATTATAAATACACGTGCGATATGAAACACCTCTTTGAGGGTGTGTAGAAGCAAGTCGGTTATATATCTCAGTTTTATGTTTCTGTTGTGCTAGATGGGCTGTTGTAGAGTGGACTCGAGGGAATGATGATGATGATGATGATGGATTTTTATTGTGCAAGGTAGTCTATGGCCAGAGAGCGTCATGGCACAAGGTATTTTTCCATTACTCAAGGTGGTGACAATTAAAGACCCATTTTCCAAGCATTTTCTAAGAATAGGTCTTCACTGCCAATACAAGTACGCACGTCGAGGTAGCGCCCGCGCGCGAAGGGAACGAATGTCATATGTCGCACATGCGCTGTACTGGCCACTTGTGTAAGATCACTTGGTTCGAAGCAAGTTGAGCTGCTTATTTTGGCGTCAGAGAATTTTTTTCGGATGACATCCTGGAAGAATTCACCATGAGGAAAAAAAATTCCAGTCATCACCTGTACAAAAAACGGATTGAGATGCGAAATAAGGTTACTAGCAGAATTTTTGACATACCGCCAAGCATAGAACTTGATTCACTCTGCTGCTACAGCGCTCAATGCAAGCATGTCGAATTTCTTCGTTTTTCTATTCATCATCCTGGCATTCAGACATCTCGATAACGGGATCTCCGGCTTTAATGCTAAGCAGGCCATACAAAACAGCGCCCTCTTTATGCACAGGAGCAACGTATAGTATTCTTTGAGGAAGATCGCCACACTTCGGGCGTGTTATCGAGACACTAGCATTGCATTTGGCTGGCCGAGATATCGGCGCCTTGGGATGTGCACCGCTCATTTTTCCTACCGCGGCCTTTCTAGGAACCTATTGTATGAGGGACTACAGCTCACGCGCTGTACTCTTACTTGGGTCGAACGGGGAATTGGAAGGGGCCGTTCGGCACAGCTTCGCAGGGATATTTCCTGCCGTTTATTGTTTTTTTATTGCTGTTTTTTGTTATTTTTTGTTTACCGGATCGTTATAACTCCTCTCCATATCTGCGCTCTATTTAGGTATATCCTCACTTGGAAAGGAGCGCTTTGAGTATCTCTTTTGTTGTTTGAGCTCACCCGCCTTTAAGCTCTGTTACTTTACTCACGTATTACTAACATACCCAAGCGTACACCCCACTCAGTTCTACGAATCGAGCTGAGGGAGTACACTTGATTGTTTCGTCAAGGTCACCTTGTCTGAGTCCCAACAGGAAGGCCACAGGGCAAAATACTCCACTAACGAGCTGCAGTCGCTTATGGACCTCAGTGCGAAACAATTAAACAATGACGAACAGTGTTACTTCGCGTCTTATGTGTCAATGCAAAAAGAAATTGAAATATTCAAGAGGGTCATGTTACAATTTAACAACATATTTTTGCTTATCCATCGGTTGGAAACTCAAAGAATCGACACCACGAACGCTTCTAATAATAATTAACTTGCATTATGAAGTTAATAAACCCCCGAATTCTTGCTCAATGAAAACTCTGATACAGAAATGTCCCTCGAGTTTCTTGACCCTCTCAGATCTTTATCTCATAGTTTATACCCGTTAACTTTCTGACGTTCAATACGTGTCAATATGTCATTCGCAATATTTCGCCGATTATCACCGAAAAGCAATCCGCACCTTTTCAACGCAGAAAGTTAATAATAGCTCAGAAAGCAATAAAGCGAGGTAACGCGATGATGATGAAAACATTTTTTCATTGCGCCTAAAATTGCTTGCACCGAGCAGAGCAATGAAAAGATGAGAACTTCAGATGCGATATTTGGTGTGCTGAAGAGAGCCTCAGAGAAAATAAAATCCCCTGGCCTACTTAGATCGGCACACATTTTAGGGACGCTTTTTCAACGGTAACTGTGTTTCTTGCAGGTATTCTCAAAGCGCATGGGCGCCACCAACCTTTGGTCCAGTAGTTGTTGTTGTTTTTGTTGTCCTCCAGAGGATAATGGCGCATACCCACTGCGGTGGTTTGGTCAAGACACAGGCGGCGACTCTCGGAAACCGAAGTGCCTGGTGAAGAAACCGTCAAAGGAGACCAGAAATATACCGACACCCTTTCTACCAAGAAGCACGACAGCATCGAGAAGGCAATTGTCATTACGTCTTAATAAAGAATTACCAATAAAATAACTCAGCCGGCGTTTATCTCTGCTTAAACCGATGTGTGACGTGCGAAAGTGCGGTGACGTAAATGGTGACGCCACAAGCGAAACCATAGCAACGAGATGGCGCTAATCTCAAAGCCGCCAACTACTTTTCCGGTTATTGAGCGGGCCAAATTTTGAAAATGACCCGGGCCAAATTTTGAGGTCGCCATCGTGCCAGGCACAATCAATTATGATTTTTGTCCAAATGGTCCAAGGTAAAATTTCGGGGCTACCCGCCGCGGCGGCTCAGTGTGGTTAGGACTACTGATTCGGAGTTCCCGGGTTCGAACCCAGCCGCGGCGGCCGCGTTTCGATGGAGGCAAAGCGCAAAGGCGCCCGTGTACTGTGCGATCTCAGTGCACGTTAAAGATCCCCAGGCGGTCGAAATTATTCCGGAGCCGCACACTACGGCACCTCTTTCTTTCTTCATTCACTCCCACCTTCCCCCCTTCCCTTACGGCGCGGTCCGGGTGTGCACCGAAATCTTAGACAATTACTGCGCTATTTCCTTTCCTCAAAAACTAATATAAAATTCTTTCAAATTTAGGGCGTGGGCCGGGCAAATTTTTGACAATGGTCGGAGCCAAATTTGCAGGCCACCATTGTGTCGGGCACGATCAATAATGGTTCAGGATTGATTTTGGACAAAATTGTCCAAGATCCACTTCTGGGCCTCCCGGGCCAAATTTGGAGGTCGCCATCGTGTCGGGCACATTCAAGTATGGTCCGTGATCGATTTTGGTGCAAATCGGCCATGATCAAATTTCGCGGGTCGCCCGGCCAAATTCTTGCCGCTTGGCGTCACAGTTGCTATGGCAACGAGCCATGTACAGGCATGATGCGCAAGTAATATTTTTGCTCGCTCTTGATGATCGTATCACTGCCTTCAAACTAATAAATAGCCGTAGGTTTCGGGCCACTTAGCTCGTTGGCATACTGCAAACACAAACACTTCCAGCGCACGTGAAGGGCTCACAGGCCGGCAGCCCTATTGCGATCGCTCCCAGCTGTCGTGGACGGCTCTGACAACTCCGCCAGCATCGCCATTTCAAGGACGACAATAGTTCTGTTGATGCGGGGTCTGCTGCAACCAAACCTACAGCGAGCTCAGTTCGCCATGTCTATGACCGTCCGGACCACAGCTGTCAAGAAAGCTCTCGCTCGTAGAGACTCCATGGCTGGTGCCAAGACAGCGTCCGGCACAGCGTCGCCACACGAGCACCAGGCACTGCGTATGCGGGTAGGCCACAACTCCAAGGGTCGGGCGAACAAGTGGGTGCACGTTCTTTCACCACGGATTCCATCTGCGACGCCCCTCCGCACAAGTGTGCCCTCGACTCCATCCCGAATGCAGCTTCCGTCTGCGGTGGCACCTCGGTGGATCAGCAGCAGCAGCAGCTGCAGGCGGCGACTGTCCATGGGAGTCCACGTCCTCGCGGCAACCACTGGGAGGCTGAAAGATTTTGTCGAGATGGACAACACCTTCGAGGAGTTGCGCTTCTCGATGGTGGACGCAACCAGGCTCACGTATGTTATGGGCCGTCAGCCAGGCGGGCTGTGCCTGGATTAAAACCGAGCACGACGCGGCCGGTTTCTACAGCGACCTGATGTGTTCGGCCAACTTCTCGGAGGCCATCCAGATACTGGAACGGTGCTTTCTGTGCATTTAGTGTACACTTTAGATTTGCAGTTTGGCAGCGATGCACTGCACGTTATTCGTTATTGTTTCTTGAGGAATAAAAAGTTTCCTCGTTGCAGTTTGTGTGATTCTTGCCGCCCATAGCATTTCGACTTAGTGACGAACGCACTTGTCGGAGTTTCTCATAGTGAAACATGCACTAGTATGTCAGCTTTGAGGTGTCAGCGCTGGAGTTGCCAACAACCGCCATCGGCGCGACACGCACTAAGCAGCGGAAGCTCTCTATTCTCTCTAGCCTAGACAAGCTATTCACTTCTGCTCGTTCCGCCACCTTTTGACAGTCTTGCAATTTGGTAATTGGCTGAGGTTTTTGCGTCGCCACTAGTGTCACTCCGCAGCTCCTAGATATGCGATGTTCTTTAAGCCGACCTAAGCTAAACATTAAAAAAATCAGCCGACGATTACGCTTCTCGGTAATGTGATTTTTGAGAGAAGCTGCTGTGGTACTCGGACTGTAGGTGACCGAATACGGAACACCAGTGCCGAGGTGCCTCTGGTTTCTGACTTGGGCAGCTTCACTCAGCTTTCCGCCGCCGATGGGCCTCGCCCCGGATTATTGTGAGTGCAAGGCGTTCGCTTGCTGCTCCATGTTTCTTTTAAAGTTGTGTATCGGCGCGAGTGAGGTGTTTCTGGGTTTCCGAGCGTGTTTGTGCAGGGTTTATGAGAAAGAGCCGCCAAGTGTTGCGGCTCGACATCTGTCTTGCTGCGCTCTTGCATTTACCCACTTAGTGACGGCTTCTGGGTTTATAAAGAGCTTTGTTCCTAGATGTCTTCATAGCATTTCTCACTGTTTAGCTCCAGGTCTCTATAACAAAACTAAGGCACCTCAACATTGACTACTTGGTTTTCTACAGGATCATGGGCTTCCTTTTTAACTACACAGCATATGACTGCTAATGCAACCAACTCTCATGGTTTTCCAACCCGTTCAGGCATGAGTCAAGAATGTGCCTTAGCATGTTTTTTGTATCTAACCTGCATTAGCAGTTGATTTAGTGTTGTTTCTAGTTCTACCAATTTTTGCTGCTAATTGTTCTGATAGTTCTGACATTGCATAACTTCGGACTGAATTGAACAACTCTGTGTAATGCTTTCTCTAGAGTGTGAAGCTTTACTTTTTAAAATTGAGCATTTCTCATAACCGTGCACCCTGTCGCTATTATTTTTAAAAAATTGTCACCTTGACTTCTCCCTAGCATATAAGTACTTTGGCATAGATATTGCAATCTTTCACGAAAATTCGTGGAAGTCTAATATTGACCTTTAGGAGAGCGAGTTGTATATATGTTTGTGCTCCGAAATAAAGATTCAGTTGATAGTCAGCGCCCGTCCCTGTGCTTCCATGTTTGACTTCTGTCCTGTTCTTAGCGCTGTTCCTACACCATCTAATATTGACTACCTGACATTAAAATCTAGTTGCATGCTGATGCATTTATTACACAATTTTTCCAGTGAAATTGAAAAAGCCTACCTGTCTTGCTTAATCTGCGATATCCTTGTTCTATGTGGGCTATGGCTGGCCTCCTTATAAATTCCCTCGAGAATGTGCACACTTGCTCAATGCTTTTCATCCTGTCTGCTTAGCATACTGCAAACATCATAGACATGAAAAAAACCAAATATCCCCCCTCACTCTTTGCCATAAGGCGTCTTCTGTCTTTTTCAAAAGTCCACAACTGGCTCTGATCGCACTTTGTCACACCTCCTACTCCATGTCTGCATGCACTAACCACCTTCATGAAGTCAGCATACGTCACCCAATATGGTGATATACGCATGCTCATTCGTGTTGAAAGCATGCTGTGATTGGCACCACTGTCTCGCTGCAGTATTTTTGGATACAGCTTAAGAACGAAGCGACAGATGTCCCTCCATCCAAAGGCGGGGATTGACTATTATGACACAGTGGTTAACCCCCTTTCATCTACGGCGTCACACTAGCTGGTGCAAAAAAAGTAGCACCCATCTGATGAGAATCTGTTGACGCCAGTGGATGGAGGGCCTGCTTTGAGAAGGCATTTTCCACTTCATTCCTGAGTTTTATCCGAATGCAGCCACGAGCCAACATTAATCACTATTGCTCAGCACCTTCTAACTTCTTTTAATTTCATTGCAAAAGTATGGTTGCATATATGTACTTGAAATATTTGGTTGTCGTCCTTGTGTTTGTTTGCTGAGGCTTGGGTTTCTTTTTTCATGTGAAGCATTCAGGCTATTACATGCGATCTTTGTACTCTAAAACCCCTGTCTGCATTTAGTCTTACCTCTGGTAAGGATAAAGGTTATGGTGGATGCACGTTAGTGCACGTTTTTTTGTCCATATTTCCTGATGCGTCATCACTGCTGTTCAACACAATGCATTGTTATATTCACAGTCCTCCGATGACCAGGAGTAAAACAATGGACAGCAACAGACGCTGGTGATTATGGCTACTGGGAAATAAAATATGGCTGAGGGCAAAACAAGTGATTGTATTCCGTGATGTCCTTCCGTACTCGAAGCCTGTGCCTGTGCATATTCCTTGTCTGTGTACTGCCTCGAGGTGGAATGTTCTGAAGAAACGAGAACTGCGGATGTTCGATTAACCTTGTTTATTTTATGCGCTGTACCGCTTACAAGAACAGAATGAGTATGATGAAAGATAACAAAGTCACAGAGAGCGCAAACTAATGACTTCACTACGCATGAATGTTCTGTTTTGCACGAACTGGAAATGACATTTCAGGTAACATGCATGCCAAACCAAAAAAATGACACTTCTTTGTGACTTCTTTTTGTAATTGCATTGATCAGAGCCCAGTGTGTAATGTTCTCTTTATGCACCTGTTATTTGAAATGTTATTCGCAGATCATGTGCAAAATATGAAATTTTCCTGTGTAATGAGCAAATGTTGGTTTTTGCTTTGTATCTCTCTGTCGTATCCTCCATCATATTTGTTTTTTTTTTGTAAGCTGTACAGCGCACAAAATAAATGGCACAGCATCCGGCCCCCAGCCTGAAAATAGATTGGCTGAATATCTGGTGAACATTCTGTCAATGTCTAGTAATCGTAACATCTGGTCATAAGATGAGCATTATATGGACGTCCACTATGATCAAAATGAAGGTTGTATGGGGTTCATATGGACGTAATATGAGCATTTGTGAACATTATATGGACATCTAATGTCTTGTGGAGGATTTTATATGAATATCCACTTGATATAACTTGGTTGGCTGAGGATCTGCTTCACCCGATCGAAACATCTCTCGCAATGCTCCGCAGCAAGATTGTAACAGACGCGCGCTTCGCAAAGTTCTAAGAACATTAGATATGAGGGTTGTGCCCCTTGCGGGGCAGCGACTCCCCAGGCATGTTAGAGCGACGTCTCAGCTCCATCCATTGAGCACCATATGCAGTCCTCCTTTGCCGCGGGTCACCTGGCTGCAGTTGAGAGCTCAGGTAATTCCGGACTTCCTCCTGTCCTTATTTTATTTCATGTATTATTTTCGCTTTTTGCTAGTCTGAAGTAGTTCATTTCTTTCCATTCGCAACAGTACGATATATACCACCATGCATCATGCAGTGTAAATACTTATTTTGCGGCATTTATAGCCAATTCAAGCACTTGCTGCAATATGGATGTTTCGAGCGCGTTTCTTTTGTTGTAAACCGCGCAACAGTTACTGGTTATGCAGCAGACAAAAGGTCCTAACGGCATGATAGAACGGGACGCACAGCACGCTTTTAGATTTCGAAATCGAAACTGATGATTCTATTTCAGTAATATGTGGAAGCCAGCTTAGACTTTATAAGCATTTGCTGCACGCTGAGACATCCCAAAACGTTTTTTTTTTTTGCTGTTAGCGAATTAAAATTTCTTGCTCAAATACCGAAAAATAGATTAAACAGCATGATCGGGCGCCGCGCATAACAGTCTCCCAGCCATTGAAACCAAAATTGAGGGTCATCTTTTAGCGCCGCCTAGCGGCCAGTCTGCGCAATGTATAGGCAATTTCGGGGCCCATTGAAATTGAGGAGACGCTTCAGGCATGTTCTTCAGGAGGCATTGCTGCAGCACTCACTTTACCACAGCCACCATCACAGTCTCGCATTCGATCCTCTCGGCGCTCCAATTCTGAGTCACCAGCTTGGTAACAGTAGTCACTCTCGCTCAATACTCAACAAGTTCACGATAGCTTTCGCTGTTAACCAGAGGAGTTGATAATAAAACTCCGCGTAGCTGTTACTCCGCCTTGTTAGTATTTGTTTACCAGATTAGAGTGAACTAGGAGATAGAGTGTGCCAAACGAAAGCCGAAAAGTGAGGAAAAAGAAGGGTAATTTCCGCTAGGAAATCGCTGCGAACGTTATCCTTCCCTAGGTGCCTTTTTAGAGGCGGTAGAACTCGCACGCTGCGTAGCGTAGAGGTTAGTGAACTCGCTTCACACGCGGAAGACTAGGGTTGGTTTCCCGCTGAACGAACAATTTTTTTTATTTTTATTTGAATTTAAATCACAGTTTGTTTTCGTGCACACAAGCCGTGGTAGGAAAAAAAAAAAGTCAACCGAAACCGAAACTGAAGTTTGTGCAGCGTCGTCTGGTTGCTGCCATGGGCTTCAGGGCTGGAATCTCCGTTCCACGCAGCGCCAATTTTGAATGCACGATTAGAACACACCCGACGTTACTCTCCAAGCTCCGATGTGTGCTTTCAGCGGATGAGTAAGAGAAACACGCCCTTCAAACAGTGCTGGGAATTGTTTCGTTCAGCTTGACGTCTGCGAGCTGCACAGAGTGCATCACGCAGACGTGCGGTGTCACTGAACGAAGTTTTCCACTGCGAGGTGACTGTAGTGTTTTCTTTAAGCTTGTGAAAGGCGGAAAGTAAAGCACAACTGGATCAGCTCAGACTTGGCGGCGGCACACTGCACGCAGTGCAGAGAACGTTGCATTGTCAAGGGTCGTACAGCCACCGGTTAGACATATGTCAGCCGATGGATGAACGAGCTGCATGATTGCGAAGCATGGACGGCTAGGTCATCAACGAAATGGGCACTCTTCGTTCTATTCACTGTGGAAGTATGAGTTAACTCACAAGTGCAATCAAGCCGCTTTATGCCGAACTGCAGTGTAGCGTATGCAACAAGGATAGCTTAATTTATTCAAAAACATGTGCGCAGTTATACACTTAACTGCACGAAGAAAAATATTGCAGTAATGAAGAAATAAGAGCACCTTCGCACATCAGGCTACAATGAGAGTGCATACATGTGTGCAGCAGAAATGGAAGAAAACGCGGCTAAAGTAGATATTCTTCATTATTTTCAACTCGAGAATGTTGTACATAAATATTCTTTATTTCCTTTCAGTGTACAGTCAATAGGAGGCAAGGAAAAAGGCTATTTTAATTCGGCTTGAGCCCCCCAAACTCCACAACTTCACCTTCAAAGGGGGAAGGAACAAAATTGCTGCGTTTCGTATTTTCTCATACATTGGTAACTATAGATAACTACGTGGTAATCATCTAGGTACCGGGTGAACAGACTATGATTTTGCGATCACGAAGACATACAGAAACTGCAATAGCTGTTTGTTCAGTCGCTCGCATTCCGGCTCATCGGGAAGGCTAGTATGGTTAAGAGGCACAGGTTAATAAAACCGCAAAGAAGTCATTGCAAGTCTTTGTACATGTTACGTGAGCACTAAATTTACTTTTCCTGTTTAACAAGCTCAAAGAAAGCACACTACAATCACCTCGGCAGTGACGGTGCCAAAAGTAGGCGAGTGGTGGCGGCCGCCACACCACAAATTTACTTGACCACATTGCAAATTTGCCTACCGTTTCAGGAGGAATGTAATTGGAAGAAAAGGGGCACATGTACAACCTTCACTTACCATGTGACACCACTTTTGTGATTACGATGTGGCCTTTATGACTAAAAAGAAGGGATTCACCTGCATTAGTGATATAGATGTAGCTCTGCGACATAATGAATTTGCTATCTTGAAACGTTCTTATGAATATGTCGCTGTGCCGCCAAGATTTCTTTCTTCCTTTCCGGCGTCCGACGCCCAATTCTGGGTGGGACTGTTGCTGTGGCTTTTATTATTTTGTTTGTTTTTGTTGTTTTATTTTGGTTTTGTTCTTTTACGTTTCAGGTTTTGACTGCTTTTGCGTACGTCGAATTCATGGCACTGCTTTTGCTGCGATTGAGTGACACTGCTATTGCTAAGATTTTGTTTGGTTTATCTTTCTATTATAACCTAGTGCTTTGTGTAATCTTTACATAAGCCAGGGCTTTAAGCGAATCGTAGATAAGCCTTCTGCGCTTTGTTTTTAATCTTGTAATTTGCATATTACTTGTTACTGGGTTGTGAGCGATAGAGCGGTGGCATACGGTAAATGTGGGTTATAAATGTGCCCCTTTTCTTCCAATAAACAGTTGGTAGTGTGAGCATGTGTCGTCTTTTTCTTCCTTGCGTTGTCTTCATTGCGACGCTGTTTTTTCAGTCGTGCACCAACTCGCCCCGCAGGCCGTTATTCTAAAGTGAAAGTGCACGTCTGCATGACGCACACTGTGCAGCTCGCAGACGTCAAGCTGAACGAAACAGTTCCCAGCACTGTTTGAAGGGCATGCTTGTCTGACTCATCTGCTAAATGCACGATAGGAGCTTGGAGTGTAACGTCGGGTGTGCTCTAAACGCCCATTCGTATTGGCGCTGCAGATGGCACGGAGGTTCGGGCCATTATATTTCGACGGCAGGAGCAAAACGGCGCTGCACAAACTTCAGTTTTGTTTTCGTTTTACTTTTTCTTGCTACCACGGTTTGTTTGCACGGGAACAAACTGTGATTTAAATTAAAATAAAAATCAAATTCTTCATTCAACAGGAATCGAACCCTACTCTTCCGCGTGGGAGGCGAGTTCACTAATCACTACGCGACACAGCGCGCGGGTTCTGCCCCCAAACTACCACTTTGTTAAGATTGTGGTCATGATGGGTTTCTTTATTTGGCGGCACTCTCTGCACTAGTTCTGTGAAGTTGCGGTGGTGCCAGCAGCGTGCAGCGTCAGTTCAGGCAGTTCAAATGCAGCTTGGCACTGGCCGCTTCCAAAACGAATGGTCGAGTGCAGGCCCGATTGTCTGATAGTCTTGCTGTCATCACGAAATTGCAGCCAACTGCACGCCGCTGACAATAACAGCCACCAAAATCCTGGAACTCTTGCAAAAATTTTCAAGCAGAAAATCGCAATGAAGTTTCACCATCAACCTGCTCTAAGAAATCGTCATTTCACAGAAAAAAAAAGTTTTATGTATACACACAGGCGACTTATGAATTAGCGCTGAAATGCTGCCCATGCGACTCGACTTGACCACTTAAGCTTTCATTATGACCCCTCAGTCACTCACTTCCTCCATGTGTAGGTCGAAGAAGCAGAGAAGGTATGGCACGAGGTACTTAATGAAATGATGGCAGTTATTTGCTGAAATGTTATGGTTTATGGGGGGAGGGGAGGGGTTTAATGTCCCAAAGCAACTCGGGATATGAGGGACGCCGTAGTGAAGGGTTCCGGAAACTTTGACCACCTGGGGTTCTTTAAGGGAGCATAGACACCTAACTTTTGGGTGCGTGTTTTCTTCTTTTTAATGTAATCACATCACTGCTGTGGCTCAGTGGTTGTGACGTTCGGCTGCTGACCCGAAAAAGGTGGGTTCGATCCCGGCCGCGGGTGTCGAATTTCGATGAAGGCGAAATTCTAGAGTCCCGTGTACTGTGCGATGTCAGTGCACGTTAAAGAACCCCAGGTGAGCGAAATTTCCGGAGCCCTTCACTACGGTGTCCCTCATAGCCTTAGTCGCTTCGGGACGTTAAACCCCTATAAACCAAACCAATCTTTTTTGTAATGAGGCGTAAGAAATTATTATACACTGATTACCACGTGGTATGCTCCTATGGCTGCTAAATAATTGATAACTGAATTTATTTCTCGCGCTGTTTAAGTATCAGTTTCAACAGCTGAATGATGACTATGACCTCAAAGAGAGGTTGTAGTTCATGTGAGGTGTGAAACACTCCAATATAATTGGTGCTTCTACATTTGTTGTCATCCCTTCTCTTGAGTAAGGCTGGCTTCATCACTGCAGTAAATTAAAATGATAAACCAGCAATTATATCAAATTTTTTCTGTGCCTTTGATGACCTAAAACCTCTCTTTGACGTCACAGCTCTCATTCGGCTGTTGAAACCTGAACAGTATGACAGAAACATTCGATTATAAATTATTTAGCGGTCGTAGGCGAATACCAAATGGTGATTCATGCATAGTAGTGTCTTCTGTATCATTATAAAGAAGAAAATATGCCACCAAAATTAGGTCTCTATGCCCCTTTAACGTGCGCTGACATCGCACAGTACACGGGCCCCTAGAATTTCGCCTCCATCGAAATTCGACCGCCGCGGCTGGGATCGAACCCGCGTCTTTCGGGCCAGCAGCCGAGAGCCGTACCCATTCAGCCACCGCGGGGGCTGATTATGATTATGTGACTATTTCCTTTGCATTGGGTGGGCGACAGTTTTTTGACCTAGCCATTACGTATAAAGAGGAAACAAAAAGGAAACGTGGAAATATTCACTATTAAGAGAACTGCTTTCACCTACAGACCCCAAATGAACAAAGCCTGCCTGTATAGTGAACAAAGCAACTAGGCTGTCACGGATCTAGCAAATTATAATTTTGAAAGTGGACCCGCTGCGGTGAAACTGGCAAAGTTTGTGCTCCTAGACACAAGCAGTGGAGAGAGGTGAGAAGCCACAGACAAATGTATGTAGGACAGGTAGCTGAAGGAGGAAGTAGTTCCCATAATTAAAGAATACGTAAAAAGACAAGGACGAGACATGTTTATGTTCTTCTTTCTATGTTTGTCCTTTTGTTTTCACAAGTTAGGAGTAGATCTTTGTTGTAGATTCAGTTTTTGAGGAAAATGGTGAGGGGTTGTTCTTCATCTTGAGACATGCAGCCGAAAAGACAGCACAGGAGTGACTCACACAACATTAGTGTTTGCGTTTTGTTGCTACTGTTCTGTGTACTTGCACCCCTTGCCCCCAAATGAGGCATTGGCATGATCTTGCATGGTGCTATGCTGGCAAAGGATGTGTGCTGCATGCATATGAGTGTGTGGCGTTCTGATTCAAGCACCAACACACGGCTTCTAGTGCAGTAGGGATTATGGGAGGAAAAAAAGCCTCAAGGATGTAGATGAATAGTTTAGCTCTTCAGTTTGCCTTTTCTGAAAAATTCTGTGGCAGGAGGTTTTAATACATGTCAGCCCACCGCTCATGTAATACTCCCTTGTGGCCTTTGAGGTACAAATAAATAAAAAAGTTATGCCCTTTCAAACAGTATAATTTGCAGCTTTGGTGCAAGATTTTCGGTGGCCCCTTCAGGGAGTGTTTGCCCAGAGCTTGTAGTGATTGCTTAATGGCACTTTGTCCCAAGAACTAGACAGTTAACCAATTGCCCTTGTGTCTCTTGATGAGAAAATCTGAGAGGTCAAAATGACAATTTCCCATAGCTGTGAACAGAAATGATCTGGATGTATTGCCGCAGAGAACGGAGGACATCTACTTGACAGTGGTAAGAATTTGGGTTGGTTAGAGCATAGATGGCTTAACATCATCTTCTATATCTTAATAGATGTGGAGTTGTTGACATGTGTAATTAAAAATTTGTTTCGGTGTGTGCTGCTGGTGAGCTGTCAACTCGGGCATGACAAAGTTGTAAGCTCAACCAGAAGTATCTGTGCTGTTTGAGCTCACGGCAAGAGCTTTAATCGAGGCCACTGCCCTACGTCCTTGTTGTACATTTGGCTTTCGTGGTGCTCCAACTTCCTCCTTTCCTCACCTCTGTTAGGAATGTCGCCATTGAGCTGAGCGGAAGTGAAGTGGTGTAATTAGAGCAGTGGAATGGCCGTAAAGTCCATCCGAACTGCCCTGCGTAAGGCTTGTTTCCTGGTTTGGGCCCGCTGTCAGAACTGAGGTGAGTTATGAGTGGGCCACCGTGGGAAAAGACAGTAGAGCAGCTGAAAACATGCCACGAACGGTGGAGAGCTGCAGTTTGGAGGCAACCTTTGCTGCCTGTGTTGCCATTGTGGTCAAAGTTATCTGTGAGACCATCCAGGGCAGCACCTGTTCTGAACGCATCGCATAGCAATAGATCAGAACTTCAATTTTATAGTTGGCTCATGGGCCTTAAGGCAGGCAGGCAGGCAGGCAGGCAGGCAGGCAGGCAGGCAGGCAGGCAGGCAGGCAGGCAGGCAGGCAGGCAGGCAGGCAGGCAGGCAGGCAGGCAGGCAGGCAGGCAGGCAGGCAGGCAGGCAGGCAGGCAGGCAGGCAGGCAGGCAGGCAGGCAGGCAGGCAGGCAGGCAGGCAGGCAGGCAGGCAGGCAGGCAGGCAGGCAGGCAGGCAGGCAGGCAGGCAGGCAGGCAGGCAGGCAGGCAGGCAGGCAGGCAGGCAGGCAGGCAGGCAGGCAGGCAGGCAGGCAGGCAGGCAGGCAGGCAGGCAGGCAGGCAGGCAGGCAGGCAGGCAGGCAGGCAGGCAGGCAGGCAGGCAGGCAGGCAGGCAGGCAGGCAGGCAGGCAGGCAGGCAGGCAGGCAGGCAGGCAGGCAGGCAGGCAGGCAGGCAGGCAGGCAGGCAGGCAGGCAGGCAGGCAGGCAGGCAGGCAGGCAGGCAGGCAGGCAGGCAGGCAGGCAGGCAGGCAGGCAGGCAGGCAGGCAGGCAGGCAGGCAGGCAGGCAGGCAGGCAGGCAGGCAGGCAGGCAGGCAGGCAGGCAGGCAGGCAGGCAGGCAGGCAGGCAGGCAGGCAGGCAGGCAGGCAGGCAGGCAGGCAGGCAGGCAGGCAGGCAGGCAGGCAGGCAGGCAGGCAGGCAGGCAGGCAGGCAGGCAGGCAGGCAGGCAGGCAGGCAGGCAGGCAGGCAGGCAGGCAGGCAGGCAGGCAGGCAGGCAGGCAGGCAGGCAGGCAGGCAGGCAGGCAGGCAGGCAGGCAGGCAGGCAGGCAGGCAGGCAGGCAGGCAGGCAGGCAGGCAGGCAGGCAGGCAGGCAGGCAGGCAGGCAGGCAGGCAGGCAGGCAGGCAGGCAGGCAGGCAGGCAGGCAGGCAGGCAGGCAGGCAGGCAGGCAGGCAGGCAGGCAGGCAGGCAGGCAGGCAGGCAGGCAGGCAGGCAGGCAGGCAGGCAGGCAGGCAGGCAGGCAGGCAGGCAGGCAGGCAGGCAGGCAGGCAGGCAGGCAGGCAGGCAGGCAGGCAGGCAGGCAGGCAGGCAGGCAGGCAGGCAGGCAGGCAGGCAGGCAGGCAGGCAGGCAGGCAGGCAGGCAGGCAGGCAGGCAGGCAGGCAGGCAGGCAGGCAGGCAGGCAGGCAGGCAGGCAGGCAGGCAGGCAGGCAGGCAGGCAGGCAGGCAGGCAGGCAGGCAGGCAGGCAGGCAGGCAGGCAGGCAGGCAGGCAGGCAGGCAGGCAGGCAGGCAGGCAGGCAGGCAGGCAGGCAGGCAGGCAGGCAGGCAGGCAGGCAGGCAGGCAGGCAGGCAGGCAGGCAGGCAGGCAGGCAGGCAGGCAGGCAGGCAGGCAAAGCGGGGAATGGCCACTTTCGAGTTGGTCGTGCGAAGCTGTTATCAGTTCACAAGTGCATCAAATTATTTAATGCGACACTCCGCACGTGTAGGTATTAAGATAAGAATATACCTTACAAGGTAGCCAACGTGCCTGCGTCGGTGCTCTTGCTGCCTACATCAGTCTCTTTTTGCCACTATAAGGGCGCAGGTGAAATAATTATGTATTTCTTTATTCCACCACAGTTGCCTTCAAGCAGAAAACTCCGAGCACAAGACAAAAGCTGACAAAAAAAGAAGCAAGAACAATAAAAAAATACGGGTCCGCGCTGCAGGGCTTGTGAAATGTTTGTGGACGTTTCTATTTAAAAATTGCTATGGGCGCTCGGTTTCAGTGACCTGGCCGCTTTGGAAGGAGCGGCCGAAAGTGTGCTTCTTACCATGTCGAAGGGACGATTTGGAATAAGTGCACCGGTTCATGGCCTAAAAATTCGGCAGAGAAGCTTAGGAGAATAAAAAGTATGAGAATGCGAAAGCATTACAGTGCATGAGTCGCATACGTTGCAGAAATGAAGTGCCGAGCCATTCTTCGTTACAAAATGATTATGAGTCATGAGTCATGGCTACGCCTCATGACTACACACGTTGTACAAACCCTATACACCTTGCATTACGTTACTCCTAAAGTGCTGATTCATGATACATTGTAGAATGAGTGAGTCAGGACTATGACTACAAGTTATGACTTTAATAGATCATGGTACGTTAAGTTTCATCATTGACGAATATACATGTTCGCTTATATTTGTTGTGACGTACAACGGAGCACAGCATCATCCGAATTTCGTGCCATAGGTGGCGGCGGATGGCAGAAGGCTTTTGTGCTAATAGGACATATAATGCTTTCACATCAAAATTAACAACGAATAATTTTATATCCCACGAAGAATGCTTCAGATCAGGCACTTTGGAACTTTTTTTCAAGTCGGGGGTAGGAACACTTCGAGCTTGTTTTGATATTTATTTATACAATCCATTTTTTATTTCAATGTATAGTAAATTTTCTTTAGTGATATTTTTTGTACTGTTAAGAGGTGTATTTGTTGTGTATCTTGTACCACGCTGTGTATTTCATGATGCTTCCAAACCAATTATCCCAACTGTAACGAAGTGCAACGTACTGCTTTTAAACTTAAGGTTCCTAAAATGTAGCAGTACACGGCTACCCTGGAAGCTTTCCGCGCCCAGCTTGCTGGCACGAGGCTTATACTTAAATGGCCCTCTGCAACACTTTGTATTTGAGAGCATAACGATTTTTTACTTTATAGCTGTAAAATGCGCTCATGAAGTTGTAAAAAAAATCTTCCTTTGGTAGAATGAATTTAGAACTTCATGCAAGGTCTTTAGTGTCGAGTTGTTTGCCGGCTATGCTTGCGTAAAAGTGGCCCACATACTGGCCACACTTCAATCACGCTCTTTGGTGGATGGCAGAGCCCTCTCAGTTTTATGCTGAATGAGTGTGCACGTGCCTGCTTTTGGCTCAGTCGTGAACAATGGTGCCATGCATGGTCACACCGCAGCTTCTGTTCAACCTGCCTTTTAATGGTGCTCTTGGTGAATGCTGCAATCTGCCTCCACTGTATATGTTTGGGCAGCTGGCTGTTTCGACTGTGCCTTCTGCTGAAGCAATGCGGGCAAAAAAGTCCTGCAGTATTTTGTTTTTGATCTTGAATACTGCATCCATCTTCATAGCATGTTTTCGTGCAGCTGGCAGAGCCAGGAATGCTTTCTCATCCAGCACTGAGGATAGGCAAATATACTAAGAAGTTGAGTTATTGACCCTGAATGCAAATTTTAGTATCATAATCTGTTTATATTGGTGGCCGTGCCAACAATTGCCTTTTATTCACAACTGCAAGAGCGACTCATAGAGGCCACAGACATGGAGAGGGCTGACAGTGCGTATAGTAGCATATGAGGGGAAGATTTATGAGGGGGTGCCGCCCCCTCACCCAAAGCCTGAAATTTTATGTAGGAACACCAGCCTGAACTCCTTTTTCTCAATGAAAGAGGTCCTAGAAATAAATGTATCAATTGGGGCTGCTCCACTTTAAGAAGCATCCATAAATACATCCTTGTAGCACTGAAACATATCATGATTCACATTAAGAGATCTAGTGTGGTGCATGATGTACATGACCTTAGCTTTTAAGGCTGCATATAGAAGTTTAGGAGTACTCGGTGGCTGCACTATAAGCTTCAGAGTGTTGTGCTTTAGTTCAATGCTATGTTTCAAGTTTCATGTGCAGAGTTGCAGCCGTACGCACCAATTTTCTCTACTTGGTGAAATGCTACCTTGTAATGTCACTGCCTAGTAGCACACTTTGCTAGTGATTCACAATACGTTCTTAAAGCCATTTTACTGCACGTAATGAACGCATCGAATTATTTTCCTTCAACTTAACCACAGGCATCATTGGAATTCAAAGCACATATGCATTCACAGTTCACAAGTACTTTTTACCACAAATAACACCATTAAAGGACATGGCGCAATAAATACGTGTGAGAAAAAGCCTCCAAATTCAGTTAGACGCCGTGAAAGCTCAGAGCAATAACGTTCACACAATACACGAAGGTGGCAAATGAAATCCAGAAAGTATTTGGAAATCGAGAAATAATCGTTTTCACAAAGTTCAAAAATGCTTCGCCTTTTTAGCACCTCTTGACCATGACCTCAGCCGGAAAAGCAATTACACAACCTTCTACAGGAAACGGACATAGAAATAGCGCGAGACCAAGAATACAGACTTGACCTCGATTTGAACTAATACACTTGCGCCCGGCACGTCTCAAAGGCCAACAGCTAGCTAGACGCTTAAAAATTTTTACACTTCAAACGGGCATGCAGCAAAGTTTCTAAATACTTAGAGCAAAGTGAGCTCAGCTGATTCCTTTACAGTATCGCTCTCCGCCCACGTCATGTCCATACCCCCCCCCCCCCCCCCACAGGCGCAATCGCCGAAAAAAAAAAGGCAGTTGTATTACAACCAACACCAGTTGCAATCGCCGGAGAGTTGCAAGAACACGCATAACTAGCAACGAGGTTTCACTGCTGATCGAAACGGGAACGCGAATAACACACGGCACGCACAATACACGAAACGATCGGGCAATACGCCGACGACCGACCGCTCTGTAGCGTACGTCTTGTTGGATAACTGGTGAGCGAGCAGCGCGAACGCCCTCAGTGAACAGCGGCGGTCTCCCGACGGCTCCGGGCAGAGTCGCAGTAGACGAAAAGTCCTTGCTGTCATTGCCGCTGAGCGCGTTCAAATCCGCGCACGCACAAGTGTTTTACATTGAATTCTACCTTGAGCTATGAGTGAACGGCCTCAACGTCAGCCTGTGAGCCCCACCAAATACAAAACGCCTACCTCGCACCTCAAATGGTACGCCGCGGCCCGCTGCTACCGCCTGGTTTGTAAACAGCAACTACGACGCAGTTGCTAAGATGCACCCGGACAAACAGTCCTCCCGATCGAGAAAAACCACGTGATTTCCTCCACACTTGATGATGATGCTAGGTTTTTATGGCGCAACGGCACCTAAGGCCAAAGAGGGCCGAGCACGAGGTTTGGCTCTCTCTGGCTTTGGCCTCCACACTTGCTCTGACTTTTCTCCCAGGGTGTTTAGGGGCAGGAATGGGGAAGGAAAAAGCTTTCCTTCCTCTACGGGGCAGGGCCTCTCCTGAGGTTTTCTTCCTAGATGGACCAGGACGATAGCGAAGAGAACGTGAGGTAAAGTGTGGAGAAGGAGGGAACGACGTAAGCGTGAGAGTAGAGAACAGCGCGCCAGTCGTTCCCTCGAGGTGCGGCCAATCGGCGCCGGAACGCTTTGCAAAGCTGCTGCAAGTCAAAACCCGGAGCCGCCTCCGTTCAGCACTGCGTGTTTCGTATACGGTCACCTACGGCACCAGTACCGCAGCAGGTTCTCTCAAAAATCACATTACCGAGAAGCGTAATCGTCGGCTGATTTTTTTATTGTTTAGCATAGGTAGGCCTATATATACCGCATATCTAAGAGCTGTGGAGTGACACAGATGGCAAACGCAAAAAACTCAGGCAGTTGGCGAATTGCAAAACTTTCAAAAGGTGGCGAAACGAGCTAAAGTGAATAGCTTGTCTAGGCTAGAGAGAATAGAGAGCTTCCGCTGCTTAGTGCGTGTCGCGCCGATGGCGGTTGTTGGCAACTCCAACGCTGACGGCTCTGACCTGATAAGCTTGTCGATGGTTCACTTTAAGAAAACACAACAAGCATGCGTTCGTCACTAAGTCGAAATGCTTAGGCCGGACAGGGAGAAGACAAACTGCAATAAGGAAAATTTTTATTCCACAAAAAAAAAAAATTGTGAACAACGTTGCAGTGCGTCGGTGCCAAAATGACAATATAAAGTGTCAACTAAATGCACAAAAAGCATCGTTCCAGCATCTGGATGGCCTCCGGGAAGTTAGCCGAAAACAACAGGTCACTGCGGAAACCCGCCATGTCACGCTGGGATTTAATCCACGCACAGCACGTCTTGCTAACGGCCCATGTTAGACGTGAGCCTGGTTGCGCCCACCATCGAGAAGCGCAACTTGCCGAAGGTGTTGCCCTTCTCGACAAAATCTTTCAGCCTCCCGGTGGTGGCTGCGAGCACGTGGACTCCCAGGCACAGTCGGCGCCTGCAGCTGCTACTACTGATCCACTGGCGTGCACCGCAGACGGCAGCTGCATTCGGGATGGAGTCGAGGGCCCACTTGTGCACGCACAGCACTCTCGAGAGGGGCGTCGGAGATGGAATTAGGGGTGGAAAAACATGCACCCACTTGTTCGCTCGGCTCTTGAAGTTGTGGCCTACCAGGGTACGCAGTGCCTGGTGCGCGTGTGGCGACGCTGTGCCGGACCCTCTCTTGGCACCAGCCATGGAGTCTCCGCTGCCGAAAGCTGTCTTGACTTCTGCGATCCAGACGGCCATGGACGTGTCGAACAAAGTTCGCAGTAGGTTTGGTCGCAGCTTACCCCGTGTCAGCAAGAATACTGTAGTCCTTGCAATGACGATGCTCGCAGAGATGCCACAGCCGGCCACGTCAGCTAGCAGCGATCGCACTATTTCTGCCGACCTGTGGGCACATCACGTGCGCCGGAAGCGTTTGCATTATATCAAGGACCTTTCAGGCAAGAAAAGCAGGACCATTTATTTTGTTTCTAGTTGTTTATTAAAACATGACTATAATTACTTTCTTTACGTTGCCGTGCTTCTAGGAAGAATGCGTGCTGGTACATTCTGTCTTCTTTCAGGATTTTTTCACTAGGCAGTTCGGTTTCTAGAGACTGGACCCATGGTTGGTGGCGCCCACGCGCGATGAGAATACCTCCAAAGATACGGCTACCGTTTTCACAGCGTGTGTGTCGATGCAAGTAAGTCGGATGATTCGATTTCCTCCTTGGGACTCTTCAGCATCTAAAGTTCTCCTCTTTTCGTTACTCTGCTCTGCGCAAATAATATTAGGTACAATTAAAAAACGTTATCATCGTCGTGATTATTGCGTTGCCACATTTCATCGTTTCTTTACAAATGATTAGAGAGAGAGAGAGAGAAAGCTTTTATTTATGGGATTAATTTTTGTGTTAAAAAGGCGGAAAGCTTGTGATAATCGGCGCAAATTTGCGAATCACATATTGGCCATGTGGGCGTGGAATGAGTGGAATAGGTTTGCAAACATTTTGATTAACAATCTGTCGTGTAGTAAAGTTCTAGTAGTATAGTACAGTGTAGTATAGCGTAACATAGTCGTATAGTTTCATGCTTTTAAGCAAGACATCACGAACACTTGCACCCTCTTAGCTTGAAAACTGTAATCGTTAATCAGAATAAAAGCCACTTGGCCAACCTCCACTGACACTGTCTCCTTCTCCAAACGTGCGATATGGATATGCTTTTCGAGCATACTGCCTTTGATTCCACAGACTTGCTGCAGCGCTAATAAATTTAATGCCACAAGTTGCGGACCAGGCCAAAGAACCTTTGCAAATAACTTGTAATCCACGTTGCATAACGACGTCGGAGGATACCCTTTAACAGTTTTGCTTATATAAAGGCACTCAGGAACACAAAAACATTAGGAAAAGCAAATGACTACACTTTCCTTTACGTGCCGATATCAAAACATCTTCAGGCATACGATTTCGTGGAGCACTATCCACCTGGAGCTCTGCTGTAGAAGAAAGTAACACGAGGCGCGAGGCGAGACCAAACTGGTCGTTTCCAGACCTCCGCGCATGCAGGCACGAATCTGAGAGAGGGCCCGAGCCCCGAAATCTAACTCATCCTCCCTCGCTCCTCCGATATGATACAAGCAATAAGCTTGGGCCCCCCTCTAAAACAATTCCTGGCTACGCGCCAGCCTCCGCAGCTAGGTTTTGACAGCGTGAGAACACCGCACTCGGAAAGCCTTAACCCCGTGCTCGTACTTACTTGCCACTCCAGCACCACGAAGGGCGGCGAGCGGTGGAAGGAGCGCCTAAGGCGCCTGCGTCATCATTCGAGCAGTTCCGATAGTTGACGGCAAAAGTTCTGCATGTGCTCAACATCTTCTGCACTATGCCGTATGTCCGCCCGTTCAGTTGCCATACTTGCGTTTTCTACTGCTGGCGTTCGTTCTGTCCTTATGTGGGGTACGCAGAGCCCAAGGGCAGTGAGAGATCTTATGCGTAGTCTCGCCTTTTAGAGCGCATCTTCTAAGCAAAAGTTTCTGCGTTCAGCGGTGTGCCTCGGCGTAACGAGCAAACGAGCGCTTCAGAGGATAAAAGAGAGAGAACGCAGGGCGCAGCGGAGGACGAAAGACTGCAATTGCGAAAAGAGTGTGAGGAGGAAAGAGGAGGAGGAGGGAATGGTCACTGGGTGTAGAGAAGAGAAGTGCGTGCCGCCGTCTGCTCGCCGATGACGTGATCAATAAGATCCGCAGATAGCGCCACTATCAGACGGTTGGCAACTATGGAGCTTGTGCTGAGTGCTACCCCTGGTCGACGCGAACTTGTCGCGAGGAGGAGAGCGGAAAGAGAGGGAACGGCGGCAGCGTGAAGAGTAAGCAAGAGCGCGCTAGAGTACCGCGTCTTCCGCATAGGGTCACCTACAATACCAGTACCGCAGCAGCTGCGCTTACAAAAATCATATTTTCGAGAAGCGTAATCGTTGGCTAATTCCGCATAAAGGTCAGCATAGGTGCGCATAAAAATTCCTCATTTGAAACAGCCGCGGAGAGACACAGGTGGCGACGTGAAAACTTGCGCAGCTACCAAAATGAAAGACTCAAAACGTGGCGGGACGAGTTTAAATGAATAGCTCGCCTAGGCTTGATAAAATTCAGAGCTTACACCTGCCTAGTGCGTGTAGCGGCGATGGCGGTTTTTGGCAACTGCAACGCTGACACCTGAGACCTGATAAGCCAGGGCATGGTTCACTGTAAGGAACTCCAAAAAGTTTGCGTTCGTCACTAAGTCGAAATTCTAAATGGGCGGCCAGGGAGAGGAAACTGGAAAGAGGAAAATTTTTATTCCTCAAGAAACGCTTACGAAAATTGCTGTAGTTTGTCGCTGCCAAAATAAACATCTAAAGAGTCAACTAAAGGCACAAAAAGTTCCGTGCAAGCATCTGGATGGCATCCAGGAAGTTGGCCGAAAACATCAAGTCGCTGTGGAGACCGGCCGCATCGTCCTCGAATTTAATCCACGCACAGCACGTCTTGCTAAAGGCCCATACAAGACGTGAGCTTGGTTCTGCCCACCATCGAGAAGCACAACTTCCCGAAGGTGTTGCCCTTCTCGGCAAAACCTTTCAGCCTCCCGGTGGTGGCCGCGAGGACGTGGGCTTCCAGGGAGAGTCAGCGCCTGCAGCTGCAGCTGCTGCTACTGATATACCAACGTGCCACCGTAGACGTCAGCTGCATTCGGGATAAAGTCGAGGGCACATTTGTGCGCGTACTGCACTCTCGAGAGGGGCGTCGGAGATGGACTCAGTGGTCGAAGAACGTGCACCGACTTGTTCGTCCGCCTCTTGGAGTTCTGGCCTACCAGCGTACGCAGTGCCTGCTGCGTGCATGCCGACGCTGCGCCGGACCCTGTCTTGGCACCAGCCATGGAGTCTCTACGAGCGAGAGCTGCCTTAAGAGCTGCGGTTCAGGGGGGCATGGACACAGCGAAGTGAGCTCGCAGTAGATTTGGTCACAGCAGACTTCGCGTCATCAAGAATATTGTCGTCGTTGCAATGGCGATGTTCGCGGAGATGTCAGAGCCATCCACGTAAGCTGGGAGCGATCGCAATAGGGCTGCCGACTCCGGGGGCACTACACGTGCGCTGAAATTGTTTGTATTGTGACAAGCAGGGATGAGGCCTGAAATCCACGACCATTTATTTTATTGTTAATTATTCAATAAAGTGTGATTATAACCACTTGAAAGAAACTGCGGTCGAGCGTTCTTTGCCTTCTTTCGGCATTTTTCTTTCAGGCACTACGGTTTCTCGAGAGTGGACCCAGCGTTGGTGGTGCCCATGCGAGTTTAGAATTCCTGAAAAAGACGCAGTTATCGTCGAGTATGCGCGGGCAACATTTGTGTGGAAGTCAGAAGCCCAGGTGGTCATATTTCCTTCCTCGTGCGGTTCAGCGCAGCAATTATTGCATCTGAAGTTCTCTTTTCTCGACAGTGTTCGGCGAAAATTTTGCGTTAATTTCTTTTATAGTCATTTTAGCAGTGGATACCATTTTGGGTTCAAAAGCACCCGAAGCTCATGACGATATGCAGCAAAAATTGTGAATGGCACGTTGCAGGTATTGTGTTAAAAAGTTGCCATAAGAAGGGAAATGATCACCAGTGCGAGAGTCGTGCAAATTCAGAAACATTTCGGCAGGTCTGCAGCGGAGAATTTTCATTTGTAAAATATCCTTGAGCTTTTTTAACTTCGGAAGACAGTTTTATCATTACAGGCTCTTTCGGTATCGAGAACTATGTGTGCCTCCTGGAATACGGGCAAAGCTGTACGATAAAGTATGACACACTACTCCTGATTTTTTAAAAAGTTTTTTAAAGACACATCTGGTGCGAAACGACACTGTACGTCGTTGACTCATTCTGGGACCAAAGAGTGGTGCCGGATAGTTAATCCAATATTTTGCTCGTTTGTGGGACTCGTACAAGATGACCCTGACGAAGAGCGCAATGAGTGTACTCCCTCTCTTCGATTCACACAAAGAAGGTGTGCGCTTAGGTAGGTTAGTATGCGTGAATAAAGGAAGGTGAGAAAAGAAAAAAAGATGCTCAAATCACTGATTTGCAACTGGAGAATAATTGAAACCGACGCACATATCCGGATGATTTATGGCAGTCCCATGAACAGAGTGAAAAATGGGATTAGAAACCACGAACAGCTAGTTCCGCCTGTACTTCCGCCAGCATAAACAAACTAAAAACAAAACCTCAGTTTTTTTCAGTTGCCCACGAAACTATGCTTGCAGTCTTTATTGCGCGACGCTTGCGGTCCTGTCTTGCTTGCTCCTTGTCTTCTGTGTGCGTGTTTTTAATGCCGCTAATCTTGTCTGCATTATGAATAGCAACCAACTAGCCCAATCCACCGTGCTACTTGAAAGCGATGGCAGCAAAGTTTTTACCGATATAATTTATTTAGATTTCGCCAAGGCATTCGATCGCGTCCTTCACCAGCGTCTCTTTTCCAAACTCTCAGCTCTGTCACTTGACCCGCTTGTCTTATCCTGGATCCACTGTTTCTTAACCAACCGCTTGCAATTCACCATCATCGCCAGTCATGCATCTCAAACTACTAGAGTAATCTCCGGGGTTCCCCAAGGATCGGTTCTTGCTCCATTACTCTTTTTAATCTTCATCAACGATTTGCCATCTGGTATTTTATCATCTGTCCGTCTCTTTGCGGATGACTGCGTCATTTATCGCCGCATCAACAATAGCAGTGATCAGGAATTATTACAGGATGACCTAAGCCGAATTCAGAGGTGGTGTTCCGACTGGCTAATGCAGCTCAACGTTTCTAAATGTAAGTTCATGCACATCTCACGTAAACGTTCGATTCTTCATTTTTCGTACTCCCTGAACTCCATAGCGCTGTCTCAAACTAATTCATACCGGTACCTCGGCATCGAGATAACAACCAACCTAACCTGGGCTAATCACATCACGAAACTATGTGCTAGTGCCTCCAGATCACTCGGATTCATCAGGCGATCACTTTCCATGTCCACAGCAGCCACCAGACAACTAGCATATGAAACGTACATTCGAACTAAACTAGAATACGCCTCAACAATATGGAATCCTCACCAAGCCTACTTGATAGATTCACTCGAAGCCATCCAGAATCGGGCAGCACGCTTCATCACCTCACAGTATAAATCTCAGCTCAGCATCACAGCGTTGAAATCATCCCTCGGCATCAAGTCATTAGCCTTTCGCAGGAAAACTTCTATTCTTTGTTTTTTTCACAAACTGTACTTTAACTTTCCAGCACTTCGAGAAAACCTTCTACGAGCTCCGGTACGATCATCTCGTCGTTTATTTAACTCCTTAAGCATACAGCGTTTGCACGGCTCCACCAATTATTTCAATAAATCTTTCCTTCCCAGTGCTATAGAAAGCTGGAATAACCTCCCCGAACACATTACCATTGAGACTAATCCTTCCAGATTCAGACAGCTCCTAATCGACCATCTCAACGACAAATAATTTTTTCCTGCGCCCTATGCCAGCTTCCAAGCCCTGCTAACTGACCATCCTGTGCTACTTCCAAAGTTGCAATTTGTTTTTGTTTATATTTCTGCTACACTCTGTCATGACGTGATTATTTGAATTTGTTACTTCTGTCTTTTTTCGTCTTGTTCTACTTTTTTTCTATTCTATATTTTCTATATTTTTCTGTATTTTTATATTCCTTCTATATTTATATTCATTCTATTTATATTCATGTATGACGGCTGAACACCCCTGTACCCCCCCCCCCCCTTATGTAATGTCCCTGACGGGACCCTTAAGGGCTAATAAATGATGATGATGATGATGATGATGATGATGATGATGATGATAATTTTGGTTCGCAATGAGGCGCTGAGTCCAAGAAGACAGCGCCTGAGCTCCTGCGTCTTGTGACACAGGTTTATGAGGTTGGAAATTTAATGTTTTCCTAGTGTTGCATTTTTGTGTTATAATCTCCGGAAACGGATCTACAGTTATACATATACGACCGTGCTCTGCGCCATATTCTTGGAAAGAGTTTGTGAAGTTTATAGATTTGTGGACGATTTTTATTTATGTTTTATGGGGGCTTAACGTCCCAAAGCGACTCAGGTTATGAGACACGCCATAGTGAAGGGCTCCGGAAATTTCGACCACCTGCGTTCCTCAACGTGCACTGACATCGCACAGTACAATGGCCTCTAGAATTTCGTCTCCATCGAAATTCGACCGCCGCGGCAGGGATCGAGCCCGCGTCTTTCGGGACAGCAGCCGAGCGTCATAACCACTCCGCCACCGCGGCGGTCCTTATTTATTATAGATGCAAAGTCTTGTTTTTGCGCCCTTTACGTTTTTAAAGCACCGTTTTTCAACACTTGACTTGATTCGGTAATCTTGATGTGTAAGCTTCTGGAAAGTGACTATTAGATTTCTCGTTCTCAGAATCGCATTAATTAACAATCGTGGGCGCTGGGCGATCTAACACAGCTGTTATAACCCAATATTACCTTTTCATATCGCATATTATTAACTCGTTGAAAGAGCTATCATTAATTCATGTTTCCAGAGTGTGTCGTGAAATACTGCGTGCATGTACATAGAGAAAGCTTTACTGGATAATCACTAAGGTTATTATTTTCTGCATGCGCTAAGGCAATGCAAGTGTATCTTTCTGAGCATTTATACGAACGCGAACGTGAGAGTAGCAGAGAAGAGTCGCAGACCGAAAGAAGCAGCAGAGAACTGCGGTCATTTCCTAAAAGCATAAATAAACCCACAACCGAAATAAAAACAAAATGTACTGGTCCGTCGCCAAGTCGGAGTAGTCTTCTCTGTTCCGCATAAGCTTTAGAATCTTTGCCTTATCAGCAGTCCGATGACAGAGCACAAAGATGCATGTCGAAAACAAAAACTTGGGAAAGATTCGTAGTCTTTGTTGAAGGAATATAGTTTATTACCACAGTCTTCTGGCAAAACATATGTGAGGAAGCGGACCGTTGCCCCAATAGGCTGACAAAACATAAGCCGATGCTATATTCTTTAAAGACGGCCACAGGTGCTTCATTGCTCTAGATACGGCAGAGAATGCATGGATCGCACCACTTGAGGAATTCTTGAAGCACAAAGTATTATCTTGGTCATCTATGTGTCAGCACCCTTTCTCTTGTCTTATCGGGAAAGGAATTCGCTTCCTTGGCAGGGCCAGTAAGAGCAATTGGCATAATTTTCTCTCCTTTATATCGCTGGCGATCCATATTCCGCATTCTTCCTAGCATTGCGCATCAAGCTCTCTGCAGTCATACATACCATCGTGAGCAAAAGACACCCTCTTTCTAGTGACGACCCGTGCCACTCTGCGTAGGGGCGCCTCCTGAGAAAGCACTTCTGGGGTGAGACCAGCGCTAGAAGTGCTTTGTTAGGTGCCCCCCCCCCCCCCCCCCCCCCCCCCCCCCCCTCGGAGGGGCGCACGTCGCAACTTGGAGGGTGGGTACAAATTTCGACCACGGTGGTGCACGCAAATTCCCATCCCAGAAAGTCAGCGTTCTGCTCCTGTCTCCACCCTCATCATTTACGCCTCTTCGCTGCCATGAAGATACAGCATTTTTATCTTTGCGAACTTGATTTCTCATTCTCTGCACTCTTTTCACTGCTTGCTCTCCTCCTCAATTCACCGCTTCGCTTCCTGCGGTGTTTCCTTGATGGAGGACTTCTGGGCGGACGTGGGCTTCACGTGGTTGGTATGCTACAGGCTTTGGATAAGCAGAAAGGTGAGGCTCCTGTAATTAGCGCTCACGGAAGGTGCGCGAAACTGCATTATTCTGACAGACACGAATGACATAGAACCTAAAAAAATAGTGCCTCTGTGAGGAATCTGTGTCTGTGCTCGAGACGAATATCCATGGCATATGGGAGCCATTGGGTTACCGCTTCATCCAAAAAAGGAAAAAAGAAATTTCAAATAAATTCACATGCGTTCATATTGCTTGCAGTTGTATTACGTAATATGTGGCTTCAAGTACACTATTTTCCGTTTTTTTGTCGACTTAATGCATTAAAGTGTCGACGGTGTTGTCATGTTGTATATTATGTATCTGAAAGCAATTGGACGAAAGGAGGAACAGTGAGGCGTAGCAGGAAGGAACATCGGCGACTCTGCTCCCTGTTTCCACATCCCCCTTTTCTTAAATTATGTCTCATTCTATATTCATTAATTTTAAAAATGAGTCTTCTTCTTACGTCACTTTTCTCTATAAGAATTTCCGATATTTCGAAACAATGCTGCCTCTAGCAATGTCGACTGCGTCTCGGTTATGGTGCTTAGCTGCTGACCAGAAAGACGCAGATTAGATCCCGGCTGCGGCGTTCGCATTTGAATGGAGGCGAAATGCTAGAGGGCCGTTCACAGTGCGATGTCAGCGCACGTCAAAAAGCCCTAGGTGGTCGAAGTAATCCGGAGCACTCCAATACTGCGTCTCTCTTAGCCGAAGTCGTTTTGGGACGTTAAACCACATAAGCCATAAGTCAGGCTGAAATCTCCTGGAAATTTTGAAAAAAAAACAACCTGAATCCGAAAGTACCTACATTGAAGACGATGCGCTTTAATTATTGCCACTATACATGCTACACGCATACTGCCGGCACTATCACTAGAAGCAGGACAGCCACAGATGAGACGAATGAGGTCCTGCACCATGGGCTCTGGGAAAAAATGTGTGTGTGTGTGTGTGTGTGCGTGCGTGTGCGTGTGCGTGTGCGTGTGTGTGTGTGTGTGTGTGTGTGCGTGTGTGTGTGTGTGTGTGTGTGTGTGTGTGTGTGTGTGTGTGTGTGTGTGTGTGTGTGTGTGTGTGTGTGTGTGTGTGTGTGCGCGCGCGCGCGTGTGTGTGTGCAAAGTTGACAAACGCTGCATTTAGCCATAGATTTATTTTGCGTTCATGTTTCGGACAGCGCCAGTCCTTTCTCAAGACTGCAGTTACAGCGATCTTCCTCTTCTTAAAGAACTATGCAATGAATATAAAGTCGCTTGTAAATGTTTTCAATCCTTAGAAATGATGCTAAGAGGCATTCACACCAAGTATGAGTCTTCAGAACTGAGCCGGCAATTTATTATGAATTTTACCCCGAATTTTAAAGAACCGTGTTTTTTAAAATTCGCGGGCCGATCGGTGTGCTCGCAGTGACCGATTTTGAAACTAAAATCGTGAAAAAAGACGTTACTGTACCCATGCCGTCGCCAGGCCACCACACGTTCTCATTTCTCTCATTCGCTGGAGCCACGACAGCCAGACGTCACGGGCACACTTCCGGTAGCCGTGAAAATCGTCTGCTCGTGCCGCCGCGCGACCCTCTCGGGCAAGCGTGAGCCAGGACATTGCCTTCGCGCATATGGTTTCAATTTTCCTCTGCCGCCTCCTTTTGTGGGGTGTTCCGGAGCCACTCTCAGTAGCTCGCCGATTCGCTACTGTCGTCGTTGGCGTTGAGCCGGTGCGGCGTGAACGCATAGCGCTCGATGCCCATCGCGGCCGTAAGAGCGAGCAGTCGCGCCTCGAGGTCCGGGTTCATTACTGCTAACTACAACAGACGACAAGCAGAGAAACCCGACGCGCGCAGCAATCACACCGCCGACGCTGCTGCTGGGGTGCTAGAAGCGACAGCCGGAAGTTGTAAAACGAACGTCAGCGGAAGACGTATTCATGGGCGGGGCCCAGTCCCAGACCTGTTTTCTTTATTTTTGTCTGGTTCCCTGCGTGTACGAGTTGAGGGGGGAGAGTAGGAGTGTAATTTTTAATCGTCTATATCTTCAGTGTTATCGATGCTAGCATAAAAATTCTTGCGTTGGGGTGATGAGTGATGAAATGCCTATCTCTCGTCTGCTTTACGTAATCTCAATTTTTTATTGCATAGTCCCTTTAAGGAGTTGGCATTGGCACACATGTGCGACACATGAAGAAAACAACAAGCAAACGAATGCTGGAAAGAAGATGGGCACAAAGGAAAGAATACTAAAAGAGAGAGATAGAAAGAAAAAAAAAATAAAAATAAAAACGAAAAACGCGCTGTCCCCCGCCGCCCACCCCGCAGCCGCGGGAAGCCGGCCCAGGAAAAGAAAAAAAGAAAGAAAAACGAGGAGCGGGAGGGGATAATAGCCATCCCTCAGGGCAACAGAGCGGCGGCGAGTAAGGTGCACAGAAACAGACGGTGGTGGAATCGTCCAAAAGCTAAAAATTAGAGATGCGTGCACTCGCGTGCCCCGGCCATAAAGAGTAAACAAATAAATACAATAAAATGCAGACAGGGCAGTAGACTTCCGTCATCTCGAATCTCTTCGGCAGCCAGAAGCAAGGCCGAATCAGCGGTGCCGTGAGCTTAACTGGACACACGTGCACTGCGCATGAAAACACCCAGACACACAAAAGAAAAAGAAAAAATGTGGCAAAACATCCGAGTTCAGCCAAGTGTCGTGTGGGTGGGGGGGGGGGGGGGGGTAAATGACAATGGCGGGAACATTTAAGCGGTTAAGGCGCACATAAACAGACGGTGGCGGAATCGTCCAAAAGCTAAAAATTAGAGATACGTGCAGTCGAGTGCCGCGGCCATAAAGAGTAAACAAATAAACCGAATCAAATGCAGACAGGGCAGGAGACTTCCGTCATCTGGAACCTCTTCGGCGCCCAGAGTCAAGGCCGAATCAGCGGTGCCATGAGCTTAACTAGGCACACGTGCACTGTGCATGAAAACACCCAGACACACACAAAAGAAAAAGAAAAAGCTGGCAAAACATCCGAGTTCGGGCAAGTGTCGTGTGATGGGGAAATGTGAATGGCGGGAGCATTTAAGCGAGGGTTCTTCAATTGCACCCCGCTCGGCAAGGTAGTTGAACTGGGAAGATAGAGGTGGGATGGTGTGGGGAATGAAGAGAGAGAGAGAGAGAGAGAGAGAGAGAAAAACTTTATTTGGGTGCTTTCAAGGTTTTGGCGTCTCGAGGCCTCCGTCGTCTTCACTGCGCAGGCGACTTGAGGCGTCTTCTTAAGCAAGGTTGGGCCCCTATTCCAGGGTTCCACTGAGCCTAGCTACCTCACTTGCGTGCTGCACTAAAGCCCTTTGGGCCGTGAGCTCGCAGCTGGTGAGCCGACTCTCCCATTGCTCCGCACTCGGGTTATTATGTTGGTGGAATGTTTGGTTGCGTTTACATTCCCATGTGATGTGATTGTGTGGGTGTGGCCCCGCACCAGGGGCAGGTATCTCTGTACTGCGTCGGGTACATTTTGTTTAGGATGTATAAATTTGGGAAGGAGTTTGTTTGCAGTCTGCGCCAAAACATTGCTTCCTCTTTCGTCAGGACTTTATGCGGTGGGGGTATTTAGCTCTCGTCCCCCTGTGTAGGTTTAGGATGTCTGTATATCCTCCCTCACACGCGTGTGGGCGATACTCCGGGGCATGCGACTGCCCGGCTCGTAACGTGGTTTCTCGAGCTAGGCTGTCTGCCCTTTCGTTGCCCTCTATGCCTGCATGGGCCGGAATCCAGATTAACTTGTGTGTAATGTCTCTCCTGGCAGCTTGACCCCGCCGAGGATTTTTAGGGCGGTTCTGCTTATCCTGCCCCTTGTAAAATTCCTGCACGCCTCCTTTGAGTCTTTTAGGATGTTTAGAGGCCTGCCTGTTCTGTAACCTTCTGCTACCGCCAGCGCCACGGCAATTTCCTCGGCCCCTGCGGTACTGGCGATTTTCACTGTCGCGCATGTGATTAGGTTTCCTGTGCAATCTACCACCACCGCTGTGGCCGCGCGGTCCTCTCCTCGCGGGTATGTGGCGGCATCCGTGTATACCGTATTGCTCAGTCGCGCTAGTGTGTTTTCCACATGTTCAGCCCGCGCCTGTCTCCTGCGCTCGTGGAGGTTAGGGTCCATGTTCTTGGGTAGCGGCCTAACGTTTATTGTTTTTCTTAGGTTGTCGGGTACGTCAGCGTATCTGTCTGGGTATCCGCTCGTATCCCTTCCTAACCTAGTCAGGAGCGCTCTCCCTGGAGCAGTGCTTCTGAGTCTGATCTTCTGCGTTTCGAGCAAGGCTTCCGCCAATTCGCTGAAGGTGTTTCTGATGCCCAGCTGGAGCAACTTCTCGTTCGACGTGTTTTTTGGCAGGTGAAGGGCCATCTTGTAGGCTTTCCTGAGTATCGTATCCGCCTGTTCCCTCCCTCCCTTGGTCATCGGGTGGTGTGGTAGTGAGTAGATGACTCGGCTGACGACCAGGCTGCCGACGAGTTTGAGTGTATCTTGTTTCATGCCGTATCTTTTTTGGGAAACCCTGTTGATCATCCGGCCCACTTGCTCCGTCGCTTTGCTCAGCAGGCTGATGGTGTGGCTGCACTTCCTGCTGCCTTGTAGCCACATGCCCAGGATTCTGATCATATTCTTTTCGGGAATGTTTTGACCTTCGAGTTTAACCTCCAGTGTTGCTTTGGTGGGCTGTCTTCCGACTCTGAGGAGTTCGGATTTCTCCGTAGAACAAATTAGTCCCCTTTCTCTGGTGTATTTTACGACGCAGCTCGCCGCCTCTTGGAGCCTCTCTTGCTTTTCTCCTAACGATCCTCGGGTGACCCATACCGTGACGTCGTCCGCGTACATCGCGTGTTGGATGCCCTGGATCTCACCGAGTCTTTTTGCCAGGCCGATCATCGCCCCGTTAAACAGTACGGGGGATATTACGGAGCCTTGGGGTGTGCCTTTGCACAGGGTGGTGAAGGTGTCGCTTCTTAGCGCCCCCAGCCCTACCGTAGCCGTTCTGTTGGTTAGGAAGTCCTTGACGTAGTCGTGTACTTTCCTTCCACAGTTGGTGTTGTTGAGGACTTCCATTATGGCCGCATGGCTGACGTTGTCGAAGGCGCCTTTGATGTCGAGCGCCATCACAACGTTTTCGCCCGCCTTACGCATTGTGTCGAGTACCTCTTCTTTTAATTGTAGGAGGACGTCCTGCGTCGAGAGGTTCGCCCTGAAGCCGTACATGCTGTCGGGGTACCATCTTCCATTCTCCAGGTGTTGCTGGATTCTTTTGGTGACTACTCTCTCGTACCGTTCTCCCAGGCACGACGTGAGCGAAATTGGCCTGAGGTTCTCGATTTGCAGTTTCTTGCCCGGCTTGGGTATCATGATCACAACGGCGTGTTTCCATTCCGCCGGGACCTTCCCCTCTTGCCAAACCGTGTTGAGGTACGATGTCAGCTTATCGACTGCCTCGTCGTTGAAATTTCTTATGAGCGAGTTTCGAATCTTGTCCGCTCCCGCCGCCGTGTTCTTCGTGGCCGCTCTCACGGCCTCGGTAACTTCCTCTCTCGTGATTGGTTTGTCCATGTTCGAATTTTCCTCGCCGAGGTATTCCCCTTCGTAGCCTTCGATTTGATCTTTCCCGTCGCACTTTTCTCGGACTTCTTTCAGGAGCTGCTCGTCAGAGCTTTCGTACTGGTGGACCAGTCTTTGGATCGATTTGCCGCTCTCCGATTTCTTCTTGCTGAGGTCCATTAGGGCCTTGAGGATGCGCCACGTTTTGGCCGTGCTGAGGGTACCGTTTAGCGAGTTGCTAAACTGTTGCCCCTCTTGTATGGCCAGCTGCGTCGCGTATTCCTCCGTTTGTTTAGTGAAGTCCGCTATTTTCTTTTGGAGTTTCTTGTTTAGCTTTTGTCTCTTCCATCTTTTGGTATGTTGGGGTGGACGATATGGACGATGGAAGATATGTTGGTGTAGACAAGGTTTAAGTTTTCAATAAAAGGCATGAGTTCTTGCTCTGTGTAAGTCCATATTAAAAAGATGTCATCCAAGCAGCGTTTGTATAGGGTAGGCTTAATGGGGCAATCTTTCAGAAATTTAGATTCAATACTATGCATGAAGATATTGGCGTAGGTGGGGACCATCCTTGAACCCATGGCTGTGCCGTTAATTTGAAAATAGTGTTGATTGTTCGAATATAAATATAACGACTTCGAATTTAACAACTTCGAATTTTTGCTGGCGGAAGTACAGGCTGAACTAGTTGTTCGTGGTTTCTAATCCCAATTTTCACGCTGTTCATGGGACTGCCATAAATCATCCGGATATGTGCGTCGGTTTCAATTATTCTCCAGTTGCAAATCAGTGATTTGAGCATCTTTTTTTCTTTTCTCACATTCCTTAATTCACGCATACTAACCTACCTATGCGCACACCGCAGTTGTGTGAATCGAAGAGAGGGAGTACACTCATTGCGCTCTTCGTCAGGTTCATCTTGTACGGGTCCCACAAACGAGCAAAATATTGGATTAACTATCCGGCACCACTCTTTGATCCCAGAATGAGTCAACGACGTACAGTGTCGTTTCGCACCAGATGTGTCTGAAAAAAAAATCTTTAAAAATTCAGGAGTTGCGTGTCATACTTTATCGTATATTTGCCCGTATTCCAGGAGGCACAGATAGTTCTCGATACCGAAATAGCCTGTAATGTTGAAACTGTCTTCCGAAGTTAAGAATGCTCAAGGATATTTTACAAATGAAAATTCTCCGCTGCAGACCTACAGAAATGTTTCTGAATTTGCACGACACTCGCACTCGTGGTCATTTCCCTTCTTATGGCAACTTTTTAACAAAATACCTGCAACGTGCCATTCACAATTTTTGCTGCATATCGTCATGAGCGTCGGGTGCTTTTGAACACAAAATGGTAGCCACTGCTAAAATGACTATAAAAGAAATTAACGCGAAATTTTCGCCGAGCAGTGTCAAGAAAAGATAACTTCAGATGCAATAATTGGTGCGCTGAACAGCACGAGGAAGGAAATATGACCACCTGGGCTTCTAACTTCGACACAAATGTTGCCCGCGCATACTCGACGATAACTGCGTCTTTTTCAGGTATTCTAAACTCGCATGGGCACCACCAACGCTGGGTCCACTCTCGAGAAACCGTAGTGCCTGAAAGAAAAATGCCGAAAGAACGCAAAGAACGCTCGACCACAATTTCTTTCAAGTAGTTATAATCACATTTTATTGAATAATTAACAATAAAATAAGTGGTCCTGGATTTCAGGCCTAATCCCTGCTTGCCACAATAGAAACAATTTCGGCGCACATGTAGTGCCCCCGGAGTCGGTAGCCCTATTGCGATCGCTCCCAGCTTACATGGATGGATATGACATCTCCGCGAACATCGCCATTGCAACGACGACAATATTCTTCTTGACGCGAAGTCTGCTGTGACCAAATCTACTGCGAACTCACTTCGCTGTGTCCATGCCCCCCTGGACCGCAGCCGTCAAGGCAGCTGTCGCTCGTAGAGACTCCATGGCTGGTGCCAAGACAGGGTCCGGCGCAGCGTCGGCATTCACGCAGCAGGGACTGCGTACGCTGGTAGGCCAGAAATCCAAGAGCCGGACGAACAAGTCGGTGCACATTTTTCGACCACTGAGTCCATCTCCGACGCCCCTCTCGAGAGTGCAGTACGCGCACAAATGTGCCCTCGACTCCATCCCGAATGCAGCTGACGTCTACGGTGGCACGTTGGTGGATCAGCAGCAGCTGCTGCAACTGCAGGCACCGACTGTCCCTGGAAGCCCACGTAATCGCGGCCACCACCGGGAGGCTGAAAGATTTGGCCGAGAAGGGCGACACCTTCGGGAAGTTGTGCTTCTCGATGGTAGGCAAAACCAGGCTCACGTCTTGTATGGGCCTTTAGCAAGACGTGCTGTCCGTGGATTAAATCAGAGGACGACGCGGCCGGTTTCCACAGCGACTTGATGCTTTCGGCCAACTTCCTGGATGCCATCCAGATTCTTGCACGGTACTTTTTGTGCATTTAGTTGACGCTTTAAATGTTCATTTTGGCAGCGACAAACTACAGCAATTTTCGTAAGCGTTTCTTGAGCAATAAAAATTTTCCTCTTTGCAGTTTCCTCTCCCTGGCCGCCCATTTAGAATTTCGACTTAGTGACGAACGCAAACTTGTAGTTCCTTACAGTGAACCATGCCCTAGCATATCAGGTCTCAGGTGTCAGCATTGTAGTTGCCAACAACCGCCATCGCCGCTAAACGCACTAAGCAGGTGAAAGCTCTGAATTTTATCATGCCTAGGCGAGCTATTCATTTGAACTCGTCCCGCCACGTTTTGAGTCTTTCATTTTGGTAGCTGCCTAAGTTTTCACGTCGCCACCTGTGTCTCTCCGCGGCTGTTTAAAATGAGGAATTTTTAGGCGCACCTATGCTGACCTTTATGCGGAATTTGCCAACGATTACGCTTCTCGAAAATATGATTTTTGTAAGCGCAGCTGCTGCGGTACTGGTATTGTAGGTGACCCTATGCGGAACACGCGGTACTCTAGCGCGCTCTTGCTTACTCTTCACGCTGCCGCCGTTCCCTCCCTTTCCGCTCTCCTCCTCGCGACATGTTCGCCTCGACCGTAGCGTCAGAGAGCCTGTAGCACTCTGCACAAACTCCATAGTTGCCAACCGTCTGATAGTGACGCTATCTGCGGATCTTATTGATCACGTCATCGGCGAGCAGGCGGCGGCGCGCACTTCTCTTCTCTACACCCAGTGACCATTCCCTCCTCCTCCTATTTCCTCCTCACACTCTTTTCGCAATCGTAGTCTTTCGTCCTCCGCTGCGCCCTGCGTTCTCTCTCTTTTATCCTCCGAAGCGCTCGTTTGCTCGTTACGTCGAGGCACACCGCTGAACGCAGAAACTTTTGCTTAGAAGATGCGCTCTAAAAGGCGAGACTACGCATAAGATCTCTCACTGCCCTTGGGCTCTGCGTACCCCACATAAGGACAGAACGAACGCCAGCAGTAGAAAACGCCGTTATGGTCACTGGCCGGCCCGACATACAGCATAGTGCAGTAGATGTTGAGCACATGCAGAACTTTAGCCGTCAACTATCGGAACTGCTCGAAAGATGACGCAGGCGCCCTAGGCGCTCCTTCCACCGCTCGCCGCCCTACGTGGGCATATTTTCGTGGTGCTGCAGTGGCAAGTAAGTACGAGCACGGGGTGAAGGCTTTCCGAGTGCGGTGTTCTCACGCTGCCAAAAGCTAGCTGCGGAGGCTGGCGCGTAGCCAGGAATTTTTTTCGAGAGGGGCCCAAGCTTCTTGCTTGTATCATATCGGAGGAGCGAGGGAGGATGAGTTAGATTTCGGGGCTCGGGCCCTCTCTCAGATTCGTGCCTGTATTGCGGAGGTCTGGAAACGACCAGTTTGGTCTCGCCTCGCGCCTCGTGTTACTTTCTTCTACAGCAGAGCTCCAGGTGGATGGTGCTCCCCGAAATCGTATGCCTGAAGAGGTTTTGATATCGGCACGTGAAGGAAAGTGTAGTCATTTGCTTTTCCTAATGTTTTTGTGTTCCTGAGTGCCTTTATATAAGCAAAACTGTTAAAGGGTATCCTCCGACGTCGTTATGCAACGTGGATTACAAGTTATTTGCAAAGGTTCTTTGGCCTGGTCCGCAACTTGTGGCATTAAATTTATTAGCGCTGCAGCAAGTCTGTGGAATCAAAGGCAGTATGCTCGAAAAGCATATCCATATCGCACGTTTGGAGAAGGAGACAGTGTCAGTGGAGGTTGGCCAGGTGGCTTTTATTCAGATTGACGATTATAGTTTTCAAGCTTAGAGGGTGCAAGTGTTCGCGATGTCTTGCTTTAAAAGCATGAAACTATACGGCTATGCTACGCTATACTACACTGTACTATACTACTAGAACTTTACTAAACGACTGATTGTTAATCAAAATGTTTGCAAACCTATTCCACTCATTCTACGCCCACATGGCCAATATGCGATTCGCAAATTTGCGCCGATTATCACAAGCTTTTCGCCTTTTTTTACACAGAATTAATCACATAAATAAATGTTTTCTCTCTCTCTCTCTAACCATTTGTAAAGAAACGTTGAAAGGTGGCAACGCAATAATGATGATGATGATAACGTTAATAATTGTATCTAATATTATTTGCGCAGAGCAGAGTAACGAAAACAGGAGAACTTTAGATGCTGAAGAGTGCCACGGAGGAAATCGAATCATCCGACTTACTTGCATCGACACACACGCTTTGAAGACGGTAGCCGTATCTTTGGAGGTATTCTCACCGCACGTGGGTGCCACCAACCATGGGTCCAGTCTCTAGAAACCGAACTGCTTAGTGAAAAAATCCTGAAAGAAGACAGAATGTACCACCACGCATTTTTCCAAGTAGCACGACAACGTAAAGAAAGTAATTATAGTCATGTTTTAAAAAACAACTAGAAACAAAAAAATGGCCTGCATTTCTTGACTAAAAGGTCCTTGATATAATGCAAACGCTTCCGGCGCACGTGATGTGCCCACAGGTCGGCAGCCATAGTGCGATCGCTGCTAGCTGACGTGGCCGGCTGTGGCATCTCTGCGAGCATCGTCATTGCAAGGACTACAGTATTCTTGCTGACACGGGGTAAGCTGCGACCAAACCTACTGCGAACTTAGTTCGACACGTCCATGCCCGTCTGGATCGCAGAAGTCAAGACAGCTTTCGGCAGCGGAGACTCCATGGCTGGTGCCAAGACAGGGTCCGGCACAGCGTCGCCACACGTGCACCAGGCACTGCGTACCCTGGTAGGCCACAACTTCAAGAGCCGAGCGAACAAGTGGGCGCATGTTCTTCCACCACTGACTTCATCTCCGACGCCCCTGTCGAGAGTGCTGTGCGTGCACAAGTGTGCCCTCTACTCCATCAAGAATGCAGCTGCCGTCTGCGGTGCGCGTCGGTGGATCAGCAGTAGTAGCTGCAGGCGCCGACTGAGCCTGGGAGTCCACGTGGTCGCGGCCACCACCGGGAGGCTGAAAGATTTTGTCGAGAAGGGCAACATTTTCGGGAAGTTGCGCTTCTCGATGGTGGGCGCAACCAGGCTCCCGTCTGACATGGGCCGTTAGCAAGACATGCTGTACCGGGACTAAACCCCAGCGCGACACGTCGGGTTTCCACAGCGACCTGATGTTTGCGGCTAACTTCCCAGAGGCCATTTAGATGCTGTAATGATGCTTTCTGTGCATTAAGTTGAAACTTTATATTGCCTTTTTGGCACCGACGCACTGCAACGTTATTCATAACTTTTTTATGTTGTGGAATAAAATTTTCCTTATTGCAGTTTGTCTTCTCCCTGTCCGGCCTAAGCCTTTCGACTTAGTGACGAACGCATGCTTGTTGTGTTTTCTTAAAGTGAACCATCGACAAGCTTATCAGGTCAGAGGCGTCAGCGTTGGAGTTCCAACAACCGCCATCGGTGCGGCACGCACTAAGCAGCGGAAGCTCTCTATTCTCTCGAGCCGAGACAAGCTATTCACTTCAGCTCGTTCCGAACCCTTTTGACAGTCTTGCAATTCGGCAACTGCCAGAGTTTTTTGCGTCGCCATTTGTGTCACTCCACAGCTCTTAGATATGCGGTATATTTAGGCCGACCTATGCTAAATATTTAAAATATTAGACGACGATTACGCTTCTCGGTAATGTGATATTTGAGAGAAGCTGCTGCGGTACTGGTACCGTAGGTGACCGTATACGCAACACGCAGTGCTGAACGGAGGCGGCTCCGGGTTTTGACTTGCAGCAGCTTTGCAAAGCGTTCCGGCGCCGATTGGCCCCACCACGGGGGAACGACTGGCGCGCTCTTCTCTACTCTCACGCTTACACCGTTCCCTCCTTCTCCACACTCCACCTCACGTTCTCTTCGCTATCGTCCTGGTCCATCTAGGAAGAAAGCCTGAGGAGAGGCCCTGCCCCGTAGAGGAAGGAAAGCTTTTTCCTTCCCCCTTTCCTGTCCCGAAACACCCTGGGAGAAAAGTCAGAGCAAGTGTGGAGGCCAAAGCCAGAGAGAGCCAAACCTCGTGTTCGGCCCTCTTTGGCCTTAGGTGCCCTTGCGCCATAAAAACCTAGTATCATCATCAAGTGTGGAGGAAATCACGGGGTTTTTCTCGATCGGGAGGCCTGTTTGTCCGGGCGCATCTAAGCAACGGCGTCGTAGTTGCTTTTTACAAACCAGGCGGCAGCAGCGGGCCGCGGCGTACCATTTGAGGTGCGAGGTAGGCGTTTTGTAATTGGTGGGGCTCACAGGCTGACGTTGAGGCCGTTCACTCATAGCTCAATGAAGAATTCAATGTAAAAAACTTGTGCGTTCGCGGATTTTAACGCGCTCAGCGGCAATGATAGCAAGGACTTTTCGTCTATTTCGACACTTCCCGGAGCCGTCGGGAGACCGCCGCTGTTCACTGAGGGCATTCGCGCTGCTCGCTCACCAGTGATCCAATAAGACGTACGCTACAGAGCGGTCGTCGGCGTAGTGCCCGATCGTTTCGTGTCTTGTGCATGCAGTGTGCTGTTCGCGTTCCCGTTTCGATCAGCAGTGAAACCTCGTTGCTAGTTATGCGTGTTCTTGCAAATCTCCAGCGATTGCAACTGGCGTTGGTTGTAATACAAGTGCCATTTTTTTTTCGGCGATTGCGCCTGTGGGGGGGTATGGTCATGACGTGGCGGAGAGCGATACTGTAAAGGAAGCAGCTGAGCTCTCTTTGCTCTTAGTATTTAGAAACATTGCTGCATCCCCGTTTGAAGTGCGTAAAATTCGAAGCGTGTAGCTAGCTGTTTGCCTCTGAGACGTGCCGGGCGCAAGTGTATTCGTTCAAATCGAGGTCAAGTCTGTATTCTTGGTCTCGCGTTATTTCTACATCCGTTTCCTGTAGCAGGTTGTGTAATTGCTTTTCTGGCCGAGGTCATGGTCAAGAAATGCTAAAAAGGCGAAGCATTTTCGAACTTCGTGAAAGCCATTATTTTTCAACTTCGAAATACTTTCTGGATTTCATTTGCCACCTACGTGTATTGTGTGAACGCTATTGCTCTGAGCTTTCACAGTGTCTAACTGAATTTGGAGGCTTTTTCTCACACGTATTTATTGTACCATGTCCTTTAATGGTGTTATTTGTGGTAAAAAGTACTTGTGACATGTGACTGCATATGTGCTTTGAATTCCAATGGTGCCTGTGGTTAAGTTGAAGGAAAATAATTCAATGCGTTCATTACGTGCAGTAAAATGGCTTTAAGTATGTATTGTGAATCACTAGCAAAGTGTGCTACTAGGCAGTGACATTACAAGGTAGTATTTCACCAAGAAGAGAAAAGTGGTGCGTACGGCTGCAACTCTGCACATGAAACATGAAACATAGCATTGAACTAAAGCACACCACTGTGAAGCTAATACTGCAGCCACGGAGTACTCCTAAACTTCTAGAGGCAGACTTAAAATCTAAGGTCATGTACATCATGCACCGCACTAGATCTGTTAATGTGAAACATGCTATGTTTCAGTGCTACAACGATGGATTTATGGATGATTCTTAAAGGGGGGCAGACCGCAGCGGTGGCCAAGTGGTTGAGCATCCGCCTCGCATGCGGGAGGTGCGGGGTTCGATCCCCAGTGCCGCCGGGTACCCACCGGCGATACAATCGGTACAAGCTTTCCCCTGGTCTGGTGCTCGGCTTATTTAGGGTGAAATGCTTGGGAAATGGGTCTTCGACCCCACCTTGAGAAAAAGAAAAATACCTTGTGACATGGCGCTCTTTGGCCATAGCTGCCCTTGCGCCATAAAAATCCATAATCATCATCATTAAAGGGGGGCAGCCCCAATTGATACATGTATTTCTAGGACCTCTTTCATTGAGAAAAAGGAGTTCAGGCTGGTGTTCCTACGTAAAATTTCAGGCTTTGGGAGAGGGGGCGACACCCCCCCCCCCCCCATAAATCTTCCCCTGATGTGCTACTATACGCACTGTCAGCCCTCTCCATGTCTGTGGCCTCTATGAGTGGCTCTCGCTGTTGTGAATATAAGGCCGTTCCTGGCACGGCCACCATTATTAACAGATTAGGATACTAAAATTTTCATTCAAAGTCAATAACTCAACTTTTTAGTATTTTGCCCGTCCTTAGTGCTGGATGAGAAAGCATTCCTGGCTCTGCCAGCTGCATGAAAACATGCTATGAAGATAAATGCAGTATTCTAGACCAAAAACAAAATACTGCTGGATATATTTGCCCTCATTGCTTCAGCAGAAGGCACAGTCGAGACAGCCAGCTGCCCAAACATATGAAGTGGAGGCAGATTGCAACATTCCACACGAGCACCATTACAAGACAGGTTGAACAGAAGCTGCGGTGTGACCATGCATGGCACCATTGTTCACGACTGAGCCAAAAGCAGGCACGTGCACACTCATTCAGCATAAAACTGAGAGGGCTCTGCCATCCACCAGAGAGCGTGATTGAAGTGTGGCCAGTATGTGGGCCACTTTTACGCAAGCATAGCCGGCAAACAACTCGACACTGAAGACCTTGCATGAAGTTCTAAATTCATTCTACCAAAGGAAGATTTTTTTTACAACTTCATGAGCACATTTTACAGCTGTCAACTAAAAAATCGTTGTGCTCTCAAATACAAAGTGTTGCAGAGGGCCATTTAAGTATAAGCCTCGTGCCAGCAAGCTGGGCGCGGAAAGCTTCCAGGGTAGCCGTGTACTGCTACATTTTTGGAACCTTAAGTTTAAAAGCAGTACGTTGCAGTTCGTTACAGTTGGGATAATTGGTTTGGAAGCATCATGAAATACACAGCGTGGTACAAGATACACAACAAATACACCTCTTAACAGTATAAAAATATCAATAAATAGAATGTATTATACATTGAAATAAAACATGGAATGAATAAATAAAGATCAAAAGAAACTCGACTTGTTCCTCCCATCGAATTGAAAAATGTTCCGGAGTGCCTGGTCTGCAGCATTCTTCGCGAGATATAAAATTATTCGTTGTTAAATTTAATGTGAAAGCATCATATGCGCCATTAGCACAAAAGCCTCCCGCCATCCACCGCCACCTATGGCATGAAATTCGGAAGATGGTGTGCTCTGTTGTACGTCACAACAAATATAAGCGAACATATATATTCTTCAATGATGAAACTTAACGTACGATGACCTATTAAAGTCATAACTTGTAGTCATAGTCCTGACTCACTCATTCTTCAATGTATCATGATTCAGCACTTTAGGAGTAACGTAATGCAAGGTGTATAGAGCTTGTACAACGTGTGTAGTCATGAGGCGTACCCATGACTCATGACTCATTATCATTTTGTAACGAAGCTGGCTCGGCACTTCACTTCTGCACTGTATACGACTCAGCACTGTAATGCTTTCGCATTCTCATACGTTTCATTCTCATAAGTTTCTCTGCCGAATTTTTAGGCCATGAACCGCTGCACTTATTTCAAATCGTCCATTCGACATGGTAAGAAGCACAATTTCGGCCGCTCCTTCCAAAGTGCCCATGTCACTGAAACCGAACGCCCATAGCAATTTTTAAATCGAAACGTCCACAAACATTTCACAAGGCGTGCAGCGCGGACCCGTATTTTTTTATTGTTCTTGCTTCTTTTTTTGTCAGATATAATCTTGTGCTCGGAGTTTTCTGCTTGAAGGAAACTGTAGTGGAATAAAGAAATACATAATTATTTCATCTGCGCCCTTATAGTGGGAACAAGACACTGATGTCGGCAGCAAGAGCACCGACGCAGGCACGTTGGCTACCTTGTAAGGTATATTCTTATCCTAATACCTATACGTGCGGAAAGAGTGTCGCATTAAATAATTTGATGCACTTGTAAACTGATAACAGCTTCGCACGACCAGCTCGAAAGTGGCCATTCCCCGCATTGGGTGCTGTCCGTCCGTCCGTCCGTCTGTCTGTCTGTCTGTCTGTCTGTCTGTCTGTCTGTCTGTCTGTCTGTCTGTCTGTCTGTCTGTCCGTCCGTCCGTCCGTCCGTCCGTCCGTCCGTCCGTCCGTCTGTCTGTCTGTCTGTCTGTCTGTCCGTCCGTCCGTCCGTCCGTCCGTCCGTCCGTCCGTCCGTCCGTCCGTCCGTCTGTCCGTCTGTCTGTCTGTCTGTCTGTCTGTCTGTCTGTCTGTCTGTCTGTCTGTCTGTCTGTCTGTCTGTCTGTCTGTCTGTCTGTCTGTCTGAAGACGGTTTTGTGGCAGGTTGCTCACCTGCCCACTGGGTGGCTTACTTGCCATGGTGTAGCCGGTGGTAACCAGACAAGAAAGTGGGACGCTAATTAGGAGGCACCAACCCTAAGCGCACCGAACTAAGCGGAATAAGCCGCAGTGGTTATGATGAGAACGTGATTCCTATAATGCTTGCACAGTAGGTAAACGGAAGAAGTTGGGGTGGTGATTGTGTGGTAGCCTGGTACCACCTAGTAGGTATAGCTCCAACCGACAATTGATGTCATGCTAGCATACATATCCGCATTTGACCTAATTACCCAAATCGACTCGCATTTTCTTCCTGTCCTAAAATGTAAAGCTGATTATCGGGAACTTTGCCATCTCACCATTTACTTCGTCTTACTTTTGAGGGCTACTTCCAGCGGTAGCGGCACTCGCCTCTCTGCAGCACTGTTGCTACTGGAATGCCCTCTACCGGGGTCGGCATTAGCTGCTATGTCGCTCTTGGTTTGTTTTTAGGGTGGTTCTATTGTATGAGGGACTACAGCTCACGCGCTGTACTCTTACTTGGGTCGAACGGTGAATTGGAAGGGGTCGTTCGGCACCAGCTTCACAGTGATATTTTCTGCCGTTTATTGTTTTCATTGCTGTTTTTTTGTTATTTTCTGTTTGCCGGTTTGTTGTAACTCCACTACATATCTGCGCTCTAATTAAGTATATCCTCACTTGGAAATGAGCGCTTTGAGTACCTCTTTTGTTGTTTGAGCTCACCCGCCTTTAAGCTCTGTTACTTTACTCACGTATTACTAACATACCCAAGCGTACACCCCACTCAGTTCTACGAATCGAGCTGAGGGAGTACACTTGAATGTTTCGTCAAGGTCACCTTGTCTGAGTCCCAACAGGAAAGCCACAGGGCAAAATACTCCACTAACGAGCTACAGTCGCTTATGGACCTCAATGCGAAACAATGAAACAATGACGAACAGTGTTACTTCGCGTCTTATGTGTCAATGCAAAAAGAAATTGAAATATTCAAGAGAGTCATGTTACAATTTAACAACATGTTTTTGCTTATCTATCAGTTGGAAACTCAAAGCATCGACACCACGAACGCTTCTAATAATAATGAACTTGCATTATGAAGTTAATAAACCCCCGAATTCTTGCCAAATGAAAACTCTGCAACAGAAATGTCTCTCCAGTTTCGTGACCCTCTCAGATCTTTATCTCATTGTTTACACCTGTTAACTTTCTGACGTCCAATACATGTCAATATGTCATTCGCAATATTTCGCCGATTATCACCGAAAAGCATTCCGCACCTTTTCAACGCAGAAAGCTAATAATAGCTCCGAAAGCAATACAGCGAGGTAACGCGGTGATGATAAAAACATTTTTAATTGCACCTAAAATTGCTTGCACCGTGGTGAGCAATGAAAAGATGAGAACTTCAGATGCGATATTTGGTGTGCTGAAGAGAGCCACAGAGAAAATAAAATCTCATGGCCTACTTAGATCGGCACACATGTTAGGGACGCTTCTTCAACGGTAACTGTGTTTCTTGCAGGTATTCTCAAAGCGCATGGGCGCCACCAACTCTTGGTCCAGTAGTTGTTGTTGTTGTTGTCCTCCGGATGATAATGGCGCATACCCACTGCGGTATTTTAGTCAAGACACAGGCGGCGACTCCCGGAAACCGAAGTGCCTGGTGAAGAAACCGTCAAATGAGAACAGAGAAATATACCACCACCCTTTCTACCAAGAAGCACGACAGCATCGAGAAGGCAATTGTCATCACGTCTTAATAAACAATTGCCAATAAAATAACTTAGCCGGCGTTAATCTCTGCTTAAACCGATGTGTGACGTGCGAAAGTGCGGTGACGTAAATGGTGACGCCACAAGCGAAACCATAGCAACGAGATGGCGCTAATCTCAAAGCCGCCAACTACTTTTCCGGGTATTGAGCGGGCCAAATTTTGAAAATGACCCGGGCCAAATTTTGAGGTCGCCATCGTGCCAGGCACAATGAATTATGATTTTTGTCCAAATGGTCCAAGGTAAAATTTGGAGGCTACCCGCCGCGGCGGCTCAGTGTGGTTAGGACTACTGATTCGGAGTTCCCGGGTTCGAACCCAGCCGCGGCGGCCGCGTTTCGATGGAGGCAAAGCGCAAAGGCGCACGTGTACTGTGCGATCTCAGTGCACGTTAAAGATCCCCAGGCGGTCGAAATTATTCCGGAGCCGCACACTACGGCACCTCTTTCTTTCTTGTTTCACTTCCACCTTCCTCCCTTCCCTTACGGCGCGGTCCGGGTGTCCACCGAAATCTTAGACAATTACTGCGCCATTTCCTTTCCTCAAAAACTAATATTAAATTCTTTCAAATTTAGAGCGTGGGCCGGGCAAATTTTTGACAATGGTCCGAGCCAAATTTGGAGGCCACCATTGTGTCGGGCACGATCAATAATGGTTGAGGATTGATTTTGGTCCAAATTGTCCAAGATCAACTTCGGGGGCCGCCCGGGCCAAATTTGGAGGTCGCCATCGTGTCGGGCACATTCAAGTATGGTCCGAGATCGATTTTGGTCCAAATCGGCCAAGATCAAATTTCGCGGGTCGCCCGGCCAAATTCTTGCCGCTTGGCGTCACAGTTGCTATGGCAACGAGCCATGTACAGGAATGATGCGCAAGTAATATTTTTGCTCGCTCTTGATGATCGTATCACTGCCTTCAAACTAATAAATAGCCGTAGGTTTCGGGCCACTTAGCTCGTTGGCATACTGCAAACACAAACACTTACAGCGCACGTGAAAGGCTCACAGGCCGGCAGCCCTATTGCGATCGCTCCCAGCTGACGTGGACGGCTCTGACAACTCCGCCAGCATCGCCATTTCAAGGACGACAATAGTTCTGTTGATGCGAGGTCTGCGGCAACCAAACCTACAGCGAGCTCAGTTCGCCATGTCTATGACCGTCCGGACCACAGCTGCCAGGACAGCTCTCGCTCGTAGAGACTCCATGGCTGGTGCCAAGACAGCGTCCGGCACAGCGCCGCCACACGAGCACCAGGCACTGGGTATGCGGGTAGGCCACAACTCCAAGGGCCGGGCGAACAAGTGGGTGCACGTTCTTTCACCACGGATTCCATCTGCGACGCCCCTCCGCACAAGTGTGCCCTCGACTCCATCCCGAATGCAGCTTCCGTCTGTGGTGGCACTTCGGTGGATCAGCAGCAGCAGCAGCTGCAGGCGGCGACTGTCCATGGGAGTCCATGTCCTCGCGGCAACCACTGGGAGGCTGAAAGATTTTGTCGAGATGGACAACACCTTCGAGGAGTTGCGCTTCTCGATGGTGGACGCAACCAGGTTCACGTCTGTTATGGGCCGTCAGCCAGGCGGGCTGTGCCTGGATTAAAACCGAGCACGACGCGGCCGATTTCCACAGCGACCTGATGTGTTCGGCCAACTTCTCAGAGGCCATCCAAATACTGGAACGGCGCTTTCTGTGCATTTAGTTGACACTTTAGATTTGCAGTTTGGCAGCGATGCACTGCACGTTATTCGTTATTGTTTCTTGAGGAATAAAAAGTTTCCTCGTTGCAGTTTGTGTTATTCTTGCCGCCCATAGCATTTCGACTTAGTGACGAACGCACTTGTCGGAGTTTCTCATAGTGAACCATGCACTAGCATGTCAGCTTTGAGGTGTCAGCGCTGAAGTTGCCAACAACCGCCATCGGCGCGACACGCACTAAGCAGCGGAAGCTCTCTATTCTCTCGAGCCTAGACAAGCTATTCACTTCAGCTCGTTCCGCCACCTTTTGACAGTCTTACAATTTGGCAATTGGCCTAGGTTTTTGCGCCGCCACTAGTGCCACTCCGCAGCTCCTAGATATGCGGTGTTCTTTAAGCCGACCTAAGCTAAACATTAAAAAAATCAGCCGACGATTACGCTTCTCGGTAATGTGATTTTTGAGAGAAGCTGCTGTGGTACTCAGACCGTAGGTGACCGAATACGGAACACCAATGCCGAGGTGCCTCTGGCTTCTGACTTGGGCAGCTTCACTCAGCGTTCCGCCGCCGATGGGCCTCGCCCCGGATTATTGTGAGTGCAAGGCGTTCGCTTGCTGCTCCATATTTCTTTTAAAGTTGTGTATCGGCGCGAGTGAGGTGTTTCTGGGTTTCCGAGCGTGTTTGTGCAGGGTTTATGAGAAAGAGCCGCCAAGTGTTGCGGCTCGACAAGTGTTGCGGCTCGACATCTGTCTTGCTGCGCTGTTGCATTTACCCACTTAGTGTCGGCTTCTGGGTTTATAAAGAGCTTTGTTCTTAGATGTCTTCAAGGCATTTCTCACTGTTTAGCTCCAGGTCTCTATAACAAAACTAAGGTACGTCGACATTTACTACTTGGTTTTCTACAGGATCATGGGCTTCCTTTTTAACTACACAGCACATGACTGCTAATGCAACCAACTCTCAAGGTTTTCCAACCCTTTCAGGCATGAGTCAAGAATGTGCCTTAGCATGTTTATTGTATCTAACCTGCATTAGGAGTTCATTTAGTGTTGTTTCTAGTTCAACCAGTTTTTGCTGCTAATTGTTCTGATAGTTCTGACATTGCATAACTTCGGACTGAATTCAACAACACTGTGTAATGCTTTCTCTAGAGTGTGGAGCTTTCCTTTTTAAAATCGAGCATTTGTAATAACCAGTCACCCTGTCCCTATTATTAAAAAAAAATTTGTCACCTTGACTTCTCTCTAGCATATAAGTACTTTGGCATAGATATTGCAACCTTTAACAAAAATTCGTGGAAGTCTAATACTGACTACCTGACATTAAAATCTAGTTGCATGCTGATGCATTTATTACACAATTTTTCCAGTGAAATTGAAAAAGCCTACCTGTCTTGCTTAATCTGCGATATCCTTGTCCTATGTGGGCTATGGCTGGCCTCCTTATAAATTCCCTCGAGAATGTGCACACTTGCTCAATGCTTTTCATCCTGTCTGCTTATCATACTGCAAACATCATAGACATGAAAAAAACCAAATATCCCCCCCCCCCTCACTCTTTGCCGTAAGGTGTCTTCTGTCTTTTTCAAAAGACCACAACTGGCTCTGATTGCACTTTGCCACACCTCCTACCTCATGTCTGCATGCACCGACCACCCTCATGAAGTCAGCATACGTCACCCAATATGGTGATATACGCATGCTCATTCGTGTTGAAAGCCTGCTGTGATTGGCACCACTGTCCCGCTGTAGTATATTTGGATACGGCTTAAGAACGAAGCGACAGATGTCCCTCCATCCAAAGGCGGGGATTGACTGTCTTGACACAGTGGTTAATCCCCTTTCATCTACGGCGTCACACTAGCTGGTGCAAAGGAAGTAGCACCCATGTGATGAGAATCTGTTGACGCCAGTGGATGGAGGGCCTGCTTTGAGAAGGCATTTGCCACTTCATTCCTGAGTTTTATCCGAATGCAGCCACGAGCCAACATTAATCACTATTGCTCTGCACATTCTAACTTCTTTTAATTTTATTGCAAAAGTATGGTTGCATATATGTACTTGAAATATTTGGTTGTCCTTGTGTTTGTTTGCTGAGGCTTGGGTTTCTTTTTTCATGGGAAGCATTCAGGCTATTACATGCGATCTTTGTACTCTAAAACCCCTGTCTGCATTTAGTCTTACCTCTGGTAAGGCTAAAGGTTATGGTGGATGCACGTTTGTGCACGTTTTTTGTCCATATTTCCTGCTGTGTCATCACTACTGTTCAACACAATGCACTGTTATATTCACAGACCTCCGAGGACCAGGAGTAAAAGAATGGACAGCAACAGACGCTGGTGATTATGACTACTGGGAAATAAAATATGGCTGAGGGCAAAACAATTGATTGTATTCCTTGATGTTCTTCCGTACTCAAAGCCTGTGCCTGTGCATATTCCTTGCCTGTGTACTGCCTCGAGGTGGAATATTCTGAAGAAACGAGAACTGCGGCTGTTTGATTAACCTTATTTATTTTATGCGCTGTACAGCTTACAAGAACAGAATGAGTATGATGAAAGATAACAAAGTCACAGAGAGCGCAAACTAATGACTTCACAACGCATGAATGTTCTGTTTTGCACGAACTGGAAATGACATTTCAGGTAACATGCATACCAAAAAAATGACACTTCTTTGTGACTTGTTTTTGTAATTGCATTGATCAGAGCCCAGTGTGTAATGCTCTCATAATGCACCTGTTATTTGAAATGTTATTCGCAGATCATGTGCAAAATATGAAATTTTCCTGTGTAATGAGCAAAGGTTGGTTTTTGCTTTGTATCTCTTTGTCATATGTTCCATCATATTTGTTTTCTTTTGTAAGCTGTACAGCGCACAAAATAAATGGCACAGCATCCAGCCCCCAGCTTGAAAATAGATTGGCTGAATATCTGGTGAACATTCTCTGAATGTCTAGGAATCGTCACATCTGGGCATAAGATGAACATTATATGGATGTCCACTATGATCAAAATGAAGGTTGTATGGACATCATATGGACGTATTATGAGCATTTGTGAACATCATATGGGCATCTAATATCTTCTGGAGGATTTTATATGAATATCCATTTGATATAACTTGGTTGGCTGGGGATCTGCTTCACCCGATCGAAACATCTCTCGCAATGCTCCGCAGCAAGATTGTAACAGACACGCACTTCGCAAAGTTCTAAGAACATTAGATATGAGGGTTGTGCCCCTTGCGGGCTAGCGACTCCCCAGGCAAGTTAGCGCGACGTCTCAGCTCCATCCATTGAGCACCATATGCAGTCCTCCTTTGCCGCGGGTCACCTGGCTGTAGTTGAGAGCTCAGGTAATTCCGGACTTCCTCCTGTACTTATTCTATTTCATGTATTATTTTCGCTTTTTGCTAGTCTGAAGTAGTTCATTTCTTTCCATTGGCAACAGTACGATATATACCACCATGCATCATGCAGTGTAAATACTTATTTTGCGGCATTTCTAGCCAATTCAAGCACTTGCTGCAATATGGATGTTTCGAGCTCGTTTCTTTTGTTGTAAACCGCGCAACAGTTACTGGTTATGCAGCAGACAAAAGGTCCTAACGGCATGATAGAACGGGGCGCACAGCACGCTTTTAGATTTCGAAATCGAAACTGATGATTCTATTTCAGTAATATGTGGAAGCCAGCTTAGACTTTATAAGCATTTGCTGCACGCTGAGACATCCCAAAACGTTTTTTTTTTTGCTGTTAGCGAATTAAAATTTGTTGCCCAAATCTCGAAAAATAGATGAAACAGCATGATCGGGCGCCGCGCATAACAGTCTCCCAGCCATTGAAACCAAAACTGAGGCTCATCTTTTAGCGCTGCCTAGCGGCCAGTCTGCGCAATGTATAGGCAATCTCGGGGCCCATTGAAATCGAGGAGACGCTTCAGGCATGTTCTTCAGGAGGCATTGCTGCAGCACTCACTTTACCACAGCCACCATCACAGTCTCGCATTCGATTCTCTCGGCGCTCCAATTCTGAGTCACCAGCTGGGTAACAGTTGTCACTCTCGCTCAATACTCAACAAGTTCACGGTAGCTTTCGCTGTTAACCAGAGGAGTTGATGATAAAACTCCGCGTCGCTATTACTTCGCCTTGTTAGTATTTGTTTACCAGATTAGAGTGAACTAGGAGATAGAGTGTGCCAAGTGAAAGCCGAGAAGAGAGGAAAAATAAGGGTAATTTCCGCTAGGAAATCGCTGCGAACGTTATCCTTCCCTAGGTGCCTTTTTAGAGGCGGGAGAACTCGCACGCTGTGTAGCGTAGAGGTTAGTAAACTCGCTTCACGCGCGGAAGACTAGGGTTGGATTCCCGCTGAACGAACAATTTGTTTTTTTTTTATTTTTATTTGAATTTAAATCACAGTTTGTTCTCGTGCAAACAAGCCGTGGTAGCAAAAAAAAAAAAAAAGTCAACCGAAACCGAAACTGAAGTTTGTGCAGCGTCGTCTGGTTGTTGCCATGGGCTTCAGGGCTGGAATCTCCGTGCCACGCAGCGCCAATTTTGAATGCGCGTTTAGAACACACCCGACGTTACTCTCCAAGCTCCGATGTGTGCTTACAGCGGATGAGTAAGAGAAACACGCCATTCAAACAGTGCTGGGAATTGTTTCGTTCAGCTTGACGTCTGCGAGCTGCACAGAGTGCGTCACGCAGACGTGCGGTGTCACTGAACGAAGTTTTCCTCTGCGAGGTGACTGTAGTGCTTTCTTTCAGCTTGTGAAAGGCGGAAAGTAAAGCACAACTGGATCAGCTTAGACTTGGCGGCGGCACACTGCACGCAGTGCAGAGAACGTTGCGCTGTCAAGGGTCCTGCAGTCACCGGTTAGGCATATGTCAGCCGATAGATGCCCGAGCTGCATGATTGTGAAGCATGGACGGCTAGGTCATAGACAAAGTGGGCACTCTTCGTTCTATTCACTGTGGAAGTATGAGTGAACTCACAAGTGCAATCAATCCGCCTTATGCCGAACTGCAGTGCAGCGTATGCAACAAGGATAGCTAAATTTATTCAGAAACATGGGCGCAGTTATACACTTAACTGCATGAAGAAAAATATTGCAGTAATGAATACATAAGAGCACCTTCGCACATCAGGCTACAATGAGAGTGCATACATGTGTGCAGTAGAAATGGAATAAAACGCGGCTAAAGTAGATATTGTTCATTATTTTCGACTCGAGAATGTTGTACATAAATATTCTTTATTTGCTTTCAGTGTACAGTCAATAGGAGGCAAGGAAAAAGGATATTTTAATTCGGCTTGAGCCCCCCAAACTCCACAACTTCATCTTCAAAGGGGGAAGGAACAAAATTGCTGCGTTTCGAATTTTCTCATACATTGGTAACTATGGATAACTACGTGGTAATCAACTAGGTACCGGGTGAACAGACTATGATTTTGCGATTACGAAGACATACAGAAACTGCAATAGCTGTTTGTTCAGTCGCTGGCATTCCGGCTCATCGGGAAGGCTTGTATGGTTAAGAGGCACAGGTTAATAAAACCGCGAAGAAGTGATTGCAAGTCTTTGTACATGTTACGTGAGCACTAAATTTACTTTTCCTGTTTAACAAGCTCAAAGAAAGCACACTACAATCACCTTGGCAGTGACGGTGCCAATAGTAGGCGAGTGGTGGCGGCCGCCACACCACAAATTTACTTCACCACATTGCAAATTTGCCTACCGTTTCAGGAGGAATGTAATTGGAAGAAAAGGGGCACATGTACAACCTTCACTTACCATGTGACACCACTTTTGTGATTACGATGTGGCCTTTATGATTAAAAAGAAGGGGATCACATGCATTAGTGATATAGATGTAGCTCTGCGACATAATGAATTTGCTATCTTGAAACGTTCTTATGAATACGTCGCTGTGCCGCCAAGACTTCTTTCTTCCTTTCCGGCGTCCGACTCCCAATTCTGGGTGGGGCTGTTGTTGTGGCTTTTATTATTTTGTTTGTGTTTTGTTGTTTTATTTTGGTTTTGTTCTTTTACGTTTCAGGTTTTGACTGCTTTTGTGTACGTCGAATTCATGGCACTGCTTTTGCTGCGATTGAGTGACACTGCTATTGCTAAGATTTTGTTTGGTTTATCTTTCTATTATAACCTAGTGCTTTGTGTAATCTTTACATAAGCCAGGGCTTTAAGCGAATCGTAGATAAGCCTTCTGCGCTTTGTTTTTAATCTTGTAATTTGCATATTACTTGTTACTGGGTTGTGAGCGATAGAGCGGTGGCATACGGTAAATGTGGGTTATAAATGTACCCCTTTTCTTCCAATAAACAGTTGGTAGTGTGAGCATGTGTCGGCTTTTTCTTCCTTGCGTTGTCTTCATTGCGAAACTGTTTTTTCAGTCGTGCACCAACTCGCCCCGCAGGCCGTTATTCTAAAGTGAAAGTGCACGTCTGCATGACGCACACTGTGCAGCTCGCAGACGTCAAGCTGAACGAAACAGTTCCCAGCACTGTTTGAAGGGCAGGTTTGTCTGACTCATCTGCTAAAAGCACAGATAGGAGCTTGGAGAGTAACGTCGGGTGTGCTCTAAACGCCCATTCGTATTGGCGCTGCAGGTGGCACGGAGGTTCCGGCCATTATATTTGACGGCAGGAGCAAGACGGCGCTGCACAAACTTCAGTTTTGTTTTCATTTTACTTTTTCTTGCTACCACGGCTTGTTTGCACGGGAACAAACTGTGATTCAAATAAAAATAAAAATCAAATTCTTTATTCAAAAGGAATCGAACCCTACTCTTCCGCGTGTGAAGCGAGTTCACTAATCACTACCCGACACAGCGCGCGGGTTCTGCCCCCAACCTACCACTTTGTTAAGATTGTGGTCATGATGGGTTTCTTTGATTTGGCTGCACCCTCTGCCCTAGTTCTGTGAAGTTCCGCGGTGGTGACAGCAGCGTGCAGCGTGCAGCATCAGTTCAGGCAGTTCAAATGCAGCTTGGCACTGGCCGCTTCCAAAACGAATGGTCGAGTGCAGGCCCGATTGTCTGATAGTCTTGCTGTCATCACGAAATTGCAGCCAACTGCACGCCGCTGACACCAACAGCCACCAAAATCCTGAAACTCTTGCAAGAATTTTCAAGCAGAAAATCGCAATGAAGTTTCACCATCAACCTGCTCTAAGAAATCGTCGTTTCACAGAAAAAAAAAGTTTTGTGTATACACACAGGCGACTTATGAATTAGCGCTGAAATGCTGCCCATGCGACTCGACTTGACCACTTAAGCTTTCATTATGACCCCTCAGTCACTCACTTCCTCCATGTGTAGGTCGAATTTCGATGGAGGCGAAATTCTAGAGTCCCGTGTACTGTGCGATGTCAGTGCACGTTAAAGAACCTCAGGTGAGCGAAATTTCCGGAGCCCTTCACTACGGTGTCCCTCATAGCCTTAGTCGCCTCGGGACGTTAAACCACCATAAGCCAAACCAATCTCTTTTGTAATGAGGCGTAAGGAATTATTATACACTGATTACCACGTGGTATGCTGCCATGGCTGCTAAATAATTTATAACTTAATTTCTTTCTCGCGCTGTTTAAGTACCAGTTTCAACAGCTGAATGATGACTATGACCTCAAAGAGAGGTTGTAGTTCATGTGAGGTGTGAAACACTCCAATTTAATTGGTGCTTCTACATTTGTTGTCATTCCTTCTCTTGAGTAAGGCTGGCTTCAGCACTGCAGTAAATTAAAATGATAAACCAGCAATTATATCAAAATTTTTCCGTGCCTTTTATGACCTAAAATCTCTCTTTGACGTCACAGCTCTCATTCGGCTGTTGAAACCTGAACAGTATGACAGAAACATTCGATTATAAATTATTTAGCGGTTGTAGGCGAATACCAAATGGTGATTCATGCATAGTAGTGTCTTCTGTATCATTATAAAGAAGAAAATATGGCACCAAAATTAGGTCTCTATGCCCCTTTAACGTGCGCTGACATCGCACAGTACACGGGCCCCTAGAATTTCGCCTCCATCGAAATTCGACCGCCGCGGCCGGGATTGAACCCGCGTCTTTCGGGCCAGCAGCCGAGAGCCGTACCCATTCAGCCACCGCGGCGGCTGATTATGATTATGTGACTATTTCCTTTGCATTGGGTGGGAGACAGTTTTTTGTCCTAGCCATTACGTATAAAGAGGAAACAAAAAGGAAACGTGGAAATATTCACTATTAAGAGAACTGCTTTCACCTACAGACCCCAAATGAACGAAGCCTGCCTGTATAGTGAACAAAGCAACTAGGCTGTCACGGATCGAGCAAATTATAATTTTGAAAGTGGTCCCCCTGCGGTGAAACTGGCAAAGTTTGTGCCCCTAGACACAAGCAGTGGCGAGAGGTGAGAAGCCACAGACAAATGTATGTAGGACAGGTAGCTGAATGAGGAAGTAGTTCCCATAATTGAAGAATACGTGAAAAGACAAGGACGAGACATGTTTATGTTCTTCTTTCTATGTTTGTCCTTTTGTTTTCACAAGTTAGGAGCAGATCTTTGTTGTAGATTCAGTTTTTGAGGAAAATGGTGAGGCGGTTCTTCTTCATCTTGAGACATGCAGCCGAAAAGACAGATCACAGGAGTGACTCACACAACATTAGTGTTTGCGTTTTGTTGCTACTGTTCTGTGTACTTGCACCCCTTGCCCCCAACTGAGGCATTGGCATGATCTTGCATGGTGCTATGCTGGCAAAAAATGTGTGCTGCATGCATATGAGTGTGTGGCGTTCTGATTCAAGCACCAACACACGGCTTCTAGTGCAGTAGGGATTATGGGAGGAAAAAAAGCCTCAAGGATGTAGATGAATAGTTTAGCTCTTCAGTTTGCCTTTTCTGAAAAATTCTGTGGCAGGAGGTTTTAATACATGTCAGCCCACCGCTCATGTAATACTCCCCTGTGGCCTTTGAGGTACAAATAAATAAAAAAGTAATGCCCTTTCAAACAGTATAATTTGCAGCTTTGGTGCAAGGTTTTCGGTGGCCCCTTCAGGGAGTGTTTGCCCAGAGCTTGTAGTGATTGCTTAATGGCACTTTGTCCCAAGAACTAGACAGTTAACCAATTGCCCTTGTGTCTCTTGATGAGAAAATCTGAGAGGTCAAAATGACAATTTCCCATAGCTGTGAACAGAAATGATCTGGATGTATTGCCGCAGAGAACGGAGGACATCTACTTGACAGTGGTAAGAATTTGGGTTGGTTAGAGCATAGATGGCTTAACATTATCTTCTATATCTTAATAGATGTGGCGTTGTTGACATGTGTAATTAAAAATTTGTTTCGGTGTGTGCTGCTGGTGAGCTGTCAACTCGGGCATGACAAATTTGTAAGCTCAACCAGAAGTATCTGTGCTGTTTGAGCTCACGGCAAGAGCTTTGATCGAGGCCACTGCCCTACGTCCTTGTTGTACATTTGGCTTTCGTGGTGCTCCAACTTCCTACTTTCCTCACCTCTGTTAGGAATGTCGCCATGAAGCTGAGCGGAAGTGAAGTGGTGTAATTAGAGCAGTGGAATGGCCGTAAAGTCCATCCGAACTGCCCTGCGTAAGGCTTGTTTCCTGGTTTGGGCCCGCTGTCAGAACTGAGGTGAGTTATGAGTGGGCCGCCGTGGGAAAAGACAGTAGAGCAGCGCAAAACATGCCACGAACGGTGGAGAGCTACAGTTTGGAGGCAACCTTTGCTGCCTGTGTTGCCATTGTGGTCAAAGTTATCTGTGAGACCATCCAGGGCAGCACCTGTTCTGAACGCATCGCATAGCAATAGATCAGAACTTCAATTTTATAGTTGGCTCATGGGCCTTAAGGCAGGCAGGCAGGCAGGCAGGCAGGCAGGCAGGCAGGCAGGCAGGCAGGCAGGCAGGCAGGCAGGCCAGGCAGGCAGGCAGGCAGGCAGGCAGGCAGGCAGACTGACAGGCAGACAGGCAGACTGACAGGCAGGCAGGCAGACTGACAGGCAGACAGGCAGACAGACAGGCAGACAGGCAGACAGGCAGACAGGCAGACAGGCAGACAGACAGGCAGGCAGGCAGGCAGGCAGGCAGGCAGGCAGGCAGGCAGGCAGGCAGGCAGGCAGGCAGGCAGACAGACAGGGAGGCAGGCAGGCAGGCAGGCAGGCAGGCAGGCAGGCAGACAGACAGACAGGCAGGCAGGCAGGCAGGCAGACAGACAGAGAGGCAGACAGGCAGAAAGACAGACAGGCAGGCAGACAGACAGACAGACAGACAGACAGACAGACAGACAGACAGACAGACAGACAGACAGACAGACAGACAGACAGACAGGCAGACAGACAGGCAGACAGACAGACAGACAGACAGACAGACAGACAGACAGACAGACAGACAGGCAGACAGGCAGACAGACAGACAGGCAGGCAGACAGACAGGCAGGCAGGCAGGCAGACAGGCAGGCAGGCAGACAGACAGACAGACAGACAGACAGACAGACAGACAGACAAACAGACAGACAGACAGACAGACAGACAGACAGACAGACAGACAGACAGACAGGCAGGCAGGCAGGCAGGCAGGCAAAGCGGGGAATGGCCACTTTCGAGTTGGTCGTGCGAAGCTGTTATCAGCTCACAAGTGCATCGAATTATTTAATGCGACACTCCGCACGTGTAGGTATTAAGATAAGAATATACCTTACAAGGTAGCCAACGTGCCTGCGTCGGTGCTCTTGCTGCCTACATCAGTCTCTTTTTGCCACTATAAGGGCGCAGATGAAATAATTATGTATTTATTTATTCCACCACAGTTGCCTTCAAGCAGGAAACTCCGAGCACAAGACAATATCTGACAAAAAAAGAAGCAAGAACAATAAAAAAAAATACGGGTCCGCGCTGCAGGGCTTGTGAAATGTTTGTGGACGTTTCGATTTAAAAATTGCTATGGGCGCTCGGTTTCAGTGACCTGGGCACTTTGGAAGGAGCGGCCGAATGTGTGCTTCTCACCATGTCGAAGGGACGATTTGGAATAAGTGCACCGGTTCATGGCCTAAAAATTCGGCAGAGAAGCTTAGGAGAATGAAACGTATGAGAATGCGAAAGCATTACAGTGCTGAGTCATATACGTTGCAGAAATGAAGTGCCGAGCCATTCTTCGTTACAAAATGATTATGAGTCATGAGTCATGGCTACGCCTCATCACTACACACGTTGTACAAACCCTATACACCTTGCATTACGTTACTCCTAAAGTGCTGATTCATGATACATTGTAGAATGAGAGAGTCAGTACTATGACTACAAGTTATGACTATAATAGATCATGGTACGTTAAGTTAATCATTGACGAATATACATGTTCGCTTATATTTGTTGTGACGTACAACGGAGCACAGCATCATCCGAATTTCGTGCCATAGGTGGCGGCGGATGGCAGAAGGCTTTTGTGCTAATAGGACATATAATGCTTTCACATCAAAATTAACAACGAATAATTTTATATCCCAAGAAGAATGCTTCAGATCAGGCACTTCGGAACTTTTTTTCATGTCGGGGGTAGGAACACTTCGAGCTTGTTTTGATATTTATTTATACATTCCATTTTTTATTTCAATGTATAGTAAATTTTCTTTAGTGATATTTTTTGTACTGTTAAGAGGTGTATTTGTTGTGTATCTTGTACCACGCTGTGTATTTCATGATGCTTCTAAAGCAATTATCCCAACTGTAACGAAGTGCAACGTACTGCTTTTAAACTTAAGGTTCCTAAAATGTAGCAGTACATGGCTACCCTGGAAGCTTTCCGCGCCCAGCTTGCTGGCACGAGGCTTATACTTAAATGGCCCTCTGCAACACTTTGTATTTGAGAGCATAACGATTTTTTACTTTATAGCTGTAAAATGCGCTCATGAAGTTGTAAAAAAAATCTTCCTTTGGTAGAATGAATTTAGAACTTCATGCAAGGTCTTTAGTGTGGAGTTGTTTGCCGGCTATGCTTGCGTAAAAGTGGCCCACATACAGGCCACACTTCAATCACGCTCTCTGGGGGATGGCAGAGCCCTCCCAGTTTTATGCTGAATGAGTGTGCACGTGCCTGCTTTTGGCTCAGTCGTGAACAATGGTGCCATGCATGGTCACACCGCAGCTTCTGTTCAACCTGCCTTGTAATGGTGCTCTTGTTGAATGTTGCAATATGCCTCCACTGCATATGTTTGGGCAGCTGGCTGTTTCGACAGTGCCTTCTGCTGAAGCAATGAGGGCAAAAAAGTCCTGCAGTTTGATCTTGAATACTGCATCCATCTTCATAGCATGTTTTCGTGCAGCTGGCAGAGCCAGGAATGCTTTCTCATCCAGCACTGAGGATGGGCAAATATACTAAGAAGTTGAGTTATTGACCCTGAATGCAAATTTTAGTATCATAATCTGTTAATATTGGTGGCCGTGCCAACAATGGCCTTTTATTCACAACTGCAAGAGGGTGTGTAGAAGCAAGTTGGTTATATATCTCAGTTTTATGTTTCTGTCGTGCTAGATGAGCTGTTGTAGAGTGCACTCGAGGGAACGATGATGACGATGATGGATTTTTATGGTGCAAGGCCGTCTATGGCCAAAGAGCGTTATGGCACAAGGTATTTTTCGATTACTCAAGGTGGTGACAATGAAAGACCCATTTTCCAAGCATTTTCCAAGAATAGGTCTTCACTACCAATGCAAGTACGCACGTCGAGTTAGCGCCCGCGCGCGAAGGGAACAAATGTCATATGTCGCACATGCGCTGTACTGGTCACTTGTGTAAGATCACTTGGTTCGAAGCAAGTTGAGCTGCTGATTTTGGCGTCAGAGAATCTTTTTCGGATGACATCCTGGAAGAATTCACCGTGAGGAAAAAAAATTCCTGTCATCACCTGTACAAAAAACGGATTGAGATGCGAAATAAGGTTACTAGCAGAATTTTAGACACAGCGCCAAGCATACAACTTGATTCACTCTGCTGCTACAGCGCTCAATGCAAGAAAGTCGAATTTCTTCGTTTTTCTATGCATCATCCTGGCATTCAGACATCTCGATAACGGGATCTACGGCTTTAATGCTAAGCAGGCCATACAACACAGCGCCCTCTTTATGCACAGGAGCAACGTATAGTATTCTTTGAGGAAGATCGCCACACTTCGGGCGTGTTATCGAGACACTAGCATTGCATTTGGCTGGCCGAGATATCGGCGCCTTGGGATGTGCACCGCTCGTTTTTCCTACCGCGGCCTTTCTAGAAACCTATTGTATGAGGGACTACAGCTCACGCGCTGTACTCTTTCTTGGGTTGAACGGGGAATTGGAAGGGGCCGTTCCCGCCGCGGTGGCTGAGTGGTTATGGCGCTCAGCTGCTGGCCCGAAAGACGCGGGTTCGATCCCGGCCGCGGCGGTCGAATTTCGATGGAGGCGAAATTCTAGAGGCCCGTGTACTGTGCGATGTCAGTGCACGCTAAAGAACCCCAGGTGGTCGAAATTTCCGGAGCCCTTCACTACGGCGTCCCTCACAGCCGGAGTCGCTTTGGGACGTTAAACCCTCATAAACCAAACCAAGGGGCCGTTCGGCACAGCTTCGCAGGGATATTTGCTGCCGTTTATTGTTTTCATTGCTGTTTTTTGTTATTTTTTGTTTACCGGATTGTTATAACTCCTCTACATATCTGTGCTCTATTTAGGTATATCCTCACTTGGAAATGAGCGCTTTGAGTATCTCTTTTGTTGTTTGAGCTCACCCGCCTTTCGCCTTTGAGCTCTGTTACTTTACTCACGTATTACTAACATACCCAAGCGTACACCCCACTCAGTTCTACGAATCGAGCTGAGGGAGTACACTTGATTGTTTCGTCAATGTCACCTTGTCTGAGTTCCAACAGGAAGGCCACAGGGCAAAATACTCCACTAACGAGCTGCGGTCGCTTATGGACCTCAGTGCGAAACAATGAAACAATGACGAACAGTGTTACTTCGCGTCTTATGTGTCAATGCAAAAAGAAATTGAAATATTCAAGAGAGTCATGTTACATTTTACCAACATATTTTTGCTTATCTATCGGTTGGAAACTCAAAGCATCGACACCACGAACGCTTCTAATAATAATGAACTTGCATTATGAAGTTAATAAACCCCCGAATTCTTGCCCAATGAAAACTCTGCTACAGAAATGTCCCTCGAGTTTCTTGACAATCTCAGATCTTTATCTCATAGTTTATACCCGTTAACTTTCTGACGTCCAATTCGTGTCAATATGTCATTCGCAATATTTCGCCGATTATCACCGAAAAGCATTCCGCACCTTTTCAACGCAGAAAGCTAATAATAGCTCAGAAAACAATAAAGCGAGGTAACGCGATGATGATGAAAACATTTTTTAATTGCGCCTAAAATTGCTTGCACCGAGCAGAGCAATGTAAAGATGAGAGCTTCAGATGCGATATTTGGTGTGCTGAAGAGAGCCACAGAGAAAATAAAATCCCCTGGCCTACATAGATCGCCACACATGTTAGGGACGCTTCTTCAACGGTAACTGTGTTTCTTGCAGGTATTCTCAAAGCACATGGGCGCCACCAACTCTTGGTCCAGTAGTTGTTGTTGTTGTTGTCCTCCAGAGGATAATGGCGCATACCCACTGCTGTGGTTTAGTCAAGACACAGGCGGCGACTCCCGGAAACCGAAGTGCCTGCTGAAGAAACCGTCAAAGGAGACCAGAAATATACCACAACCCTTTCTACCAAGAAGCACGACAGCATCGAGAAGGCAATTGTCATCACGTCTTGATAAACAATTGCCAATAAAATAACTTAGCCGGCGTTTATCTCTGCTTAAACCGATGTGTGACGTGCGAAAGTGCGGTGACGCAAATGGTGACGCCACAAGCGAAACCATAGCAACGAGATGGCGCTAATCTCAAAGCCGCCAACTACTTTTCCGGGTATTGAGCGGGCCAAATTTTGAAAATGACCCGGGCCAAATTTTGAGGTCGCCATCGTGCCAGGCACAATCAATTATGATATTTGTCCAAATGGTCCAAGGTAAAATTTGGGGGCTACCCGCCGCGGCGGCTCAGTGTGGTTAGGACTACTGATTCGGAGTTCCCGGGTTCGAACCCAGCCGCGGCGGCCGCGTTTCGATGGAGGCAAAGCGCAAAGGCGCCCGTGTACTGTGCGATCTCAGTGCACGTTAAAGATCCCCAGGCGGTCGAAACTATTCCGGAGCCGCACACTACGGCACCTCTTTCTTTCTTCTTTCACTCCCACCTTCCTCCCTTCCCTTACGGCGCGGTCCGGGTGTCCACCGAAATCTTAGACAATTACTGCGCTATTTCCTTTCCTCAAAAACTAATATTAAATTCTTTCAAATTTAGGGCGTGGGCCGGGCAAATTTTTGACAATGGTCCGAGCCAAATTTGGAGGCCACCATTGTGTCGGGCACGATCAATAATGGTTGAGGATTGATTTTGGTCCAAATTGTCCAAGATCAACTTCGGGGGCCGCCCGGGCCAAATTTGGAGGTCGCCATCGTGTCGGGCACATTCAAGTATGGTGCGAGATCGATTTTGGTCCAAATCGGCCAAGATCAAATTTCGCGGGTCGCCCGGCCAAATTCTTGCCGCTTGGCGTCACAGTTGCTATGGCAACGAGCCATGTACAGGTATGATGCGCAAGTAATATTTTTGCTCGCTCTTGATGATCGTATCACTGCCTTCAAACTAATAAATAGCCGTAGGTTTCGGGCCACTTAGCTCGTTGGCATACTGCAAACACAAACACTTCCAGCGCACATGAAAGGCTCACAGGCCGGCAGCCCTATTGCGATCGCTCCCAGCTGACGTGGACGGCTCTGACAACTCCGCCAGCATCGTCATTTCAAGGACGACAATAGTTTCGTTGATGCGGGGTCTGCTGCAACCAAACCTACAGCGAGCTCAGTTCGCCATGTCTATGACCGTCCGGACCACAGCTGCCAAGACAGCTCTCGCTCGTAGAGACTCCATGGCTGGTGCCAAGACAGCGTCCGGCACAGCGTCGCCACACGAGCACCAGGCACTGCGTATGCGGGTAGGCCACAACTCCAAGGGCCGGGCGAACATGTGGGTGCACGTTCTTTCACCACGGATTCCATCTGCGACGCCCCTCCGCACAAGTGTGCCCTCGACTCCATCCCGAATGCAGCTTCCGTCTGCGGTGGCACTTCGGTGGATCAGCAGCAGCAGCAGCTGCAGGCAGCGACTGTTCATCGGAGTCCACGTCCTCGCGGCAACCACTGAGAGGCTGAAAGATTTTGTCGAGATGGACAACACCTTCTAGGAGTTGCGCTTCTCGATGGTGGACGAAACCAGGCTCACGTATGTTATGGGCCGTCAGCCAGGAGTGCTGTGCCTGGATTAAAACCGAGCACGACGCGGCCGGTTTCCACAGCGCCCTGATGAGTTCGGCCAACTTCTCGGAGGCCATCCAGATACAGGAACGGCGCTTTCTGCGCATTTAGTTGACACTTTAGATTTGCAGTTTGGCAGCGATGCACTGCACGTTATTCGTTATTGTTTCTTGAGGAATAAAAAGTTTCCTCGTTGCAGTTTGTGTTATTCTTGGCCGCCGATAGCATTCCGACTTAGTGACGAACGCACTTGTCGGAGTTTCTCATAGTGAACCATGCACTAGTATGTCAGCTTTGAGGTGTCAGCGCTGAAGTTGCCAACAACCGCCACCGGCGCGACACGCACTAAGCAGCGGAAGCTCTCTATTCTCTCTAGCCTAGACAAGCTATTCACTTCAGCTCGTTCCGCCACCTTTTGACAGTCTTGCAATTTGTCAATTGGCCGAGTTTTTTGCGTCGCCACTAGTGCCACTCCGCAGCACCTAGATATGCGGTGTTCTTTAAGCCGACCTAAGCTAAACATTAAAAAAATCAGCCGACGATTACGCTTCTCGGTAATGTGATTTTTGAGAGAAGCTGCTGTGGTACTCGGACCGTAGGTGACCGAATACGGAACACCAATGCCGAGGTGCCTCTGGCTTCTGACTTGGGCAGCTTCAGTCAGCGTTCCGCCGCCGATAGGCCTCGCCCCGGATTATTGTGAGTGCAAGGCGTTCGCTTGCTGCTCCTAGTTTCTTTTAAAGTTGTGTATCGGCGCGAGTGAGGTGTTTCTGGGTTTCCGCGCGTGTTTTTGCAGGGTTTATGAGAAAGAGCCGCCAAGTGTTGCGGCTCGACATCTGTCTTGCTGCGCTGTTGCATTTACCCACATAGTGTCGGCTTCTGGATTTATAAAGAGCTTTGTTCTTAGATGTCTTCAAGGCATTTCTCACTGTTTAGCTCCAGGTCTCTATAACAAAACTAAGGCACGTCGACATTGACTACTTGGTTTTGTACAGGATCATGGGTTTCCTTTTTAACTACCCAGCATATAACTGCTAATGCAACCAACTTTCATGGTTTTCCTTCCCTTTCAGGCATGAGTCAAGAATGTGCCTTAGCATGTTTATTGTATCTAACCTGCATTAGCAGTTCATTTAGTGTTGTTTCTAGTTCTGCGAATTTTTGCTGCTAATTGTTCTGATAGTTCTGACATTGCATAAATTCGGACTGAATTCAACAACACTTTGTTATGCTTTCTCTAGAGTGTGAAGCTTTACTTTTTAAAATTGAGCATTTCTCATAACCATGCACCCTGTCCCTATATTTAAGAAATTGTCACCTTGACTTCTCCCTAGCATATAAGTACTTTGGCATAGACATTTGCAACCTTTAACAAAAATTCGTGGAATTCTAATATTTACTACCTGACATTAAAATCTAGTGGCATGCTGATGCATTTATTACACAATTTTCCCAGTGAAATTGAAAAAGCCTACCTTTCTTGCTTAATCTGCGATATCCTTGTCCTATGTGGGCTATGGCTGGCCTCCTTATAAATTCCCTCGAGAATGTGCACACTTGCTCAATGCTTTTCATCCTGTCTGCTTAGCATACTGCAAACATCATAGACATGAAAAAAAAAACCAAATATCCCCCCCTCACTCTTTGACATAAGGTGTCTTATGTCTTTTTCAAAAGACCACAATTGGCTCTGATCGCACTTTGTCACACCTCCTACTTCTTGTCTGCATGCACCAACCACGCTCATGAAATCAGCATACGTCACCCAATATGGTGATATACGCATGCTCATTCGTGTTGAAAGCATGCTGTGATTGGCACCACTGTCCCGCTGCAGTATTTTTGGATACAGCTTAAGAATGAAGCGACAGATGTCCCTCCATCCAAAGCGGGGATTGACTATCATGACACAGTGGTTAACCCCCTTTCATCTACGGCGTCACACTAGCTGGTGCAAAGGGAGTAGCACCCTTGTGATGAGAATCTGTTGACGCCAGTGGATGGAGGGCCTGCTTTGAGAAGGCATTTGCCACTTCATTCCTGAGTTTTATCCGAATGCAGCCACGAACCAACATTAATCACTATTGCTCGGCACATTCTAACTTCTTTTAATTTCATTGCAAAAGTATCGTTGCATATATGTACTTGAAATATTTGGTTGTCCTTGTGTTTGTTTCCTGAGGCTTGGGTTTCTTTTTTCATGTGAAGCATTCAGGCTATTACATGCGATCTTTGTACTCTAAAACCCCTTTCTGCATTTAGTCTTACCTCTGGTAAGGCTAAAGGTTATGGTGGATGCACGGTTGTGCACGTTTTTTGTCCATATTTCCTGCAGTGTCATCACTACTGTTCAACACAATGCACTGTTATATTCACAGGCCTCCGAGGACCAGGAGTAAAAGAATGGACAGCAACAGACGCTGGTGATTATGGCTACTGGGAAATAAAATATGGCTGAGGGCAAAACTAGTGATTGTATTCCTTGATGTTCTTCCGTACTCAAAGCCTGTGCCTGTGCATATTCCTTGCCTGTGTACTGCCTCGATTTGGAATATTCTGAAGAAACGAGAACTGCGCCTGTTTGATTAACCTTGTTTATTTTATGCGCTGTACAGCTTACAAGAACAGAATGAGTATGATGAAAGATAACTAAGTCACAGAGAGCGCAAACTAATGACTTCACTACGCATGAATGTTCTGTTTTGCACGAACTGGAAATGACGTTTCAGGTAACATGCATACCAAAAAAATGACACTTGTTTGTGACTTGTTTTTGTAATTGCATTGATCAGAGCCCAGTGTGTAATGTTCTCATAATGCACCTGTTATTTGAAATGTTAATCGCAGATCATGTGCAAACTATGAAATTTTCCTGTGTAATGAGCAAATTTTGGTTTTTGCTTTGTATCTCTTTGTCATATGTTCCATCATATTTGTTTTTTTTTCTGTAAGCTGTACAGCGCACAAAATAAATGGCACAGCATCCAGCCCCCAGCCTGAAAATAGATTGGCTGAATATCTGGTGAACATTCCCTGCATGTCTAGGAATCGTCACATCTGGGAATAAGATGAGCATTATATGGACGTCCACTATGATCAAAATGAAGGTTGTATGGGGTTCATATGGACGTATTATGAGCATTTGTGAACATCATATGGACATCTAATGTCTTGTGGAGGATTTTATATGAATATCCACTTGATATAACTTGGTTGGCTGAGGATCTGCTTCATCCGATCGAAACATCTCTCGCAATGCTCCGCAGCAAGATTGTAACAGACGCGCGCTTCGCAAAGTTCTAAGAACATTAGATATGACGGTTGTGCCCCTTGCGGGCCAGCGACTCCCCAGGCATGTTAGCGCGACGTCTCAGCTCCATCCATTGAGCACCATATGCAGTCCTCCTTTGCCGCTGGTCACCTGGCTGCAGTTGAGATCTCAGGTAATTCCGGACTTCCTCCTGTCCTTATTCTATTCCATGTATTATTTTCGCTTTTTGCTAGTCTGAAGTAGTTCATTTCTTTCCATTGGCAACAGTACGATGTATACGACCATGCATCATGCAGTGTAAATACTTATTTTGTGGCATTTCTAGCCAATGCAAGCACTTGCTGCAATATGAATGTTTCGAGCACGTTTCTTTTGTTGTAAACCGTGCAAAAGTTACTGGTTATGCAGCAGACAAAAGGTCCTAACGGCATGATAGAACGGGGCGGACAGCACGCTTTTAGCTTTCGAAATCGAAACTGATGATTCTCTGAGTATAATGTGGAAGCCAGCTTAGACTTTATAAGTATTTGCTGCACGCTGGGACATCCCAAAACATGTTTTTTTTTTGCCGTTAGCGAATTAAAATTTGTTGCTCAAAACCCGAAAAATAGATGTAACAGCATGATCGGGCGCCGCGCATAACAGTCTCCCAGCCATTGAAACCAAAATTGAGGGCCATCTTTTAGCGCCGCCTAGCGGCCAGTCTGCGCAATGTATAGGCAATTTCGGGGCCCATTGAAATCGAGGAGACGCTTCAGGCATGTTCTTCAGGAGGCATTGCTGCAGCACTCACTTTACCACAGCCACCATCACAGTCTCGCATTCGATCCTCTCGGCGCTCCAATTCTCAGTCACCAGCTGGGTAACAGTTGTCACTCTCGCTCAATACTCAACAAGTTCACGATAGCTTTCGCTGTTAACCAGATGAGTTGATAATAAAACTCCGCGTCGCTATTACTTCGCCTTGTTAGTATTTGTCTACCAGATTAGAGTGAACTAGGAGATAGAGTGTGCCAAGCGAAAGCCGAAAAGAGAGGAAAAATAAGGGTAATTTCCGCTAGGAAATCGCTGCGAACTTTATCCTTCCCTAGGTGCCTTTTTAGAGGCAGTAGAACTCGCACGCTGCGTAGCGTAGAGGTTAGTAAACTCGCTTCACGCGCGGAAGACTAGGGTTGGATTCCCGCTGAACGAACAATTTGTTTTTTATTTTTATTTGAATTTAAATCACAGTTTGTTTTCGTGCAAACAAGCCGTGGTAGCAAAAAAAAAAAAACTCAACCGAAACCGAAACTGAAGTTTGTGCAGCGTCGTCTGGTTGCTGCCATGGGCTTCAGGGCTAGAATCTCCGTGCCACGCAGCGCCAATTTTGAATGCGCGTTTAGAACACAACCGACGTTACTCTCCAAGCTCCGATGTGTGCTTTCAGCGGATGAGTAAGAGAAACACGCCCTTCAAACAGTGCTGGGAATTGTTTCGTTCAGATTGACGTCTGCGAGCTGCACAGAGTGCGTCACGCAGACGTGCGGTGTCACTGAACGAAGTTTTCCTCTGCGAGGTGACTGTAGTGTTTTCTTTCAGTTTGTGAAAGGCGGAAAGTAATGCACAACTGGATCAGCTTAGACTTGGCGGCGGCACACTGCACGCAGTGCAGAGAACGTTGCATTGTCAAGGGTCGTACAGCCACCGCTTAGACATATGTCAGCCGATAGATGCCCGAGCTGCATGATTGCGAAGCATGGGCGGCTAGGTCATCGACAAAGTGGGCACTCTTCGTTCTATTCACTGTGGAAGTATGAGTCAACTCACAAGTGCAATCAAGCCGTCTTATGCCGAACTGCAGTGCAGCGTATGCAACAAGGATAGCTTAATTTATTCAAATACATGGGCGCAGGTATACACTTAACTGCATGAAGAAAAATATTGCAGTAATGAAGACATAAGAGCACCTTCGCACATCAGGCTACAATGCGAGTGCATACATGTGCGCAGTAGAAATGAAATAAAACGCGGCTAAAGTAAATATTTTTCATTATTCTCGACTCGAGAATGTTGTACATAAATATTCTTTATTTTCTTTCAGTGTACAGTCAATAGGAGGTAAGGAAAAAGGATATTTTAATTCGGCTTGAGCCCCCAAAACTCCACAACTTCATCTTCAAAGGGGGAAGGAACAAAATTGCTGCGTTTCGCATTTTCTCATACATTGGTAACTATAGATAACTACGTGGTAATCAACTAGGTACCGGGTGAACAGACTATGATTTTGCGATCACGAAGACATACAGAAACTGCAATAGCTGTTTGTTCAGTCGCTCGCATTCCGGCTCATCGGGAAGGCTAGTATGGTTAAGAGGCAGAGGTTAATAAAACCGCAAAGAAGTCATTGAAAGTCTTTGTACATGTTACGTGAGCACTAAATTTACTTTTCCTGTTTAACAAGCTCAAAGAAAGCACACTACAATCACCTCGGCAGTGACGGTGCCAAAAGTAGGCGAGTGGTGGCGGCCGCCACACCACAAATTTACTAGACCACATTGCAAATTTGCCTACCGTTTTAGGAGGAATGTAATTGGAAGAAAAGGGGCACATGTACAACCTTCACTTACCATGTGACACCACTTTTGTGATTACGATGTGGCCTTTATGATTAAAAAGACGGGGATCACATGCATTAGTGATATAGATGTAGCTCTGCGACATAATGAATTTGCTATCTTGAAACGTTCTTATGAATACGTCGCTGTGCCGCTAAGACTTCTTTCTTCCTTTCCGGCGTCCGACTCCCAATTCTGGGTGGGACTGTTGTTGTGGCTTTTATTATTTTGTTTGTTTTTGTTGTTTTATTTTGGTTTTGTCCTTTTACGTTTCAGGTTTTGACTGCTTTTGCGTACGTCGTGCACGAACTCGCCCCGCAGGCCGTTATTCTAAAGTGAAAGTGCACGTCTGCATGACGCACACTGTGGAGCTCGCAGACGTCAAGCTGAACGAAACAGTTCCCAGCACTGCTTGAAGGGCTACTTTGTCTGACTCATCTCTGCTAAAAGCACAGATAGGAGCTTGGAGAGTAACGTCGGGTGTGCTCGAAACGCCCATTCGTATTGGCGCTGCAGGTGGCACGGAGGTTCCGGCCATTATATTTGACGGCAGGAGCAAGACGGCGCTGCACAAACTTCAGTTTTGTTCTCATTTTACTTTTTCTTGCTACCACGGCTTGTTTGCACGGGAAAAAACTGTGATTCAAATAAAAATAAAAATCAAATTCTTCATTCAACAGGAATCGAACCCTACTCTTCCGCGTGTGAAGCGAGTTCACTAATCACTACCCGACACAGCGCGCGGGTTCTGCCCCAACCTACTACTTTGTTAAGATTGTGGTCATGATGGGTTTCTTTGATTTGGCTGCACTCTCTGCACTAGTTCTGTAAAGTTCCGCGGTGGTGCCAGCAGCGTGCAGCGTCAGTTCAGGCAGTTCAAATGCAGCTTGGCACTGGCCGCTTCCAAAACGAATGGTCGAGTGCAGGCCCGATTGTCTGATAGTCTTGCTGTCATCACGAAATTGCAGCCAACTGCACGCCGCTGACACCAACAGCCACCAAAATCCTGAAACTCTTGCAAGAATTTTCAAGCAGAAAGTCGCAATGAAGTTTCACCATCAACCTGCTCTAAGAAATCGTCGTTTCATAGAAAAAAAATGTTTTATGTATACACACAGGCGACTTATGAATTAGCGCTGAAATGCAGACAGGCAGAACGACAGGCAGACCGACCGACAGACAGACAGACAGACAGACAGACAGACAGACAGACAGACAGACAGACAGACAGACAGACAGACAGACAGACAGACAGACAGACATGCAGAGAGGCAGGCAGGCAGGCAGGCAGGCAGGCAGGCAGACAGGCAGGCAGGCAGGCAGGCAGACAGACAGACAGACAGACAGACAGAGAGGCAGAGAGGCAGAGAGGCAGGCAGGCAGGCAGGCAGCCAGGCAGACAGGCAGACAGGCAGGCAGGCAGGCAGGCAGGCAGGCAGACAGACAGGCAGGCAGACAGGCAGGCAGGCAGGCAGGCAGACAGGCAG